>NC_135236.1:201278633-201587174 GCF_051348905.1 Ranitomeya variabilis
CCACTGGCATGCATGCACTGAAAATAGCATGCCTGCCGCCGACATTAGAGAAGCAAATTTCTCCTTGTACCTTAAGTCAAGAAAGGTGTACAGCCAGAATTTCATGGTAGACAAAATGTCTTTCAAGCGAGGGTCTTGGGAAAGGTATCTGGACATGAACTGTGCCATGTGTGGCAGACTACAAAGAGTCAAATGTTAAGTGTCCCCTCCAGGACGAACACTAACCATCCTCTCCTCACAGCGCATTGCCACCTCCTCCTCCTCTTCATGCCATCCGTGCTGGTCAAGCATGAATCTGGGATTGAGATTCTTCTCTGTAGCACAGACCAAAAACTTCTGTTCCTCCTCCTCTTGTTCCTCGTCATCACCCAATGTGGCCTGAGGATATTGTATGAGGCTGGGCTGTGTGGTATCAGCCACTGTAAAAATCTTGCTCCACAGCCACTTGCTCAGCATTCAAAGCTTCCTCTTTGAGATTCTGCAGCGAATGTTTTAATAGACAGATCAGTGGGATGGTTACGCTGATAATAGTCTCATCAGCGCTCACCATCTTGGTGCAGTACTCAAAGTTTTGAAGAACCTCACGTATGTCAGCGATCCACATGCACTTGGCAGTTGTTTTGTATGGGGACTGAGTGTTATTTTGACGGGCATTGAGCAGCTGAAATTCAGACACTGCCCTCTGCTGCTCACTAAGCCTTGCCAACATATGAAAGGTCGAATTCCAGAATGTGGGCAAGTAACAAATCAGTTGGTGACGAGGCAAATGAAACCACTTCTGCAGTTCAGCCAGACCAGCGAAAGCCTGAGATGTCTTTCGAAAATTGTCACTGACACAGCGTACCTTGGCAAGTAGGTCAGGCAAGTCAGTGTATGCTTTTAAAAACCTCTGCACAACCAAGTTCAGCACGTGGGACATACATGAAATGTGTTCAAGCCTGCTGAGCTTTAAAACTGCCATCAAGTTATTCCCATTTATAGCACACAACCAGACCTGGTTGGAGGTTCAGCAGGGAGAGCTACTGATCAGTCTGGCCTTTTATCCCTTTCAAAAGCTCTGCTGCATTGTGAGCTTTATCACCCAAAGAGATGAGCTTTAGCAGAGCGTGCTGCCGCTTTGCCAAGGCAGAGCTGCAGAGCTCCCAGCTGGGGAGTGATGGCGAGGCTACTTCAGCTGAAGATGAAGAGGAGGAGGAAAGACAGGAACTTAAATAGAAGGAGACAAACCCTGATGGAATTTGGGCATGCCAATCATGGTGTGGGTAAGATGTGTGATGTCCCAGCCTCTGACTCTGTCTGAGACTCCACCAGGTTCACCCAGTGTGCCATCAGAGAAAGTGGCGACCCTGTCCACAAGAGCTTGTCCACGTGTTTGTGATTAGGTAGACCGTCCCTGTGACTACATTGGTCAGAGCACGGCTGATATTTTATAACACGTGCTTATGTAACGCAAGGACAGTATAGTGGGAAAAATAGTGGCAGCTGGGAATTAAGTATCTTGTGGCTGCCACTGCCAACAGGTCACGGAAAGACTGAGTTCCCACAAGCCGAAATGACAACATTTCCAGGGCTAGCAATCTGGCAATGTGGGTGTTTAGCATTTGAGCCCGTGGGTAGGTGGGTGGATATTTCTGCTTCTTGTGAAACGTCTGGGGTAGGGACAACTTAATGCTTCGCTGGAACAATGGACTGGACGTGGTTGCTCACTGTTGTGTTTGTGCAATTGTAGGTTGTGGGCTTGAGGCATCAGTACCTGATTCATGGACAGCAGATTGGGAAGGCCGTAACACAGAGAAGGGGGCAGTGGTTTCACCCTCAGACACAGATTTTGTACCCAACTGTTCCACCAACCTACTGGGGTGCTTGGCTGCTTTGTGCTTCTGCATAGTGGTGGTGCTCAGGTTGGCAGTGTTCTTAAATCTTCTCAGCTTGGTATGGCAGATGCTGCAAATTACAGTTGTTTTGTCTGAAGGACTTTCAGAAAAAAAACTGCCATACAGGGGTACAATGCCCCCTTGGCCTGTTATTTAGCCGAATAGGGGTGCTTTGTGGAACAGTTGGTCAAATCACTATCTCTTCTTGCCGGTTTTCGTACTACGGATCCATCCTTGTCTGCACTGCTGTGGTCGCTATATGTGCACCGTGCCAGGTTGGATCAGTGACCTCATCATCGATAGGGTTGAGCGACTTTTTATTTTTTGAGATCGAGTCGGGTTTCACGAAACCCGACTTTTTCAAAAGTCGGGTCGAGTGAAATTGGCCGATCTTATTGAAAAGTCGGGGTCGGGGATCGGCCAAAACACGAAACCCAATGCAATTCAATGGGGATGCATACTTTTTTAATATTTGCTTCAGCGCGATAATGTTGAAAAGCCGGTAATTCAATTGCCGGCTTTTCATTTCTCCTGCCTAAACCCGACAGGATATGAGACATGGTTTACATATAGTAAACCATGTCATATCCCCCTTTTTTTTTTGCATATTCCACACTACTAATGTTAGTAGTGTGTATGTGCAAAATTTCGGCACTGTAGCTATTAAATTTAAGGGTTAAATTGCGGAAAAAATTGGCGTGGGCTCCCACGCAATTTTCTCCGCCAGAGTGGTAAAGCCAGTGACTGAGGGCAGATATTAATAGCCAGGAGAGGGTCCATGGTTATTGGCCCCCACGTGGCTAAAAACATCTGCCCCCAGCCACCCCAGAAAAGGCACATCTGGATGATGCGCCTATTCTGGCACTTGGCCACTCTCTTCCCACTCCCGTGTAGCGGTGGGATATGGGGTAATGAAGGGTTAATGCCACCTTGCTATTGTAAGGTGACATTAAGCCAGATTAATAATGGAGAGGCGTCAACTCTGACACCTATCCATTATTAATCCAATAGTACGAAATGGTTAAAAAACACACACACACATGATTAAAAAGTATTTTAATGAAATAAACACACAGGTTGTTTTAATATTTTATTGCTCTCTCAATCCACCTGAAGACCCTCGCTTGGAAAAATAATAAACCAACAATATACATACCCTCTGATGAACTGTCACGTCCCACGAGGTAAATCCATCTGAAGGGGTTAAAATAGTTTACAGGCAGGAGCTCTGCTATAATGCAGCTGTGCTCGTGCCTGTAAACCCCGGCGAATGAAGGAAATGTAGGTCAATGACCTATAGTTACCTTCAGTCGCGGTGATGCCCCCCCTGGTGGATGTCCTCATATTACCTGGAGCGTGGGAAAAAGTTCCCGGGCTGCAGTTCATGAGGACATCCACCAGGGGGCGCATCAGCGCGACTGAAGGTAACTATAGGTCATTGACCTACATTTCCTTCATTCGCTGGGGTTTACAGGCACGAGCACAGCTGCATTATAGCAGAGCTCCTGCCTGTAAACTATTTTAACCCCTTCAGATGGATTTACCTCGTGGGATGTGACAGTTCATCAGAGGGTATGTATATTGTTGGTTTATTATTTTTCCAAGCGAGGGTCTTCAGGTGGATTGAGAGAGCAATAAAATATTAAAACAACCTGTGTGTTTATTTCATTAAAATACTTTTTAATCATGTGTGTGTGTGTGTTTTAACCATTTCGTACTATTGGATTAATAATGGATAGGTGTCAGAATTGACGCCTCTCCATTATTAATCTGGCTTAATGTCACCTTACAATAGCAAGGTGGCATTAACCCTTCATTACCCCATATCCCACCGCTACACGGGAGTGGAAAGAGAGTAGCCAAGTGCCAGAATAGGCGCATCTTCCAGATGTGCCTTTTCTGGGGTGGCTGGGGGCAGATGTTTGTAGCCGGGGGGACCAATAACCATGGACCCTCTCCTGGCTATTAATATCTGCCCTCAGTCACGGGCTTTACCACTCTGGCAGAGAAAATTGCGCGGGAGCCCACGCCAATTTTTTCCGTGATTCAACCCTTAAATTTAATAGCTACAGCGCCAAAATTTTGCACATACACACTACTAACATTAGTAGTGTGGAATATGCAAAAAAAAGGGGGATATGACATGGTTTACTGTATGTAAACCATGTCTCATATCATGTCGGGTTTAGGCAGGAGAAATGAAAAGCCGGCAATTGAATTACCGGCTTTTCAACATAATCGCGCTGAAGTAAATATAAATATATATATATATATATATATATATGTGTCTCTATGACATATATATATATATATATATATATATATATATATATATATATATATATATATATATATATATAAAAACGAATCCCGACTTTGGATTACAGATCGTGTACCGCCGACCCGATCCCAGAGTGGGACCGGGTCGGGTTTCACGAAACCCGACTTTGCTAAAAGTCGGCGACTTTTGAAAAGTGCCGATCTGTTTCGCTCAACCCTAATCATCGACCATCAACTTGTCTTCCGATTCAATCAATCTAATCCTCCTTCTGAGTTGCGATTTTAGGCTGAACTGATGGCAACTGTGCATCATGTTTAACCTCCACCTCCTCAGACATGAATTGACCTTCCCCAAAGTGGCTTTCTTCTGGCCAGAGTTGCTCAAATGTTTATGCATCACAGAACTCCACCTCTTCAATACCCTCTTTAATGCTGCACTGTGAGAGTTCAGAATAATTAAAAGGGAACATAAACAGTTCCTCCGAGTGAATAGCGCTGGGGTCATATGTCTCCTGGGACTCTTGATGGGGTGAGTAAGGAGGATCAGGTTGAGGATTGTGAGGCCCAGCCTCTTGACTACTGAGACTGGACCGTGTGGAAGACTTTGTGATGCTGCTTGTCAATACACTGGAGCCGTTTTCTGCCATCCAACCCACAACATATGCGCACTTGTCTGGGTTCGACAGTGGTATAGAGCACAAAACAAATTTGACAGGAAGCTAGAACAACATAAAGTAACCTTCTGATTTGTCACACGGCCTTGGCGGGCACCACCACATACACAGTTCCATTCCTTAACATCACGCTTTTTCATATTGAATGCCTTAGGAAAAAAATTTCCTGGTTTTATTTTTCACAAGTACCTTCACAGAGGTGTTATGTACAAATCCAATATATATAGCAATATGTGGCAATTTTTTTCAGCTGTATTACACACGGCAACAGCAGACTCAGGAAAATTGCTGGTCAATAGTGACATTTGCATATCTCTGCAGGCTTTGCGCCAGTCGTACAACTGCTATTTATTAAACCAATAGAAAATTATAATTTTTTTATATTGCCTTTATGACACATTCCAACAGCAGACCCAGGGAAATTACTTGCAAATAGTGACGCTTGCGTATCTCTGCAGGCTTTGTGCAAGTTACACAATTGCTAGATAAATATATTGTTAGGACTGGCGGAACACACCAAATAATAATTAGAAATTATATTAGGTGCATTCGCAGTCGGGTCCACTGTGCAGATAAGACATTTGCTGCTTGGTAATGAGGGACTATATAGCGGTATAATGTGAGTACACACACGGGTTAGCTTCACCCGGTATGAAGGAAGCAAACTCTGTTGCGTCACAGGGCCGCAATACCGCACAGAGAGCGCAAGCAAGGCAACACAGAACTCTGTCCCAAGACTCAGGGTAAGAGTCCCTCTAGATCACTTGCGCTCGACACCGCTACTATGGTGCCAGGGAATCAACTTAAACTAAATATTAACCATTCAGGAGTGCGTGAAGAACAGCGGACGCCACTAACCACCCTAACAAAGGCCGGGAAAGCGCACTATCGGCACACGGTGCCGCTCTGGCGGTAAATGCTAACTAGACACAGTGTCTTGCGCTAATGTGCAGGATAGCACTGTCAGGCACTAGGTAGCTCTACCATTCGCGAGCAGGCAACAACACTAGGGATTGGAATGATTCGGAGCTTTCATCCATCGACAGGCATTCATTTACACACATAAGTTAAACAGTTTACGTTAGCGCATGGCCGAGCGGCCATGCAAGCCTTTTATAGTAGTAGCACTCCGGGACCTTCCTGATGGTCCAATAGGAGCCGCAAGATTCCCCCTGTGCAGCAGCGGGAACCCGACACCTAACATATATGCTATTTATTTAATCAATAGAAATTTTTTATTTTGTTTTATTATTGCCTTTATGACACGCCAACAGAAGAGTAAGGAAAATTATTGACATTGGTAAATAGTGACTTTGAGTATCTCTGCAGGCTTTGCTCAAGTCGCACATCTGCTAGATAAATATATGATATTTATTTAACCAATAGGTAATTTTAGTTTTAATATCACCTTTATGACACATGCCAATAGCAGAGTAGTAGGGAAAATTATTGGCACTAGTAAATAGTGTCCCTGATTTCCATAAACAGTGAAAACCCTCCACAAGTGGCACCAATTTGGAAACTAGTCCTCTCAGGGAACTTGCTCGGGTTGAACAATTTGTAATATTCGGGAACAACGAGCCTGAGGCTGAGATTGCCGAGGCTCAGGAGGAAGTACCACCAGAACTTCCCGTTAACAAATCATTTGTACCGCTCCATCTTCGCCTAAAGATATTGGCAGAGCATCATGATGCTGTCCTGGCTGGTCACCCAGGAGTTAGGGGTACTTTGGAGTTGGTGTTGCATCGATTTTGGTGGCCCAAAATCTGACAGGACGTGGTCTCATACGTGTCAGCATGCACCACGTGCGCTAGGGCTAAGACGCCCCACTCCCGTCCTGCTGGCACACTACTTCCTCTCGAGGTACCCAGTAGGCCATGGACGGAGATCTCCATGGATTTTATCACGGACTTGCCCTCCTCAGCTGGGAACACGGTCACTTGGTGATTGTTGATCGGTTCTCAAAAATGTTGCACTTTGTGTCTTTGCCTTCGTTGCCTAACGCTAAGACTCTGGCTCAGGTATTTGTGCAGGAGGTGGTCAGACTTCACGGGGTCCCGTCTGACATCATGTCTGATAGGTGTACTCAGTTTGTGGCAAAATTTTGGAAAGCATTTTGCTCACGGCTGGGGATCAAGTTGGCACATTCTTCGGTATTTCATCCTCAGTCAAATGGCCAGACCGAGCGTATGAACCAAAATTTGGAGCAGTACTTACGCTGTTTTGTTTCTGACAACCAGGAGAAGTGGTCGACATTCCTTCCTTTGGCTGAGTTTGCCATAAATAATCACCGCCAGGAATCTTCTGGTGAGTCTCCGTTCTTTTGTGTTTACGGGCACCATTCTCAATTTTGTACTTTGAGTCGGGGGGCTCTTCCGGAGTCCCGGAGGAGGACCTGTTAGGAGCACAACTGTCTTCCGTCTGGAGGAAAGTGAAACAGCGCCTGTTGAGCGTGGGTGCAAGGTACAAATGTGTGGCTGACAGTAGACCTGTGCCAGGTCCATACCTGAGTGTGGGTGACTGGGTGTGGTTGTCCAAAAAACATAAGACTCAAAATACCATCCCTTAAATTGGGTCCTAGGTTTATTGGTCCATTTAGGGTCGCCACCATCATTAACCTGGTTGCCTACCGATTGGAGCTCTCTACGGTATATAAGATTCACAACGTGTTCCACAGATCGTTATTAAAAAAGGTGGTGGGTTCTGTGGACGCTGTGCCGATGCCTCCTCCAGTCTTGGTGGATGGCAGTTTAGAGTTTGAAGTCTCCAAGGTGGTTGACTCTCGAGTGGTGCGCCGCACGTTACAGTACCTGGTACACTGGCATGGTTATGGGCCGGAGGAGAGGTCTTGGGTTCCAGCCTCGGATATACATGCGGACCGGCTGGTCAGTATGTTTCACCGCCGCCATCCGGACAAGCCGGGTCCTATAAGTAGTGAGGGCCCTGGGGTCCCTCGTAGAAGGCGGGGTACTGTCATGTCAGACGCTGTTCACACTAGGGCATCCGACAGACAGCGGTAATTCCTCATTCGTCCACTATGCTCAGTGGTGCTGGCTAGATTGATCCAGATTGTCCGGGGTTAATCTGGCTGGTACTCGGGTTGGAGGCTTAGTCATGCCCATTGCCTTAAAATAGTTTTGCTAGGCTTTGGGCATCGCCGATTATAGCTTGTGTCTTGTACCTGGTGATCTCGGTCTGGAGTGGTGGTCTAGGAGAGGAAATATCATATCTGGTGGTGTATAATCCTTCGTTATATTTCTCCTTCCTATACTTGTATTGTTTTGCCCTGTGCACATTATAGTGTTTTCCTGTGTGTCTGCGGCGTGGTGCGTTTTTTAGTTTTCCCTGTCTGTGCTTTCTGTAGGTGTTGGTGAGAGGTCTTATCACTGGGTGGCGGGTGGAGGTTTCAGCTTAGTACTGAAACAGGCCTGGCGGCCCAGACATGCACACCTTCAGTGTAAACTCTGGGAGAGGGACAGACAGGGTTTCCCTAGTTTGAGGGATATTGCAGGGGCCCGGGCAATCAGCTGTAGTCTACCCAGTACCCCTGTGACATGTACTTGAGGGCCTCATGACAAATTTGTTCCCATTAGAAGAAAGTGTGTCTCCCATACTGTTTGCTTATGCAGTGAATGCAAGGCCTGCCCTGCACCAATGCTACATGCACTCCAATAACCCTTTGAACCCACGTACTGGATGGCCACATGAAACAAAATTTCCCATCATTATTTTTTATTATTACCATAAATTTTGTCCATGAAGTGAACGCAAGGCCTGGCTGTAATTTGCATGCACCATAACCCCCCTTGGAAGAAATGTGGAGGAGGGACTCATAAAAAAAAGTTCACATCACAAAGGAGCATATATTCCTATATTTGGAATGCTCATACACTAAGTGCATGGGCTGACACATTTCCCTCTGGTGGGTATATTTTGTAAAAAGTTTGTTTACGGGCATCATACATCCTTGCAAAAAACTAAAGTGGCTGTAGCATCACGGAGTACCTTCACCCTCTTGCTCTAGTGGTGGTGTCTGAAGAGACGTGGAGGATGTCCTCCTATGAAAGTTTTCCCAATTTAAAGGAGTGGGTCTCCTATACTTGGAATGGCCATACACTAAGTGCATGGGCTGACAAACATTTCCACATGGGGGGTACATTTTTTTAAATTTTTTTACGGGCCTCATAGTCACCTTTCCAAAAATTAGACTGGCTGTAATATCACAGAACACGTTCACCCTGGCGTTCTAGTGGTGGTGTCTGAGGAGACTTAAGCCCCCGTCTCACTAAGCAAGATCGCTAGCGAGATCGCTGCTGAGTCACAAGTTTTGTGACGCAACAGCGACCTCAGTAGCGATCTCGCTATGTGTGACACGTAGCAGCGACCAGGCCCCTGCTGTGAGATCGCTGGTCGTGTCGGAATGGCCTGGACCTTTTTTTGATCTTTGAGGTCCCGCTGGGTAGCACACATCGCTGTGTTTGACACCTTACCAACGACCTTGTTGATGACTCAGACACTGAATTGTCATAATAGCTCCCATGTGACATCGTTGTACAGGTCGCTACAGGTCGCTGGTGAGATGTCAAACAGTGAGATCGCAGCAGCGATCGTTGGGAAGATCTCACTGTTTGACATCTCACCAGCGACCACATAGCGACCCAGCAACGATCCCTGACAGGTCGTATCGTTGTCGAGATCGCTTTAGCATCGCTATGTGAGACGGTGCCTTTAGAGGATGTACTCCTATGAATCTTTTCACAATTTAAAGGAGCGGAACTCCTATGCTTGGAATGCCCATACACTAAGTGCATGGGCTGACACACATTTCCCCATGGGGGATTATTTGTTTTCAAAAATTTTACGGACCTCACAGACAACCATGCAAAAAAAACTAAACTGGCTGTAGTATCACAGAAAATGTTCACCATGGTGTTCTAGTGGTGGTGGATGACGAGGATGAGGAGGAGGAGGAGATGTAACCAAAGTAACCAACCAAGTAACCAAAATCAGGAAGCGTATACCCATGTGTGGGTGTCAAGAGGTGCATGGGAATACACCTCCCAAAAAGACACTATTTGAGGTTATGTTTTGCTGTCATTTGGTGGTGTAGAGAAGTCTTGCCAAATCCAGACCTTGTTATTTTTATAAGAGTCAGCCTTTCTGCATTTTCATTTGACAGGCGAATGCGCTTATCTGTTATAATTCCATCAGCAGCACTAAAAACCCGCTCTGACAAAATTCTAGTGGCAAGGCAGGCCAGGAACTCCAAGGCGTAGAGAGCCAGTTCATGCCACGTGTCCAGCTTGGATACCAAGTAATTAAAAGGCACAGAGGATTCACGGAAGACATTGGTACGGTCAGCAAAGTACTACCTCACGATCTTCCCAAACATTCCATTCCTTGTGACATTACCCCATGCCTCTGAGCCAGGGCTATGGGTGGGTCAGAGAAAACTGTTCCAGAATATTGCCAGTATTACCCTGCCACTGCTGGATTGGAGTTGTGTCTCTCTTGCCTATACGCCTTGGTTTTCCAGCACACTGTGACGTCTGCCGCCAGCGTTTTCAGTTGGGAATTTTTTTAATAATTCCGCATCAATGGCCCTCTGGTACTGCACCATTTTAATACACCTGTCTGCCTCTGGAAGAAGAGAGTTCTCCTTATAGTGTGGGTCTAAAAGTGTCACTGCCAGTAATGACTGTCACCAAAAATTTTTACAATACGTGGGTCATGGGAAAGGCAGTGAAACATAATGTCAGCCATGTGTGTCAGACTGGTAACAGGAAAGCTGTGT
This sequence comes from Ranitomeya variabilis, assembly GCF_051348905.1. Lineage (NCBI taxonomy): Eukaryota > Metazoa > Chordata > Amphibia > Anura > Dendrobatidae > Ranitomeya > Ranitomeya variabilis. The sequence continues at coordinate 201,289,256 of NC_135236.1, forward strand.
CCCCAACAACAGGATGAGTGACCAAGGTGTCCTCCTCCTCCTTCCTGTCCTTAGGCCATCCATGTTGAACAGATGGTATGACAGTTGTGCTTGTAGTACCATTTATACAGCATGAAAGTAGCTCCTGTTCTTCCTCCTCCTCTTCTTCCTCATTGTCAACCAATCCACATTGGGAAGACATGAGGCTGGGCTGTGTGTAATCACCATGCATTGTTCTTTGCTCCATGTCCAAGTGCTCCGCCTGCAATGCATTCTCTTTCATTGTGAGAAGAGAGCTTTTCAGAATGCAGAGAAGAGGGATGGTGATGCTAATTATGGCGTCATCGCCACTCACCATCTTGGTGGACTCCTCAAAGTTTTGGAGTATGGTATAGATGTCTGACAACCATGTCCACTCCTGAGGTCTTATGTGTGGAGTCTGAACTGAATAACAATGGCCTTGTTGATGCTGGTTGTCAACAATTGCACTCTTCTACTCACAAATCTTTTCCAACATATGCAGTGTAGAGTTCCAAAGCATGGGGACATCACACACCAGTTGGTGAGCCGGAAGCTGCAAACGCTGCTGAAGCACGGCAAGAGCGCCTGAAGCTGTAGCTGACTTTCTAAAATAGGCACATAGTCGGCGTACTTTCATAATCAGATATGGCAGCCCCGGGTAGGTTTTGAGAAAATGCTAAACCATGTGGTTAAGCACATGGGCCAGGCATGGCACGTGTTTGAGCTCACCTCGCCTCAGAGCCACCACTAGGTGCCAGCCATTGTCCCACAGGACCATGCCTGGCTGTAGGTTCAGCGGTGTCAGCCTGAGGCAGTGCTGCAGGGCTTCCAGCTTGTGACTGATGTGCTACTTTTGGAGATGGAGGCTGAAGAGGAGGCAGAGGAGGAGGTGCAGGAGCTGTAGAGTGTGGGGGCAACCCAGATTGACATAGGGCTTGCAATCCTCGGGTTTGGGAGGACATGCACCATCCCAAGGTCCGACTCGGTCCCGGCTTCCACTGGGACAGAACACTGGGAGGAATAGTGGCGGCTGGGGACCAAATACCTTGGGATGGCCACCGCCACCAGGTTGCGGAAATCTTCTGTCTCCATGAGCCTAAAAGGAAACATTTTGAGTGCAAGCAGATGAGAAATTTGTGAATTTAGTACTGTGGCTTGTGGGGTGTTGGAGGCGTACTTCCGCTTGCGTTCCAATGACTGCGGTATGGACTGAGGGAAGGCTGTGCTGGGACAAGGATGTGGATGTGGTCGTTGATGATGCTAGTTGAGTCTGGGTAATGGCTTGTGCAGGGTAGGAGGCATCTGCACATGCACCATGGACAGGGGATTGGATTTCACACACAATAGTGGAAGAAGGAGTGGTGGTACCCGCAGATGCTGTTGCCTATGGTTCAGCCCACAAATTCATGTGCTTTGCTGCCATGTGCCTGATCATGCTGGTGGTGGTCAGGCCGGTAGTTTTGCTACCCCTGCTGATGCGGGCATGGCAGGTGTTGCAAATGGCCTGTTTGGGGTTATCGGCAGAGGCTTTAAAAAACAACCAGACTCGGGAAGACCTTACAGTTGAACTGGCAACTTCTGTCATGTCAGTGTTGCATAGAATGATTGCCCGCCTTCTGTCTGCGGCCACCACACTGGATCTTCCTGCATGTTGGGGTGCTGCGCTTTCATCCCCCTGTGTGCTGCTGACCTCGATCTGCATGTCCTCCTGCCAGTTTGGGTCCATTACTATATCATCCACCACCTCTTCTTCCACTTCTGCACCCTGGTCCTCCTCCTGAGTTTCTGGCAATTGTGTCTCATCATTGTCCACCTCTTGTGATGCGTTCCTACCTTCGCCTTTGTGGGACCATGGCTGCTCAAATATTTGGGCATCACTACATGGAATCTTATTTTGCCCCACTTCTAGTGGAGTGGGAGAAAGGCCCGAATCAATAAATGGAAAAGTGAACAATGTTTCGGAGTTTGCAAATTTTGGATCAGTTGTCTCAAGGCACTCAGCATGGTCGGAGGAAGGAGGATCAGGGTGAGGAATACACGGTCCAGAGTCACGGCTACTCAGACTTGACCGTGTGGAAGATAGGGTGCTGGTGGTGGTGGCAAAGTGAATGAAGCATTTTCCACCATCCAACCAACTACCTTTTCACGCTGCTCTCGTGTCAAGAGTGCTTTTCTGCTGTGCCCTATGAATTCTGACAGGAATCTCTTGCGAGAAGATGTGGGTGTTTGTTGTGGCCCACTTTCATCTTGCCCACGGCCTCGACCTCTGCATCACGTCCACTTCCCCGCTCCTTGCCATGCGCCTTGCGCATTTTAATAAAGAGGTGAATGCAAGCCTCGACTCTAGTCTAAGGACACAATTTGTAGGCCACAGATAGACGTGTCACAGAGATACCAGACTGTTCATATGTGGTCGGTATTTTTTTATTTTTTACCCCAAAACAGTGTTTTGAGCTAGGGTAACACACAGCAAAAAAAGGTGAAGGGAAGCCTCAAAAGCACACTTTGTATCCCACAGATAGATGAGGCATGTCACAGAGATACCAGACTGTTCAATATGTGGCCTGTATTTTTTATTTTTTTACCCCAAAATAGTGTATACTAGACCTAGGGTAGCAGACAGCAAAAAAAGTGGAATGTAGGCCTGAAAAGCAACTATTTATAGAGCACAGATAGACCAGGAGTCTGACAGAGATATCACACTGTTCATTATGTGGCCTATTTTTTTATTTTTTACTCCAAAATACTGTGTAGACCTAGGGTAGCAGAATTGCCTGCTACATGAATTGCCACCATTTGTAGGCCACAAATAGATCTGGCATTTGACAGCGATACCAAACTGTTCAATACGTGGCCTGTATTTTTTTTGTTTTTACCCAAAAATACTGTGTAAACCTAGGGTAGCAGACAGCTAAAAAAAGTGGAATGTACGCCTGAAAAGCAACTATTTGTAGAGCATAGATACATCAGGCATCTGACAGAGATAACAGACTCTCCAATATGTGGCCTGGAGTTTTTTTTATTTTTTTTTACCCCAAAATAATGTATAGACCTAGGGTAGCAAACAGCCAAAAAAGTGGAATGTAGGCCTGAGAAGCAACTACCATATTTGTAGAGCACAGATACACCAGGCATCTGACGGAGATTACAGAGTTTTCAATATGTGGCCTGGAGTTTTTTAATTTTTTTTACCACAAAATACTGTATAGATCTAGGGTAGTAGATGGCGAAAAAGTGGAATGTAGGCCTGAAAAGCAACTATTTGTAGAGCACAGATAGACCAGGTGTCTAAACAGAGATAACAGACTGTTCAATATGTGGGCTGGAGTTTTTTTTATTTTTTTTACCCCAAAATACTGTATATACCTAGGGTAATAGACAGCAAAAAGAGTGGAATATAGGACCTTAGTGACCATAGATGTTATGGTACGTATCACAGATAGGGATGGAGACTAGTGGCTACATGCAAGGTCTCGTAGGATAGAAATAGCATGGTGTAAGGTATACCATCTGACAGGGCAAGATAATATGATAATTTGCTTTCACTGATAAAGCTGCCCTCAGCAGCAATACGTGTGGGGTCTCTCCCACACACCCTTTTCATAGGGACCTAATGTCTATTATGGCTTCTCATATGAGCTTTTTTTGAGCTGACCAGGTGGCCATGACCGTTGGAACCTTTTTCTAGATCCCTGAATCTCATCGTCCAGCAAATTATCATATTCTCTTGCCCTGTCAGGTTGTATACCTTACATCATGCTATTTCTATCCTACGGGACCTTGCATTTAGCCACTAGTCTCCATCATTATCTGTGATACGTAACATAACATCTATGGATATTCCGGTCCTTTACACACATGCTTAGAGGGATATTTTTGGTGCATCATTTATGATTATTATTTATTTATATAGCTCCATTAATTCCATGGTGCTGTACATGAGACAGGGTTACATCAAGATACAAATATCACTTACAGTAAACAAAACTAACAATGACAGACTGATACAGAGGGGAGATAACCCTGCCCTTGCGGGCTTACATTCTACAGGATTATGGGGAAGGAGACAGTAGTTGGGGGTTGTGGTAGCTCCGATGGTGTTGAGGTGGTCATGTGGTCATTACAGGTTGTAAGCTTCTTTGAAGAGATGGGTTTTCAGGTTCCGTTTGAAGGATCCAAATGTGGTGGATAACTGGATGTGTTGGGGCACAGAATTCCAGATGACGGGGGATATTCGGGAGAAGTCTTGGAGGCTATTGGGTGAGGAGTGAATAAGAGTGGAGGAGAGAAGGAGGTCTTGGGAGGACAGGAAATTATGTGAGGGACGATATTGAGAGATTCGTTCGGATATATACGGAGGAGAAAGGTTATGGATGGCTTTGTAGGTCAGTGTTAGTAGTTTAAACTGGATACGCTGGGAAATTGGAACCAGTGAAGGGATTTGCAATAATCGTTTAGCATTTTGAGATATTATATCTCTGTTTTTCAAGTACTAATTGTATTTTGTGTATTTTGTGTATGTGCAGTTTCCTTGCATGCTATACTGCGGACATTATACAGTGGGTAGGGAAAATATTCAGACCCCATTAATTTGTTCACTCTTTATTTCATTGCAGCCATTTAGTAAATTCAAAAAAGTTAATTTTTTCACATCAATGTACACTCTGCACCCCACCTTGACTGAAAAAAGTAGAATTTTTTGCAAATTTAATAAAAAAGAAAAACTGAAATATCACATGGTCATAAGTATTCAGACCCTTTGCTCAGACACTCATATTTAAGTCACATGCTGTCCATTTCCTTGTGATCCTCCTTGAGATAGTTCTACTCATTCATTGGAGTCCAGCTGTATTTAATTAAACTGATAGGACTTGATTTGGAAAGGCATACACCTGTCTACATAAGACCTCACAGCTCACAGTGTATGTCAGACCAAATGAGAACCATAAGGTCTAAGGAACTGACCAAGGAGCTCAGAGACAGAATTGTGGCAAGGCACAGAACTGGCCAAGGTTACAACAGAATTTCTGCAGTACTCAAGCTTCCCAAAAGCACAGTAGCCTCAATAATCCTTAAATGGTAGAAGTTTGGGACCACCAGAATTCTTCCTAGACTTGGCCATCCAGCCAAACTGAGCAATCGTGGGAGAAGAGCTTTGGTGAGAGAGGTAAAGAAGAACCCAAGATCACTGTGGCTGAGCTCCAGAGATGCAGTAGGGAGATGAGAGAAAGTTCCATGAACTCATCTATCACTGCAGCCCTCCAACAGTCAGGCCTTTATGGCAGAGTGGCCCAACGGAAGCCTCTTCTCTGTGCAAAACATATGAAACTCACATAGAGATTGCTAAAAAAACACATGAAGGACTCCCAGACTATGAGAAATAAGATTCTCTGGTCTGAAGAGATTAAGATAGACCTTTTTGGTGATAATTCTAAGCTGTATGTGTGGAAAAAAACAGGCACTGCTCATCACCTGCCCAATACAATCACAACAGTAAAACATGTGGTGACAGCATCATGCTATTGGGATGTTTTTCAGCTGCAGGGGCAGGACAACTGGTTGTCATTGAAGGAAACATGAATGCGGACAAGTACAGAGATATCCTGGATGAAAACCTCTTCCAGAGTGCTCTGGACCTCAGACTTGACAGAAGGTTCACCTTCCAACAAGACAATGACCCTAAGCAAACAGCTAAAATAGTAATGGAGTGGCTTCAGAACAACTCTGTGACCATTCTTGACTGGCCCAGCCAGAGTCCTGACCTAGACCCAATTGGACATCTCTGGAGAGACCTGAAAATGGCTGTCCACCAACGTTCACCATCCAACCTGACGGAACTGGAGAGAATCTGCAAGGAAAAATGGCAAAGGATCCCCAAATCTAAGTGTGAAAAACTTGTTGCATCATTCCCAAGAAGACTCATGGCTGTACTACCTCAAAAGGGTGCTTATACTCAATACTGAGCAAAGGGTCTGAATACTTATGACTATGTGATATTTCAGTTTTTCTTTAATAAATTTGCAAATTTGCTTTGAGTTCTGTATACTTGATTTTTTGTTGTCTGATCTTAGATTTTGTTCTGACCATCCGTTTGTTTCACCCCTTCGGCTCTGATCTGTTATCCTCCTGGTATTCTGACCTCAGAATGTTACCTAACCACTCTTTTGTCTCTTCCTTCTGTTTCTGACATACATTCCTGGCTTCTGACCTTGGGCTCCTTGACTATTCTGACTCACAGCTTGGCCAGCATCATTTCTCACGACTTCTTTGATGCCAATTATTTATTTCACAGACTACACTTCTACTACAAAGCACACAGCAGTCCTGGGCCTAGAAATGGGAACAAGACGGCTGATGCAATATATTTTTTTGCAAAACTACTACAAAACACACACCAGTCCAGAAAAATTATTTCTTGGAGCTAGAAGTGGCAATGAGATGGTTGAAAGTAGCACAGTTGTCACATGTGTGTCAGAGGCTGAAGACCGTTGCTCTGCATCTGACTGCAGAAGGTTTAAGCAGTTTGCTTTGCAAACTTCTTCCTGGGCCTTCTGACTCTAGTACCCAGTGGCAACCTTTTCCGGGCTCTGGTTGACACACCTGGACCGGTTATTTATAACTTCCATCTTGCTGCTGGAAGTTGCAGTTGGTATTTCTATTTCCAGCTCTTTGTTGCAGCTTGTAGCTATTGCAGTCGGCTATCTTCCTCCTTCGTGTTGCTGGAGGATGTCTGTGCTTCTATCGGAGCCTACTCAAGCTAAATGTTCCCCCTTGTTTGTGTATTCAATCTGTCTTTAGGGTAATGGGGATTGAATAGTGCTCATTTTGCCCTTGCCGGTGCAGGGCTTACTGCTAGAGTCAGGCAGGGATTAGGTATCCTGCTCTCTCATAGGAGCGGAGCCTATTTATAGAGATGATAGGGCAGACAGGGTGACATTAGATCTGTCCAGTAGGGTTGAGCGAAGCAGATCGTTCATTTTCATAAGTCGCCGACTTTTGGCAAAGTCGGTGTCTCATGAAACACGACCCGATCCCTGTGTGGAGTCGGCCATGCGGTACGCGACTTTCGTGCCAAAGTCGCGTTTCAATGACGCTAAAAGCACCATTTCTCAGCCAATGAAGGTGGACGCAGAGTGTGGGCAGCGTGATGACATAGATCTCAGTCCCCACCATTTTAGAGAAGGGCATTGCAGTGATTGGCTTGCTTTCTGCCGCGTCACAGGGGCTATAAAGGGGCGTTCCCGCCGACCGCCATTTTACTGCTGCTGATCTGAGCGTAGGGAGAGGTGCCGCTTCGTCAGAAGCAGGGATAGACAGTTTTAGGCAGGGTACATTCACCCCCAAACCGCTTGTGCTGTAGCGATTTCCACTGTCCAACACCACCTTTTGTTTGCAGGACAGTTGAAGCTACATTTTTTTTCCTCAGCGCTGTAGCTCATTGGGCTGCCCTAGAAGGCTCCCTGATAGCTGCGTTGCTATGTGTGTACGCCGCTGTGCAAACCAACTGCTTTTTTCAAAGCACAAATCCTGGTGTTCCTTCCTTTCTGCACAGCTATCTTGTGTGTTTGTCCACACTTTTGTGTGCAGCAGTCCTTTTTATAGCTGCCTGCCATACTTTTCTGAGATTACTGCAGGGAGATAAAGATTGGCAAGTCTGCCTCTGTGCCATTGCTGTGTGTGGCATCTGTCTCATTGTGTGCCACCGAAAACCAGTGTGTAAAACTGGGCCATTTTTTTTTCTAAATTCTCCCTATAAAAAAAAAATAATTAGTGGGAGATAAAGATTGGCAAGTCTGCCTCTGTGCCATTGCTGTGTGTGGCATCTGTCTCATTGTGTGCCACTGAAAACCACTGTGTAAAACTGGGCCTTTTTTTTTTTCTAAATTCTCCCTGTAAAAAAAAAATAATTAGTGGGAGATAAAGATTGGCAAGTCTGCCTCTGTGCCATTGCTGTGTGTGGCATCTGTCTCTCATTGTGTGCCACCGAAAACCACTGTGTAATACTGGGCCATTTTTTTTGGGGGGGGGTAAATTCTCCCTGTAAAAAAAAAAATTAATAGTGGGAGTCTGGGAGATAAAGATTGGCAAGTCTGCCTCTGTGCCAGTCCTGTGTGTGGCATCTGTCTCATTGTGTGCCACCAAAAACCACTGTGTAATACTGGGCCATTCTTTTTTTGGGGGTAAATTCTCCCTGTAAAAAAAAAAAAAAAAATAGTGGGAGTCTGGGAGATAAAGATTGGCAAGTCTGCCTCTGTGCCAGTCCTGTGTGTGGCATCTGTCTCTCATTGTGTGTGACAGAAAACCTAGTGTGTAATACTGGGCCTTTTTTTTTTTTCTAAATTCTCCCTGTAAAAAAAAAAATAATTAGTGGGAGATAAAGATTGGCAAGTCTGCCTCTGTGCCATTGTTGTGTGTGGCATCTGTCTCATTGTGTGCCACCGAAAACCATTGTGTAATACTGGGCCATTCTTTTTTTGGGGGGGTAAATTCTCCCTGTAAAAAAAAAAATAATAGTGGGAGTCTGGGAGATAAAGATTGGCAAGTCTGCCTCTGTGCCAGTCCTGTGTGTGGCATCTGTCTCTCATTGTGTGCCACCGAAAACCACTGTGTAATACTGGGCCATTTTTTTTTTCTAAATTCTCCCTGTAAAAAAAAAATAATTAGTGGGAGATAAAGATTGGCAAGTCTGCCTCTGTGCCATTGCTGTGTGTGGCATCTGTCTCTCATTGTGTGCCACCGAAAACCACTGTGTAATACTGGGCCATTTTTTTTGGGGGGGGTAAATTCTCCCTGTAAAAAAAAAATTAATAGTGGGAGTCTGGGAGATAAAGATTGGCAAGTTTGCCTCTGTGCCATTGCTGTGTGTGGCATCTGTCTCATTGTGTGCCACCGAAAACCACTGTGTAATACTGGGCCATTCTTTTTTTGGGGGGGTAAATTCTCCCTGTAAAAAAAAAAAATAATAGTGGGAGTCTGGGAGATAAAGATTGGCAAGTCTGCCTCTGTGCCAGTCCTGTGTGTGGCATCTGTCTCTCATTGTGTGCCACCGAAAACCACTGTGTAATACTGGGCCATTTTTATTTTTTTTCTAAATTCTCCATGTAAAAAAAAAAAAATAGTGGGAGATATAGATTGGCAAGTCTGCCTCTGTGCCATTGCTGTGTGTGGCATCTGTCTCATTGTGTGCCACCGAAAACCAGTGTGTAATACTGGGCCATTTTTTTTTTTTCTAAATTTTCCCTGTAAAAAAAAAAATAATTAGTGGGAGATAAAGATTGGCAAGTCTGCCTCCGTGCCATTGCTGTGTGTGGCATCTGTCTCATTGTGTGCCACCGAAAACCACTGTGTAATACTGGGCCATTCTTTTTTTGGGGGGGTAAATTCTCCCTGTAAAAAAAATAAATAATAGCGGGAGTCTGGGAGATAAAGATTGGCAAGTCTGCCTCTGTGCCAGTCCTGTGTGTGGCATCTGTCTCTCATTGTGTGCCACAGAAAACCTAGTGTGTAATATTGTTTTTTTTTGTTTGTTTGTTTTTTTAATTCTCCCAGAAAAAGCATTTCTGCTTGAGTGCTGGTCCTATGTGTGCCATCTGTCTCAAATTATTGGGGCACAGAAAACCTAGTGTGTAACATTGGGCCTGATTTTCCTTTCAGTGTCAGGCACCTATAAAGGTATATATAAATCCAACAGAAGTTTGAGTTCACCTTATAAGTTGTTTTACAGTAACAAATACCGTTACTTTGGTTACGTTTTGCAAACAATGAGGAAGTCTAGTGGAAGAGGTCGTGGCCGTGGGCGGTCATTGTCAGCTGGTAATGATGGTAGTGGTGGTGGAGCATCAGGTGGTCGTGGTAAAAGCAGTACAGCACCTAAGTCTCGAGTTGTTGAGCCAGGTTCGTTGTCTGGCTACACAAGGCCTCGAACGCTCTCTTTTCTGGGAGTAGGAAAACCACTTTTGAAGCCGGAGCAGGAGGAACAAGTATTGGCTTTCATTGCTGACTCTGCCTCTAGCTCTTTCGCCTCCTCCTCGGAAAGTGCCAAATGTCAGAGCAGTGCATCGTCAGTGGATGCTCACGGTCAGGAACAAGTCACTTTCTTGTGTCCTTCACCCAGAACAACAGTGAAGGATGCGTTAGTCAACACAACAGGTTGCTCCATGGAGCTCTTTACACATACCGTTCCTGGGTTAGACAGTGAAACAGTTAACAGGCCATGCCCATTAGAAGTTGAATCAGACATGGAGTGCACAGATGCACAGCCACAGCCAGATTACTATGCTGTTCCTTTGACTCAGACCAGAACATTGCCCTCGCAGTGTACTGAGGCAGAATCAAACCCAGCGGAGACTATGGTGCCCCGTCACGAACGCTATACCACCGGCTTACACGGTGACACAGACGAAGTTGCACACGACATAGAAGAGGAGGTCATAGATGACCCAGTTGTTGACCCCGATTGGCAGCCATTAAGGGAACAGGGTGCAGGCGGCAGTAGTTATGAAGCAGAGGAGGAGGAGCCACAGCAGGCATCAACATCACAACAGGTTCCATCTGCCGGGCCCGTATCTGGCCAAAAACGCATGGCAAATCCAAAACCAGTTGGAGGACAGCGTGGCCATCCGGTTAAAGAAGCTCGGTCTGCAATGCCTGAAAATGTATCCGATAGTAGAAAGAGTGCAGTCTGGCATTTTTTTAAACAACATCCAAATGATCAGCGCAAAGTCATCTGTCAAAAATGTTCAACTACCTTAAGCAGAGGTCAGAACCTTAAAAGTCTAAATACAAGTTGCATGCATAGACATTTATCCACCATGCATTTGCAAGCCTGGACTAACTACCAAACGTCTCTAAAGGTTGCAGCATCCTCGGCCAATGAAGCTAGTCAGCAACGCTACATCCCTTCCCTCACTGTAAACCCACCATTTCCCGCACCACCTGCAGTATCTGTGCAGCTTTCGTCGCCAGGCCAAAGCAGTCAGGGAATCACCAGGTTTGCAGTAGGAAACACTGCATGTAGGGCACTGGCAAGAATACCATCTCCAACCCTCTCTCACTCACCCATGTCCACCAGCACCACCGCTAGTTCCACGATCTCCAGCTCTCCAGTCCAGCTCACCCTACATGAGACTCTTGTTAGGAAAAGGAAGTACTCATCCTCGCATCCGCGTACACAGGGTTTGAACGCCCACATTGCTAGACTAATCTCATTAGAGATGATGCCCTACCGGTTAGTTGAAAGCGAAGCTTTCAAAGCGCTGATGGACTACGCTGTACCACGCTACGAGCTACCCAGTCGACACTTCTTTTCTAGAAAATCCATCCCAGCCCTCCAACTGCATGTTAAAGACTGCATCGTCCATGCACTCAGGCAGTCTGTGACTACAAAGGTGCACCTGACAACAGATGCATGGACCAGTAGGCATGGCCAGGGACGTTACGTGTCCATCACGGCACACTGGGTGAATGTGGTGGATGCAGGGTCCACAGGGGACAGCAATATTGGGACAGTTCTGCCTAGCCCACGGTCAAGGAAAGAGTTGGCTGTAGGCGTTCGCCCCCTCCTCCTCTTCCTCCTCCTCCTGCAGAAGCGAGAGCTCGTCCACAGACCTCAGTCGCACATCCACTCCATCCGCAGCTGCCACTGTTGCACACCAGGTGTGCCATTATGGGACAGCTAGTGGCAAGCATCAGCAGGCTGTATTGGCAATGAAGTGTTTGGGCGACAACAGACACACCGCGGAAGTTCTGTCCGAGTTCTTGCAGAAAGAAACTCATTCATGGCTGGGCACTGTACATCTTGAGGCAGGCAAGGTAGTGAGTGATGACGGAAGGAATTTCATGGCTGCCATAGCCCTTTCCCAACTGAAACACATTCCTTGCCTGGCTCACACCTTAAACCTGGTGGTGCAGTGCTTCCTGAAAAGTTATCCGGGGTTACCCGACCTGCTCCTCAAAGTGCGCAGACTTTGCTCGCATATCCGCCGTTTGCCCGTACACTCCAGCCATATGCAGAACTATCAGCGGTCTTTGAACCTTCCCCAGCATCGCCTAATCATCGATGTTGCAACCAGGTGGAACTCCACACTGCACATGCTTCAGAGACTGTGCGAACAGAGGCGTGCTGTTATGTATTTGTGGGAGGATACACGGGCAAGCAGTTTGATGGCAGACATGGAGTTGTCAGGTGTGCAATGGTCGAAGCTACAAGACCTGTGTCAAGTCCTTCAGTGTTTTGAGGAATGCACACGGCTGGTTAGTGCAGACAATGCCATAATAAGCATGAGCATCCCCCTAATGCGTCTGCTGATGCAAAGTTTGACGCACATAAAGGAGCAGGCGTCTGCAGCCGAGGAAGAGGCAAGCCTTGATGACAGTCAGCCATTGTCTGGTCAGGGCCGTGTAGAGGACGCAGTAGCGGGCGAAGAGGAGGAGGAGGACGAGGAGGATGATGGGGATGAGTACTTTTTTAATGAGGAAGCTTCTCCTGGGCCAACAGAAATTAGTGGCGTTGCAAGGCCGGGTTCTGTTTTTATAAGGGAGACAAGTGGCGTAGATTTGCCTGTAACTGCCCCTCAAACCAGCACAACCGCAGATTTTACAACTGGAACTTTGGCCCACATGGCGGATTATGCCTTACGTATCCTCAAAAGGGACCCACGCATTATTAAAATGATGTGCGATGACGATTACTGGTTGGCCTGCATCCTTGACCCTCGCTATAAAGGCAAATTGCAAAATATTATGCCACATGAGAACCTCGAACAAATATTAGCAACCAAACAAGCTACTCTTGTAGACCGTTTGATTCAGGCATTCCCAGCACACAGTGCCGGTGATGGTTCTCACACGAGCTGCAGGGGGCTACAGGGCAGAGGTGTTAGAGGTGCACAGATCAGAAGTGGCATTGGACAGAGGGGTTTTCTGACCAGGTTGTGGAGTGATTTCGCAATGACCGCAGACAGGACAGGTACTGCAGCATCTATTCAAAGTGACAGGAGACAACATTTGTCCAGTAGGGTTACTAACTATTTTTCATCCCTTATCGTTGTTCTCCCTCAACCGTCATTCCCATTTGATTACTGGGCATCCAAATTAGACACCTGGCCTGAATTGGCAGAATATGCATTGCAGGAGCTAGCTTGCCCAGCAGCTAGTGTGCTATCAGAAAGAGTATTCACTGCTGCTGGTTCAATATTAACCAAAAAAAGGACTCGTCTGGCTACCCAAAATGTGGATGATCTCACCTTCATTGAAATGAACCACTCCTGGATTTCAAATTATTTTGCCCCACCTTTCCCGGCTGACACCTAGCTTTCCTATAAAAAGGTCTTGCTTGTGGACTTGTCTTACTGAGTGTTCCAATCTCTTAATTTGCAGCAGCTGTTTGTCCAGCATACGACATGTTTACACCTCCCTCAAAGGGAAAACTCCCCCCACGGGGCCGTGGTCTCGCCACTTGGCGCAAGCACCCGTTAGAAAGCCGTTTGTCTGAAGAGGTGGGTGTGCCCGCTTTTGGTCGACGGCACTGCCACTGGGTCCCTCATAGTACAATAAAGTGTCTCTGGTGGTGGTGGCGCGCACCCAAAGTCAGACACACTGTTGTAATATGAGGGGCCCTGGGATGGTACCGCCTGCCACAAGAGAGTTCACTCCCCCCCAGCTCAAACTGTGCTCTACCACGTGCAAAATAATCTCTCACAGCTCCACCAATGTTTAGTCTATGCGCTGACATCATTCAATGCATGGCACTGACAATACCAATTTGTTGACATCTATGATGCTAGTTAAAGTAGTCTGGGTCAGTGTCCTATATTGACACCAGTAAATACTTACTGCCAAATTACTATGTCAGAAACTCAGCAGATGAGCCCACCCCTGTACCTAAGTATGTCACACTTTTTTTTTTTTGTTGTTTTTTGGCGAGACATTAATATCTATTAACATCTGTGTCAGACACTCCTTGCAATTGTCCTCCGCTGACCACACCAATGCTGCCTGTGTACCCCTGCGAGATAACTCTAAGTGCCTTGAGCCTATTTTTATTTATTTTAGGCCTAGTACGCCTGTCTGCGGTCCCTACTTGCAATCCTCCTCCTCCGCTGACCACAATGCTGCCTGTGTATCCATGTAACTGATTTAAAACTGTCTTGAGCCTATTTTTTGTTATTTTTGGCCTTCGTTAGCCTCTCTGCGGTCCCTCCTTGCAATCCTCATCCACTGACCACAATGCTGCCTGTGTATCCATGTAACCGATTTAAAACTGCCTTGAGCCTATTTTTGGTTATTTTAGGCCTTTGTTAGCCTGTCTGCGGTCCCTCCTTGCAATCCTCATCCACAGACCACAATGCTGCCTGTGTATCCATGTAACCGATTTAAAACTGCCTTGAGCCTATTTTTTGTTATTTTAGGCCTTCGTTAGCCTGTCTGCGGTCCCTCCTTGTAATCCTCATCCACTGACCACAATGCTGCCTTTGTATCCATGTAACCGATTTAAAACTGCCTTGAGCCTATTTTTTGTTATTTTAGGCCTTCGTTAGCCTGTCTGCGGTCCCTACTTGCAATCCTCCTCCTCCGCTGACCACAATGCTGCCTGTGTATCCATGTAACCGATTTAAAACTGCCTTGAGCCTATTTTTTGTTATTTTAGGCCTTCGTTAGCCTGTGTGCGCTCCCTCCTTGCAATCCTCCTCCTCCGCTGACCACAATGCTGCCTGTGTATCCATGTAACCGATTTAAAACTGCCTTGAGCCTATTTTTTGTTATTTTAGGCCTTCGTTAGCCTGTCTGCGGTCCCTCCTTGCAATCCTCATCCACTGATCACAATGCTGCCTGTGTATCCATGTAACCGATTTAAAACTGCCTTGAGCCTATTTTTTGTTATTTTAGGCCTTCGTTAGCCTGTCTGTGGTCCCTCCTTGCAATCCTCATCCACTGACCACAATGCTGCCTGTGTATCCATGTAACCGATTTAAAACTGCCTTGAGCCTATTTTTTGTTATTTTAGGCCTTCGTTAGCCTGTCTGCGGTCCCTCCTTGCAATCCTCATCCACTGACCACAATGCTGCCTGTGTATCCATGTAACCGATTTAAAACTGCCTTGAGCCTATTTTTGGTTATTTAAGGCCTTCGTTAGCCTGTCTGCGGTCCCTCCTTGCAATCCTCATCCACTGACCACAATGCTGCCTGTGTATCCATGTAACCGATTTAAAACTGCCTTGAGCCTATTTTTGGTTATTTTAGGCCTTCGTTAGCCTGTCTGCGGTCCCTCCTTGCAATCCTCCTCCTCCGCTGACAACAATGCTGCCTGTGTATCCATATAACCGATTTAAAACTGCCTTGAGCCTATTTTAAGTTATTTTAGGCCTAGTATGCCTGTCTGCGGTCCCTCCTTGCAATCCTCCTCCTCCGCTGACCACAATGCTGCCTGTGTATCCATGTAACCGATTTAAAACTGCCTTGAGCCTATTTTTTGTTATTTTAGGCCTTCGTTAGCCTGTCTGCGGTCCCTCCTTGCAATCCTCATCCACTGACAACAATGCTGCCTTTGTATCCATATAACCGATTTAAAACTGCCTTGAGCCTATTTTAAGTTATTTTAGGCCTAGTACGCCTGTCTGCGGTCCCTCCTTGCAATCCTCCTCCTCCGCTGACCACACCAATGCTGCCCGTGTACCCCTGGAACCTATTTTAAAGTGCATAGAGCCTATTTCATTATTTTATGTAATATTAAAAAAGCCATGATGGACTACGCTGTCCCACACTACGAGCTACCCAGTCGACACTTCTTTTGCAAGAAAAGCCATCCCAGCCCTCCACCAGCACCACCTCCATTGTCCATGCACTCTGGCAATCTGTGAGTACAAAGGTGCACCTGACAACAGACGCATGGACCTGTAGGCATGGCCACGGAAGGTTACATGTCCATTACGGCGCAATGGGTTAATGTGGTGGATGCATGGTCCACAGGGGACAGCCTACTAAGTCTGTCTGCAGTCCCTAATTCAAATTTTCCTCCACTGTCTAAATCTGAGCTTCAACCTTCTGGCTCTCATTAAGTGCTTTTTTAAAAAAAATTGGTGGTTGGGGCCTAATAACTCTGTTTGCCGCTCCCTGGTGTTGTCCTCAACTGAATAAATCTGAGCTTCAACCTTCTGGCTCTCATTAAGTGCTGTTTTTTTAAAAAGTTGGTGGTTACGGCCTACTAACGGTGTCTGCCGCACCCTGGTATTGTCCTCAACTGAATAAATCTGAGCTTCAACCTTCTGGCTCTCATTAAGTGCTGTTTTTTTAAAAAAAATTGGTGGTTGGGGCCTAATAACTCTGTTTGCCGCTCCCTGGTGTTGTCCTCAACTGTATAAAGCTGAGCTTCAGTCTTTAGGCTTTCTGCCTAAAGTATCAGATATTAAACTGCATTTGGCCTTCAACTTTGGTTACGGCCTACTAACGGTGTCTGCCGCTCCCTGGTGTTGTCCTCAACTGTATAAAGCTGAGCTTCAACATTCTGGCTGTCATTAAGTGCTTTTTTAAACAAAAATTGGTGGTTAGGGACTACTAACGGTGTCTGCCGCTCCCTGGTGTCGTCCTCAAGTGAATAAATCTGAGCTTCAACCTTCTGGCTCTCATTAAGTGCTTTTTTAAAAAAAATTGGTGGTTGGGGCCTAATAACTCTGTTTGCCGCTCCCTGGTGTTGTCCTCAACTGTATAAAGCTGAGCTTCAGTCTTTAGGCTTTCGGCCTAAAGTATCAGATATTAAACTGCATTTGGCCTTCAACTTTGGTTACGGCCTACTAACGGTGTCTGCCGCTCCCTGGTGTTGTCCTCAACTGTATAAAGCTGAGCTTCAACCTTCTGGCTGTCATTAAGTGCTTTTTTAAACAAAAATTGGTGGTTAGGGACTACTAACGGTGTCTGCCGCTCCCTGGTGTCGTCCTCAAGTGAATAAATCTGAGCTTCAACCTTCTGGCTCTCATTAAGTGCTTTTTTTAAAAAAATTGGTGGTTGGGGCCTAATAACTCTGTTTGCCGCTCCCTGGTGTTGTCCTCATCTGTATAAAGCTGAGCTTCAGTCTTTAGGCTTTCGGCCTAAAGTATCAGATATTAAACTGCATTTGGCCTTCAACTTTGGTTACGGCCTACTAACGGTGTCTGCCGCTCCCTGGTGTTGTCCTCCACTGTATAAAGCTGAGCTTCAGTCTTTAGGCTTTTGGCCCATAGTAGCAGATATTAAACTGCATTTGGCCTACTAGTGTGGTTGGGCCCTTAAAACAGTGTCTGCTGCTCCTGGGTTTGCTACTCCACTGAACAAAGCAATGCCGCCTGTTTAGTCCTGTTACCAATTTTGAACTGCATTTAGCCTACTTTATTCTTTGGCCCTATATCTGTGTTTCCTCCTCATCCTGCCCATTGCCCAGCCACTGCTAGATGAGTCTGCTGGTACATTGACCTAGACCACTACATTCCCCTTGCACTCTACACAGCCAGAATCTGACCCTGCTGAAAGTAAGGTTCCCCTTCCCGCATGTTATACCACCTTACACAGGGACAAAGAGGAAGGTGCAGATGAAAGTGCAGGTTCCTTCATCAGGTGGGGGGGCCTACACGTTGGCGATGTCACTAGCAAAGGGCCCCTCAGAGTACGCAAAAGTGTCGCTGCTGGTGGGAGGCGCCCCCGCCGTGCAAACACACCGCTGTACTTTGAGAGGCCCTGTGCCAGTGCCAATGCCAACGAGTGAGCCCCCCTGCTTGCTTAGGATCACAGCACTTGCAAACTTGACATACTTACCTCTCACTGCTCCACCGCCGTGACGTAGTCCACGTTTCCTGGGCCCACTAAAACCTTGAACCAGCCCTACCCCCCACAACTTTTGCCAAATGACCCCCAATTTCCAATGCCCAACTATTATTATAAAGTTAATTAAGATTGACAAGCTTCAGAAACAAGAATGGATATTTTTGGCATTAAAATGGGCACTGTAGGTGTTTTCCTGGCCTCCACTCACTGCCGACTATGCTTCCCCATTGACTTGCATTGGGTTTCGTGTTTCGGTCGATTCCCGACTTTTAGCGATAATCGGCCGACTGCACTCGACTCGACTCTGGACAAAGTCGGGTTTCACAAAACCCGACTCGATCTTAAAAAATTGAAAGTCGCTCAACCCTACTGTCCAGGAATCTTCTCTCCCCCTGTTAGGACTGGCACAATGGACCAAATAAATATAAAGAGAGTTATAAGGTGCGTTCACAGCCCGGGGTCCACCATGCAGAGATGGAACCTACTGCTAGGTAATGGCGGCACTATATGGCGGTACTACGCCTGAATAAACACTTGTTCTGTTACCCGGTATGAACTGATGCAAACTCTGTTGCTTCACAGAGTCGCAGGCAACAAAGGAAACGTTGTGCCCTGTTAGCAGTCACAGGGTGCAGCAGATGGACACTAGAGGGATCCCTGAAATTCACCCCCACTATGCTGGTGATTGATCTCGTTCTGACCCTCCATGGCTTTTGAGCCCAGGCCTGAGGATGCCCTGAGTCAGATGCTGAGAAGAATTAAAGATTTACCGCACAGAGTGCATACAGCGCCGCACTGGCAGACATCACTAACCAGCCTAACTAGGGCTAAGAAAGCGCACTAGTTGCGCATGGCGCCGCACTGGCAGTTGCTGCAAATTGAGCAGTAAACTCGTGCCTCGTGCTGGATGGTGCAATCTGGCGCTATGTAGCTCAATCACTCAAGTACTTTCAACACACTAGGAATGGGTATGATTCGGAGCTTTCACCAGATTCAGGCATACATCCACACACACAATTCCAGACTTATACTAGCGTATGGCCGAGTGGCCATGCGAGCCTTTTATAGATGTAGCCTTCCAGGACCTTCCTAGTGGTCCAATTGGAGCCGCTACAGGACCTGAGCATGTGACCTCCAACCTCCAATGAGACGTCGTCCCACGGGCATGCTTAGTAGATGAAAAGCAGGACTCAGTCCCTGGAATGTCTGCTCAATGCTGGTTACAAAGGCTGAACCTGGGGCAACAGCTGTAACCAGCCGCACAGTATCAGCTTGAGCCAGACACTGGTACTGACGTCTCTGCTGAGCAGACTCCACTGTGGCTGGGGAAGAATGGGAGACCGTAGAGGACATGGTTCAAGATTCCCCCTGTGCAGTGGTGGGAACTCAACACCTAACACCCCCTTAATTAATGTTTGGTTCCCTTTGTCTTATTCCTTCAAGCTGCACTTAGCCTTTCCTACACGTTGCATGCAACAGGTTGTTGACTGATCAATTGATCCACAGTAAAACCTTTTATAATGGCACAGTAGCAGTCAGCCATGGGCCATGCATGAGGTATCAGGGTCTGGCCCAGCATTTACAGCTTGGAATTGAAGTTTCAATGAGAACCTGGTGGTTAAGGGGGCGGTGTAAGCCTTCTTTGCTGAGAGCCTTGATATCTCATGCAACAGCTCTTTTTTTTTCTAGCCACATTAAAATGGAACACACATAAGTTTTATAGAATACTAATGGTGGAAAAATGTAAGGATAGTAACACAGGTAGTGAAGTGAAAGTAAATGCAGGCCTGTCTGTCTGGGAGCCCTACTTATACAGGCAAAACACATGAAGGAGACTTAACTTGGATTCTCCACATTTCAAAATATTATTGTCACATATCACTAAACTGGTATCAATTTCCACAGAGTAGGATCACTATAATAGGCCTCTGACACACGTTCCACTACAGGCAACACACCAGACGGAGAACCAACTTAGAGTCCACACATTTCAAAATATTGTTTGTAACATCAGCAGCAGTAGCAACAGCAGGCACAGAAGCAATGACAAAGAAGGCACAGATTGCAATAACACGAGATCAATTCATGACACTATAAACAACACTATCGCCTAGTCTGCCCAGTCTGTGACTGAGCTGAAAAAGTCATTGGATATCTATGACTTGTTAATTTTGATGAAAGTTAGGCATTCTATACTCTCAGGGGACAACCAGATGTGCTTATCCATCAGGACACCACGAGCGGTACTGAAGACACATTCTGAAAGAACACTGGCTGCCGGGCATGACAAAACCTCCAAAGTTTGACAGGCGGTCTCAAGCCACTCTTCCATTTTTGAAGACTAAAATGCAAAGGGGTCTAAACCCCCCTTATAGCATTGTTATTGAGCTCCAGAAACTCCTGCACCATCCTCTCCAGTCATTCATAACGTATCAGACTTGTACCATCTAAGTAGCTATCTCAAATCTGTGCAGAAGTATTTCACCTGTGCCCACTCCACAAGCGTGATTTGAACCAATTCCATACTGCATTTTCTCAGGATATGATACTGTTCCAGGGCTCGTTGCTGCTGCCAAAGACTCTGCAACATGTGCAGAGTGGAATTCCACTGTGTTGTAACATCGCAAATCAAACTGTTAACCGATAGGCCAGATAAAACCTCTGTAGCGATGCAAGTCAATGAACTGTCGTTGGAAGTGAGCACACAGTGACAGTGCTTTCTGCAGCAGTACACACAGGTCAGGATAATGGCAGAGGAATTGCTGTACTACCAGGTTTAGGACATGAGCCATGCAAGGCAGGTGTGTGAGGTTTCCCTAGCAAGGGTTTGCATGGAGATTGCCATTGCTCTAACTCGGTCTGGATATCTGTCCACAACTCTTGAGCTGAATGAATGCGATCTCCAAGGCATAATTATTTGAACACTGCCTGATTTTGGTGAGCCATGGCTGTGCAGTACAGAGATGGGGGGATTCTATCTGCATTGTTGGAATGTGTGTCTGATTAAGGAAGGGGTTGACGGCACAGGTGCAGGCTCTAGAGAAGGTTGAAAGGATAGAAGCAGTGGAGATACTGTGAGATACAGAGGTTCATCTTGCAAGTAGTGTTGAGTGATACCATCCGATACTTGAAAGTATCGGTATCGGATAGTATCGGCCGATACCCGAAAAATATCGGATATCGCCGATACCGATACCCAATACCAATGCATTTCAATGGGACGCAAATATCAGAATGGTTCCCAGGGTCTGAAGGAGAGGAAACTCTCCTTCAGGCCCTGGGATCCATATTCATGTGTAAAATAAAGAATTAAAATAAAAAATATGGATATACTCACCTCTCCGGTGGCCCCTGGATCTTACCGCTGTAACCGGGAGCCTCCGTTCCTAAGAATGAGCGTGTGAAGGGCCTTCGATGACGTCGCGGCTTCTGATTGGTCGCGTGACCGCTCATGTGACCGCTCACGTGACCAATCAGAAGCCGCGACGTCAGCCGCGACGTCATCGAAGGTCCTTCACGGGCTCATTCTTAGGAACGGAGGCTCCGGGTTACAGCGGTAAGATCCAGGGGCCACCGGAGAGGTGAGTATATGGATATATATGGATATACTCACCTCTCCGGCGGCCCCTGGACCTTACCGCTGCAACCGGGAGCCTCTGTTCCTAAGAATGAGCCCGTGAAGGACCTTCGATGACGTCGCGGCTGACGTCGCGGCTTCTGATTGGTCGCAGCGGTAAGATCCAGGGACCACCGGAGAGGTGAGTATATCCATATTTTTTATTTTAATTCTTTATTTTACACATGAATATGGTTCCGATACCGATTCCCGATACCACAAAAGTATCGGAACTCGGTATCGGAATTCCGATACTGCAAGTATCGGCCGATACCCGATACTTGCGGTATCGGAATGCTCAACACTACTTGCAAGCCTTGGGAATTCAAAGACTTTTGGAGCAGCCCTTTGACCTCCTTTCCCCACAGCCACCACAGTCACTCAGTGCCCAGTCAGTGAGATGTAATGCCCCTGCTCATGTTTGCTCGTCCAGGTGTCAGTGGTGAAATGCACCCTGGCAGACATTTTTCAGGGAACGGGTGATGTTGTCTGCGACATGTTGGTGTAACAGAGGCACAGCTTTCTTAGAGAACTCATGGTGACTGGACAACTGGTACTGGTGAACTGTGACAGCCATCAACTTTCTGAAATCATCTATATCCACCAGGCAGAAAGGCAGCTTTTCTGTTGCCAACAGATTGGAGATGATGGAGTTCAAGCTATTACCTTTGGCATGTGTAGGAGGAAACATTATTTTATGTGACCATATCTTCGATACCGAGGGCTGGCTGCTGTGCCGAAAGAGAGTGGAGAACAGAGAACAGGAAAACTGCTGGACTGTGAGTAAGGTGCAGGAGATGTTATGGTTGATTGAGAAAGATGTGTTGTGCTAGGTGACACAAAAACAGCAGTAATGTTCACTTCCACAACAGCTGACAGGCTCTCATTCGTGCCAACTGAACGGGGTATACAAGTGGAGTCTCTGCGGCCGCAGACCTACATGAGAAGACTTGGAAAGGTGACGGAGGAGAAAGAAGCTGCAGATGTGGTTGATAAGTCCCACTAGTCCACATTTTAGCGCAGTGAGATTCTCCACTAAATCATGTTGATCGCGCATGTGCCGGTTCATGCATGTAGTTGTCAAATTAATAATAATAATAATAATAATAATAATAATAATAATAATTTTATTTATATAGCGCCAACATATTCAGTAGCTCTTTGCAAATTATAGAGGGGATTTGTACAGACAATAGACATTACAACATAACAAAAATCACAGTTCAAAATAGATACCAAGAGGAGTGAGGGCCCTGCAGAGCTTGGAAGAGAAGGAGTGCCATTTGACTTTTTCAATGCAGAATTGGATGGAATTGAGATCGGACCCCATGTCACATTTGGAGAGCCCCTGATGTGCCTAAACAGTGAAAAAACCCCACAAGTGACACCATTTTGGAAACTAGACCCATTAAGGAACTTATCTAGATGTGTGGTGAGCACTTTGAACCCCCAAGTGCTTCACAGAAATTTATAAAGTAGAGCCGTGAAAATAAAAAATCCTTTTTTTTCCCTCAAAAATGATTTTTTAGCCTGCAATTATTTATTTTCTCAAGGGTAACAGGAGACTTAGGACCCCAAAAGTTGTTGACCAGTTTGTGCAGTTTCCTTGCATGCTATACTGCGGACATTATACAGTGGGTAGGGAAAATATTCAGACCCCATTAATTTTTTCACTCTTTATTTCATTGCAGCCATTTAGTAAATTCAAAAAAGTTAATTTTTTTCACATCAATGTACACTCTGCACCCCACCTTGACTGAAAAAAAGTAGAATTTTTTGCAAATTTAATAAAAAAGAAAAACTGAAATATCACATGGTCATAAGTATTCAGACCCTTTGCTCAGACACTCATATTTAAGTCACATGCTGTCCATTTCCTTGTGATCCTCCTTGAGATAGTTCTACTCCTTCATTGGAGTCCAGCTGTATTTAATTAGACTGATAGGACTTGATTTGGAAAGGCACACACCTGTCTACATAAGACCTCACAGCTCACAGTGTATGTCAGACCAAATGAGAACCATAAGGTCTAAGGAACTGACCAAGGAGCTCAGAGACAGAATTGTGGCAAGGCACAGAACTGGCCAAGGTTACAACAGAATTTCTGCAGTACTCAAGCTTCCCAAAAGCACAGTAGCCTCCATAATCCTTAAATGGTAGAAGTTTGGGACCACCAGAATTCTTCCTAGACTTGGCCATCCAGCCAAACTGAGCAATCGTGGGAGAAGAGCTTTGGTGAGAGAGGTAAAGAAGAACCCAAGATCACTGTGGCTGAGCTCCAGAGATGTTGTAGGGAGATGGGAGAAAGTTCCATGAACTCATCTATCACTGCAGCCCTCCAACAGTCAGGCCTTTATGGCAGAGTGGCCCAACGGAAGCCTCTTCTCAGTGCAAAACATATGAAACTCACATAGAGATTGCTAAAAAAACACATGATGGACTCCCAGACTATGAGAAATAAGATTCTCTGGTCTGGAGAGACGAAGATAGACCTTTTTGGTGATAATTCTAAGCTGTATGTGTGGAAAAAAACAGGCACTGCTCATCACCTGCCCAATACAATCACAACAGTAAAACATGTGGTGGCAGCATCATGCTATGGGGATGTTTTTCAGCTGCAGGGGCAGGACAATTGGTTGTCATTGAAGGAAACATGAATGCGGACAAGTACAGAGATATCCTGGATGAAAACCTCTTCCAGAGTGCTCTGGACCTCAGACTTGACAGAAGGTTCACCTTCCAACAAGACAATGACCCTAAGCAAACAGCTAAAATAGTAATGGAGTGGCTTCAGAACAACTCTGTGACCATTCTTGACTGGCCCAGCCAGAGTCCTGACCTAGACCCAATTGGACATCTCTGGAGAGACCTGAAAATGGCTGTCCACCAACGTTCACCATCCAACCTGATGGAACTGGGGAGAATCTGCAAAGAAAAATGGCAGAGGATCCCCAAATCTAAGTGTGAAAAACTTGTTGCATCATTCCCAAGAAGACTCATGGCTGTACTAGCTCAAAAGGGTGCTTATACTCAATACTGAGCAAAGGGTCTGAATACTTATGACTATGTGATATTTCAGTTTTTTCTTTAATAAATTTGAAAATTTGCTTTGAGTTCTATATACTTGATCTTTTGTTGTCTGATCTTAGATTTCGTTCTGACCATCCGTATGTTTCACCCCTTCGGCTCTGATCTGTTATCCTCCTGGTATTCTGACCTCAGAATGTTACCTAACCACTATTTTGTCTCTTCCTTCTGTTTCTGACATACATTCCTGGCTTCTGACCTTGGACTCCTTGACTATTCTGACCCACAGCTTGGCCAGCGTCACTTCTCACGACTTCTTTGATGCCAATTATTTATTTCACAGACTACACTTCTACTACAAAGCACACAGCAGTCCTGGGCCTAGAAATGGGAACAAGACGGCTGATGCAATATATTTTTTTGCAAAACTACTACAAAACACACACCAGTCCAGAAAAATTATTTATTGGAGCTAGAAGTGGCAATGAGATGGTTGAAAGTAGCACAGTTGTCACATGTGTGTCAGAGGCTGAAGACCGTTGCTCTGCATCTGACTGCAGAAGGTTTAAGCAGTTTGCTTTGCAAACTTCTTCCTGGGCCTTCTGACTCTAGTACCCAGTGGCAACCTTTTCCGGGCTCTGGTTGACACACCTGGACCGGGGATTTATAACTTCCATCTTGAAGCTGGAAGTTGCGGTTGGTATTTCTATTTCCAGCTCTTTGTTGCAGCTTGTAGCTATTGCAGTCGGCTATCTTCCTCCTTCGTGTTGCTGGAGGATGTATGTGCTTCTATCGGAGCCTACTCAAGCTAAGTGTTCCCCCTTGTTTGTGTATTCAATCTGTCTTTAGGGTAGTGGGGATTGAATAGTGCTCATTTTGCCCTTGCCGGTGCAGGGCTTATTGCTAGAGTCAGGCAGGGATTAGGTATCCTGCTCTCTCATAGGAGCGGAGCCTATTTATAGAGATGATAGGGCAGACAGGGTGACATTAGATCTGTCCAGGAATCTTCTCTCCCCCTGTTAGGACTGGTGGAATGGACCAAATAAATATAAAGAGAGTTATAAGGTGCGTTCACAGCCCGGGGTCCACCATGCAGAGATGGAACCTACTGCTAGGTAATGGCAGCACTATATGGCGGTACTACACCAGAATAAACACTTGTTCTGTTACCCGGTATGAACTGATGCAAACTCTGTTGCTTCACAGAGTCGCAGGGAAACAAAGGAAACGCTGTGCCCTGTTAGCAGTCACAGGGTGCAGCAGATGGACACTAGAGGGATCCCTGAAATTCACCCCCACTATGCTGGTGATTGATCTCGTTCTGACCCTCCATGGCTTTTGAGCCCAGGCCTGAGCATGCCCTGAGTCAGATGCTGAGAAGAATTAAAGATTTACCGCACAGAGTGCATACAGCGCCGCACTGGTGGACATCACTAACCACCCTAACTAGGGCTAGAAAAGCGCACTAGTTGCACACGGCGCCGCACTGGCAGTTGCTGCAAATTGAGCAGTAAACTCGTGCCTCGTGCTGGATGGTGCAATCTGGCGCTATGTAGCTCAATCACTCAGGTACATTCAACAACACTAGGAATGGGTATGATTCGGAGCTTTCACCAGATTCAGGCATACATCCACACACACACAATTCCAGATTTATACTAGCGTATGGCCGAGCGGCCATGCGAGTCTTTTATAGATGTAGCCTTCCAGGACCTTCCTAGTGGTCCAATCGGAGCCGCTACAGGACCTGAGCATGTGACCTCCAACCTCCATTGAGACGTCGTCCCACGGGCATGCTCAGTAGATGGAAAGCAGGACTCGGTCCCTGGAACGTCTGCTCAATGCTGGTTACAAAGGCTGAACCTGGGGCAGCAGCTGTAACCAGCCGCACAGTATCAGCTTGAGCCAGACACTGGTACTGACGTCTCTGCTGAGCAGACTCCACTGTGGCTGGGGAAGAATGGGAGACCGTAGAGGACATGGCTCAAGATTCCCCCCGTGCAGTGGTGGGAACTCGACACCTAACACCCCCTTAACTAATGTTTGGTTCCCTTTCTCTTATTCCTTCAAGCTGCACTTAGCCTTTCCTATGCATTGCATGCAACAGGTTGTTGACTGATCAATTGATCCACAGTAAAACCTTTTATAATGGCACAGAAGCAGTCAGCCATGGGCCATGCATGAGGTATCAGGGTCTGGCCCAGCATTTACAGTTTGGAATTGAAGCTTCAATGAGAACCTGATGGTTAAGGGGGCGGTGTAAGCCTTCTTTGGTGAGAGCCCTGATATCTCATGCAACAGCTCTTTTTTTTTCTAGCCACATTAAAATGGAACACACATAAGTTTTATAGAATACTAATGGTAGAAAAATGTAAGGATAGTATCACAGGTAGTTGAGTGAAAGTAAATGCAGGCCTGTCTGTCTGGGAGCCCTACTTATACAGGCAAAACACATGAAGGAGACTTAACTTGGATTCTGCACATTTCAAAATATTATTGTCACATATCACTAAACTGGTATCAATTTCCACAGAGTAGGATCACTATAATAGGCCTCTGACACACGTTCCACTACAGGCAACACACCAGACGGAGAACCAACTTAGAGTCCACACATTTCAAAATATTGTTTGTAACATCAGCAGCAGTAGCAACAGCAGGCACAGAAGCAATGACAAAGAAGGCACAGATTGCAATAACACGAGATCAATTCATGACACTATAAACAACACTATCGCCTAGTCTGCCCAGTCTGTGACTGAGCTGAAAAAGTCATTGGATATCTATGACTTGTTAATTTTGATGAAAGTTAGGCATTCTATACTCTCAGGGGACAACCAGATGTGCTTATCCATCAGGACACCACGAGCGGTACTGAAGACACATTCTGAAAGAACACTGACTGCCGGGCATGACAAAACCTCCAAAGTTTGACAGGCGGTCTCAAGCCACTCTTCCATTTTTGAAGACTAAAATGCAAAGGGGTCTAAACTCCCCTTATAGCATTGTTATTGAGCTCCAGAAACTCCTGCACCATCCTCTCCAGTCATTCATAACGTATCAGACTTGTACCATCTAAGTAGCTATCTCAAATCTGTGCAGAAGTATTTTACCTGTGCCCACTCCGCAAGCGTGATTTGAACCAATTCCATACTGCATTTTCTCAGGATATGATATTGTTTCAGGGCTCGTTGCTGCTGCCAAAGACTCTGCAACATGTGCAGAGTGGAATTCCACTGTGTTGTAACATCGCAAATCAAACTGTTAACCGATAGGCCAGATAAAACCTCTGTAGCGATGCAAGTCAATGAACTGTCGTTGGAAGTGAGCACACAGTGACAGTGCTTTCTGCAGCAGTACATACAGGTCAGGATAATGGCAGAGGAATTGCTGTACTACCAGGTTTAGGACATGAGCCTGCAAGGCCGGTGTGTGAGGCTTCCCTAGCAAGGGTTTGCATGGAGATTGCCATTGCTCTAACTCGGTCTGGATATCTGTCCACAACTCTTGAGCTGAATGAATGTGATCTCCAAGGCATAATTATTTGAACACTGCCTGATTTTGGTGAGCCATGGCTGTGCAGTACAGAGATGGGGGGATTCTATCTGCATTGTTGGAATGTGTGTCTGATTAAGGGAGGGGTTGACGGCACAGGTGCAGGCTCTAGAGAAGGTTGAAAGGCTAGAAGCAGTGGAGATACTGTGAGATACAGAGGTTTATCTTGCAAGCCTTGGGGATTCAAAGACTTTTGGAGCAGCCCTTTGACCTCCTTTGCCCACAGCCACCACTGTCACTCAGTGCCCAGTCAGTGAGATGTAATGCCCCTGCTCATGTTTACTCGTCCAGGTGTCAGTGGTGAAATGCACCCTGCTAGACATTTTTCAGGGAACGAGTGATGTTGTCTGCGACATGTTGGTGTAACAGAGGCACAGCTTTCTTAGAGAACTCATGGTGACTGGACAACTGGTACTGGCGAACTGCGACAGCCATCAACTTTCTGAAATCATCTATATCCACCAGGCAGAAAGGCAGCTTTTCTGTTGCCAACAGATTGGAGATGATGGAGTTCAAGCTATTAGCTTTGGCATGTGTAGGAGGAAACATTATTTTATGTGACCATATCTTCGATACCGAGGGCTGGCTGCTGTGCCGAAAGAGAGTGGAGAACAGAGAACAGGAAAAACTGCTGGACTGTGAGTAAGGTGCAGGAGATGTTATGGTTGATTGAGAAAGATGTGTTGTGCTAGGTGACACAAAAACAGCAGTAATGTTCACTTCCACAACAGCTGACAGGCTCTCATTCGCGCCAACTGAACGGGGTAAACAAGTGGAGTCTCTGCGGCCGCAGACCTGCATGAGAAGACTTGGAAAGGTGACAGAGGAGAAAAAAGCTGCAGATGTGGTTGATGTTATGATCTGGTGGCCTAAGAGCAGCATGGTACGTATTCTGGAGAAGGTGGTACCTGTACTGACTGCAGACCCTGAACCTAACACCGCAACTGGAAGTAGCCGTGGAATGTACCTAGCGCTCCCTAGACATCTTGACACAGCCGGAGGACTAATTACCCCTAGAGATAGAAAAGGGAAAACTATCTTGCCTCAGAGAAAATCCCCAAAGAACAGTCAGCCCCCCACAAATATTGACTGTGAGAGGAGAGGGAAAAAACATACACAGACTGAAATGAGAATTTAGCAAAGGAGGCCACTTCTAGCTAAATAGAAAGGACAGGACAGAGTACTATGCGGTCAGTATTAAAACACTAGAAAATATCCACCACAGAAAATACAAAAACTCCACAGCTAACTAAAGACATGGAGAGTATATCTGCATCTCCAGAGATACCAGCTTGGCTAAACAAATCCTTATACAGACCAAGCTGGACAAGACAAAACATGGAAAATAACTGAACAATAAGACCACAGCATGTGGACAACAAAATCAAGGCCAGAACTTATCTTTGTTGAAAAGAACTGCAAAGCAGAAGAGACCAGGCAGGGATGTGAATCCTCCAGGAACAATGGACAACTGGCACTGACTAAAGGGTGAAGCAAGACTAAATAGCCCTGTCCAAATTGCAAAAAGTGAAAACACCTGATAAATGCTGTGATTCAGAGACAGCAGTGCTACCACTTACAACCACCGGAGGGAGCCCAAGAGCAGGATTCACAACAGTACCCCCCCTTGAGGAGGGGTCACCGAACCCTCACCAGAGCCCCCAGGCCGATCCGGACGAGCCAAATGAAAGCCACGAATCAAATCATCAGCATGAACATCGGAGGCAACAACCCAAGAATTATCCTCCTGGCCATTACCCTTCCATTTGACAAGATACTGAAGCCTCCGCCTCGAAAAACTAGAATCCAAAATCTTCTAAACCACATACTCCAACTCCCCATCAATCAATACCGGGGCAGGAGGATCAACAGAGGGAACAACAGGTACCACATATTTCCGCAACAAAGATCTATGAAAAACATTATGGATGGAAAAAGAGGCTGGAAGGGCCAAACGATAAGACACTGGATTGATAATCTCAGAAATCCTATAAGGGCCAATAAACCGAGGGTTAAGCTTAGGGGAAGAAACCTTCATAGGGACATGACAGGAAGACAACCAGACCAAATCCCCAACCTGAAGCCGGGAACCAACACAGCGACGACGGTTAGCAAAACGCTGAGCCCCTTCCTGAGACAACACCAAATTGTCAACAACATGAGCCCAAATTTGCTGCAACCTGTCAACCACAGAGTCCACCCCAGGACAATCAGAAGGCTCAACCTGCCCTGAAGAAAAACGAGGATGAAAACCAGAGTTACAAAAGAAGGGTGAAACAAAGGTAGCAGAACTAGCCCGATTATTAAGGGAAAACTCGGCCAATGGCAAGAAAGCCACCCAATCATCCTGATCAGCAGACACAAAGCATCTCAAATAAGTTTCCAAAGTCTGATTAGTTCGCTCGGTTTGGCCATTTGTCTGAGGATGAAATGCGGAAGAAAAAGACAAATCAATGCCCAGCCTAGCACAAAAGGCCCGCCAAAACCTAGAAACAAACTGGGAACCTCTATCGGACACAATGTTCTCCGGAATGCCATGCAAACGAACCACATGCTGAAAAAACAACGGAACCAAATCAGAAGAGGAAGGCAACTTAGGCAAAGGTACCAAATGAACCATCTTAGAAAACCGGTCACAAACCACCCAGATAACTGACATCCTCTGGGAAACCGGAAGATCCGAAATAAAATCCATAGAAATATGCGTCCAAGGCCTCTCAGGGACCGGCAAAGGCAAAAGCAACCCACAAGCGCGGGAACAGCAAGGCTTGGCCCGCGCACAAGTCCCACAGGACTGCACAAAAGAACGCACATCCCGTGACAAAGAAGGCCACCAAAAGGACCTACCAACCAAATCTCTGGTACCAAAAATCCCAGGATGACCGGCCAACACAGAACAATGAACCTCCGAAATCACTTTACTAGTCCATCTGTCAGGAACAAACAATTTCCCCACTGGACAGCGGTCAGGTTTATCAGCCTGAAATTTCTGAAGAACCCGTCGTAAATCAGGGGAGATGGCAGAAAGAATCACCCCTTCCTTCAGAATACCGACCGGCTCAAGGACCCTAGAAGAATCAGGCAAAAAGCTCCTAGAGAGGGCATCAGCCTTAACATTCTTAGAACCCGGAAGATACGAGAACACAAAATCAAAACGGGGGAAAAACAGGGACCATCGGGCCTGTCTAGGATTCAGCCGTTTGGCAGACTCGAGATAAATCAGATTCTTATGATCGGTCAAGACCACAATACGGTGCTTGGCCCCCTCAAGCCAATGTCGCCACTCCTCAAATGCCCACTTCATAGCCAACAACTCACGATTGCCGACATCATAATTGCGTTCCGCAGGTGAAAACTTTCGAGAAAAGAAGGCACACGGTTTCATCAAGGAACCATCAGAATTCCTCTGAGACAAAACGGCCCCTGCCCCAATCTCAGAAGTGTCAACCTCAACCTGAAAAGGAAGAGAAACATCCGGCTGACGCAACACAGGGGCAGAAGTAAATCGGCGTTTAAGCTCCAGAAAGGCAGAAACAGCCGCAGAGGACCAATTCGTAACATCAGCGCCTTTCTTCGTCAAATCGGTCAGGGGTTTAACCACACTGGAGAAGTTGGCAATGAAACGGCGATAAAAATTAGCAAAGCCCAAAAATTTCTGAAGGCTCTTCACGGATGTGGGCTGGATCCAATCATGAATGGCCTGAACCTTAACCGGATCCATTTCTATAGATGAGGGAGAAAAAATGAAGCCCAAAAAAGAAATCTTCTGTACTCCAAAGAGGCACTTAGACCCCTTCACAAACAAGGCATTATCACGAAGGATCTGAAATACCATCCTGACTTGTTTCACCTCCCAATCATCTGAAAAAATCAAAATATCATCCAAATATACAATCATGAATTTATCAAGATAATTCCGAAATATATCATGCATGAAGGACTGAAACACAGATGGAGCATTAGAGAGTCCGAATGGCATCACAAGGTATTCAAAATGGCCTTCGGGCATATTAAACGCAGTTTTCCATTCGTCCCCCTGCTTAATACGAACCAGATTATATGCCCCTCGAAGGTCAATCTTAGTAAACCAACTAGCCCCCTTAATCCTAGCAAACAGATCTGAAAGCAAAGGCAAAGGGTATTGGAATTTGACCGTGATCTTATTCAAGAGGCGATAATCAATACAGGGTCTCAAGGAGCCATCTTTTTTGGCAACAAAGAAAAAACCTGCTCCCAATGGTGAAGAAGATGGCCGAATATGCCCCTTCTCCAAGGACTCCTTCACATAGCTCCGCATGGCGATATGTTCTGGCACAGACAGGTTGAAAAGTCGGCCTTTAGGGAACTTACAGCCTGGAATCAAGTCAATAGCACAATCACAGTCCCTATGCGGTGGAAGGGAACTGGACTTGGGCTCATTGAATACATCCTGGAAATCTGACAAAAACTCAGGAATTTCAGAAGAGGGGGAGGAGGCAATTGACATCACAGGAACGTCACCATGAACTCCCTGACAACCCCAACTAGTCACAGACATAGATTTCCAATCTAATACTGGATTATGCACCTGTAATCATGGGAAACCCAGCACAATAGCATCATGCAAATTATGCAACACCAGAAAATCACAATCTTCCTGATGGGCTGGCGCCATGCACATGGTCAGCTGTGTCCAAAACTGAGGTTTATTTTTAGCCAACGGTGTAGCATCAATGCCCCTCAAAGAAATAGGACTCTGCAAAGGCTGCAAGGGGAAACCACAACGTCTGGCAAATTCTAAGTCCATTAAATTTAGAGCGGCGCCTGAATCCACAAATGCCATGACAGAAAATGACGATAATGAGCAGATCAGGGTCACAGATAACAGAAATTTAGGTTGTACAGTACTGATGGTAACAGAACCAGCGATTCTCTTGGTACGCTTAGGGCAATCAGAAATAACATGAGCAGAATCGCCGCAGTAAAAACACAACCTATTCTGACGTCTGAATCCTTGTCGTTCAGCTCTAGACACAATCCTATCACACTGCATAGGCTCAGGACGGTGCTCGGAAGACAATGCCATAGTGTGCACAACTCTGCGCTCGCGCAAGCGCCGATCAATCTGAATGGCCAGAGACATAGAATCACTCAGACCAGCAGGCGTGGGGAACCCCACCATAACATCTTTAACGGATTCAGAAAGACCCTTTCTGAAGATTGCCGCCAAGGCATCCTCATTCCATTTAGTCAGTACAGACCATTTTCTAAACTTCTGGCAATATGATTCTACCACTTGTTGACCCTGAGACAGGGCCAACAAGGTCTTCTCAGCATGATCCACTGAATTAGGTTCGTCATACAATAACCCAAGCGCCTGAAAAAAGGTGTCTACATTAAGCAACGCCGGATTCCCAGGTTCCAGGGCAAATGCCCAATCCTGGGGGTCACTACGCAGCAGAGATATAATAATTTTAACCTGCTGGATGGGATCACCAGAGGAACGGGGTTTCAGAGAAAAAAACAGTTTACAGTTATTTTTAAAGCTCAGAAATTTGGACCTATCCCCAAAAAACAAATCAGGAGTTGGAATTATAGGCTCTAAAACTGGAGTCTGAACGATATAATCGGAAATACCCTGTACTCTAGCAGCAAGTTGATCCACACGAGAAGCCAATCCCTGAAAATCCATACCAGCGCCGAATTCCTGAGCCACCCAGAGGCAAAGAGGGAAGAGAAAAAAAAAACACAACAGACTACAGAAAAAAAAATGACTCAGCACTTTCCTTCCCTTCTTCTGAGATGCGGTTAACTCATTGTTGGCCAGTTGTACTGTTATGATCTGGTGGCCTAAGAGCAGCATGGGACGTACTCTGGAGAAGGTGGTACCTGTACTGACCGCAGACCCTGAACCTAACACCGCAACTAGAAGTAGCCGTGGAATGTACCTAGCGCTCCCTAGACATCTCGACACAGCCGGAGGACTAATTACCCCTAGAGAAAGAAAAGGGAAAACTATCTTGCCTCAGAGAAAATCCCCAAAGAACAGTCAGCCCCCCACAAATATTGACTGTGAGAGGAGAGGGAAAAAACATACACAGACTGAAATGAGAATTTAGCAAAGGAGGCCACTTCTAGCTAAATAGAAAGGACAGGACAGAGTACTATGCGGTCAGTATTAAAACAATAGAAAATATCCACCACAGAAAATACAAAAACTCCACAGCTAACTAAAGACATGGAGGGTATATCTGCATCTCCAGAGATACCAGCTTGGCTAAACAAATCCTTATTCAGACCAAGCTGGACAAGACAAAACATGGAAAATAACTGAACAATAAGACCACAGCATGTGGACAGCAAAATCAAGGCCAGAACTTATCTTTGTTGAAAAGAACTGCAAAGCAGAAGAGACCAGGCAGGGATGTGAATCCTCCAGGAACAATGGACAACTGGCACTGACTAAAGGGTGAAGCAAGACTAAATAGCCCTGTCCAAACTGCAATAAGTGAAAACACCTGATAAATGCTGTGATTCAGAGACAGCAGCGCTACCACTTACAACCACCAGAGGGAGCCCAAGAGCAGAATTCACAACAGGTTGATAAGTCCCACTAGTCCACATTTTAGCGCAGTGAGATTCTCCACTAAATCATGTTGATCGCACATGTGCCGGTTCATGCATGTAGTTGTCAAATTAATAATAATAATAATAATAATAATTTTATTTATATAGTGCCAACATATTCAGTAGCTCTTTACAAATTATAGAGGGGATTTGTACAGACAATAGACATTACAACATAACAAAAATCACAGTTCAAAATAGATACCAAGAGGAGTGAGGGCCCTGCAGAGCTTGGAAGTGAAGGAGTGCCGTTTGACTTTTTCAATGCAGAATTGGATGGAATTGAGATCGGACGGCATGTCACATTTGGAGAGCCCCTGATGTGCCTAAACAGTGAAAAAAACCCACAAGTGACACCATTTTGGAAACTAGACCCATTAAGGAACTTATCTAGATGTGTGGTGAGCACTTTGAACCCCCAAGTGCTTCACAGAAATTTATAATGTAGAGCCGTGAAAATAAAAAATCCTTTTTTTCCCCTCAAAAATGATATTTTAGCCTGCAATTATTTATTTTCTCAAGGGTAACAGGAGACTTTGGACCCCAAAATTTGTTGACCAGTTTGTCCTGAGTACGATGATACCTCATATGTGGGAGGGCAATGTTTGGGCACTCATTGGGGCTCAGAAGGGAAGGAGCGCCGCTTGGAATGCAGACTTTGATGGGATGGTCTGTGGGCGTCATGTTGCATTTGCAGAGCTCCTGATGTACCTAAACAGTAGAAATCCCCAAAAAAGACCGCATTTTGGAAACTAGACACCCCTAAGAGCTTATCTAGATGTGTGGTGAGCACTATGAACCCACAACTGTTTCACAGAAGTTTATAATGTAGAGCCATGAAAATAAAAAAAATCATATTTTTTCCACAAAAATGATCTTTTCTCCCCAAAATTTTTACTTTCACAAGGGTAACAGGAGAAATTGGACCCCAAAATTTATTGTGTAATTTATTCTGAGTAGGCTGATACCCCATATGTGGGCGGGACCACTGTTTGGGCGCATGGCAGAGCTCGGAAGGGAAGGAGCGCCGTTTTGGAATTCAGGCTTTGATAGAATGGTCTGCGGGCATTATGTTGCATTTGTAGAGCCCCTGATGTACCTAAACAGTAGAAACCCCCAACAAGTGACCACATTTTGGAAACTACACCCTCCAAGGAAAATATCAAGATGTGTGGTGAGAACTTTGAATTCCCAAGTGCTTCACAGAAGTTTATAATGTAGAGTGGTGAAAATAAAAAATATTTTTTTTTCCACAAAAAAGATTTTTTAGCCCCCAAGTTTTTATTTTCACAAGGGTAACAAGAGAAATTGGACCCCACAAGTCGTTGTCCAATTTATCCCGAGTACGCTGATGCCCCATATGTGGGGGTAAACCACTATTTGGGCACACAGCAGAGCTCAGAAGGGAGGCAGCACCATTTGACTCCTTGAGCGCTAAATTGGCTGTCGCGTTTGGAGACCCCCTGATGTACCTAGTAGTAGAAAAAACTCCGGCACACAAGAAAAATATAATAAATAAAAGATTTATTACAATAGACGATTCCAAAGTTCAGACTCCAGTAAGGAAAGAAAAAATATTTTGGAGATTCTTACACCTATTAAACTCAATGTTTCGGCTATTTTTCCTTTTTCAAGAAATGTCTGTTATTTGATTTCACTCCGTTTTGGGAGAAACAATAAGTCACTCTGGTAAACTTAGCCTAAAGGTAAAGGGAGAATGCCCAAGTGGTAAAAGGCTGTGGAGTCCAGGGAGACATGTCGGCAGTGAATTCGTGGTGAGTCACATTAGAGGACAAAGAATGACACATTGCTTTTTTTGCGGCCGCCGGTAAACAGTTAATTACCGGCGATCACAAAACAGGGGTTGGTAAAAACCAACCCCGATCATGTTCTTTGGGGTCTCGGCTAACCCGGCAGCCGAGACCCTAAAGATCTTGCAGGTGCCAGCAGGCAGGCGCACTGCGCATGCACCCGCCATTTTTGGGCCGGAACAAGATGGCGGCGCCCATAGGGAGCCACGAGGAGCACCGGGGGAGACAGGTGAGTATCGGGGGGCAATCAGGGACCCCATTTCTCTGTCCTCTGATGTGCGATCACATCGGAGGACAGAGAAATTAAATGGGAAATTGCGGGGTTTTTTGGCGACCGCCAGTAAATGGTTAATTACCGGCGAGCACAACCTGGGGGTTGGTAAAAACCCCCCGAATCATGTTCTCTGGGGTCTCGGCTACCCCCGGCAACCGAGACCCCAGAGAAAATATGACTCTGGTGGGGCGCTATTCACTTTTTCCACAGCGCCTTTAATTAACCACACTGTGGTTTAAGTACCCTTAACTGCCACCGTTAAATGGCGTATCGACGGTCATTAAGGGGTTAAAGTTCGAGGAAAGTACATGGAATTTATGCAAATATCTTGCCCTACTCTGCTTTTTTTTACTCAGAATAAACTGACCTGCAATGTGTGTTTCAAATTCACAATATGTCCATTTCTCTTGCAGATACGCTGTTTTATGTGCAGATTTTTTCCATAGATTTGCATGAAATGCAAAAAATGCACATACATTTTTAGCGCATTTCTGCAGTGGAAACGTTTAGAAAAAAAAAGCTTGCAATCTGCACATGACTATGTCAAAAAAGTTTTGTCAAAGCCAAATAGCAGGCTTGCTTAAAACATAACATGCCAACAGTAAAAACGCAATGAAAAAAATGCCACTAACCTAATTTATATAATAGGTGCAGAAATGGTACAGAAATTCTGTAACACCAAAAATTCACCAAAATCTCATCATGGGTAATTCCACGGATCTTTTGTATTCCATTATGTTGGTAATTTAGATGTCCAGGACTTTTACATTGGTGGTAATCCTCATTTTGCACACACGGATCCAAATTCATCCTCGTATTTTGCACAACATTGTGCTCTAAGAAGCAAATCCAAAGTCCTTAAGAGGAGTCCACCTCATAATGAATCTAGTGCATCTTTTAGCTGCTTTTGCTGCTGTATGGCTCGCATCACACTATAGTTTAAAAAAATCAGTCCAATGTTGATCCAGAAATGGATGAGTGTCATGTGAGTGTCATGCGAAAAAAATGCAATTTTCTCACCAAGCATACGTATGCATTGCGTTTTTAGCATCAACTTTTAGATACTGTAATTATCTGTTCTTTAAAGCTAGGTTGCATACTAATAAAGCAATCTTATAAACAGAGATTAAATAAATAGGATAGATACCCTGTAGGTATTTAATGTCACAAGCCCCCTACATATAATAAACTAAAATCCATTATTTCCTTTCATGTGGCACTGAAAGGTATTTAGCCTTATTAACCTATTAAATAAATAATTAATTGTAAAAAAATGATGTGGAATTTCCCTTATTTTTAATAACCAGCTGAGGGAAAGCAGACAGTTGGGGGCAGGTGTTATTATTCTGGAAAGGGGAAAATATCCATGGATCTTCCCAGACTATTATTATCTGCTCACAGTTGTCTGCGTAGCCTTTACTTGTTAGGGGGGAACCTTCCAAAAATGATGCGGGGTCCCCCCTAATTTTAATAACCAGCAAAGGCTAAGCAAACAGCTGTGGGCTACTGTTAATATACTGGTAAGGGGCCATGGATATTGGCCCCTTCCCTGACTAATAACACCAACTCTCAGCCACCTCTGATACGGCGCATACATTAAATGTGCCAATTCTGGCATTTAATCTTGGCTCTTCCTGATTGCCCTGGTGCATTGGCAATTAGGGTAATGATTTTGGGGTTGATGTTAGTTGTATACTGTCTGCTAACATGAAGACTAGGGGATGCTAATAATCCAAAGGGGTCAGCCATAAATCCATGCAAGGAGGTCCCACAACGATCAACAACTCTATGGGACCTCCTTCTTATGGATTTACGGCTGACCCCATCTGATTCAATTTATTTTTAAATGGTATTAAATGGGTAAAATTAAGTCGAGGAGTGCTTTTTATAATTGAAGGACTTTTCTGTGTGTGTGTGTGATGTCTTATAGACATCTCTCTATTACTAACTCCCTGGCTTGATGACAGCGGACATTACATAGCTGACATTAACCCAAAAACCATTACCCCAATTTCCAATGCACCAGGTCAATCAGAAAGAGCTGAGTATAAGCGTCAGAATTAGCTCATCTAACGCATGCACCACTTCTGGGGCAGCTGAGGGCTGGTGTTATTAGTCTAGGAAGGGGCCAATATCAATGGCCCCTTACCAGCCTATTATTATCAGCCCACAGTTGTCTGCTTAGCCCTTGCTGGGTATTAGAAATAGGGGGTATTCCTCGTCATATTTTGGGAGTCACACCTTTTTAACCAGCATAGTCTAAGCAGACAGAAATGAGCTGATATTAATAGCCTGGAAATCTCTATGTTTATTACCTCCTTCGCAGAATACTAACACCAGCCACCAGCTTTCTGCTTTCCCTCAGCTGGTTATTAAAAATAAGGGGTCCTTGCGCCATTTGTTTTATTTTTTAATGTTTATTAGCTAAGTACATTTACAGTACATGTAAATTACACACACACACCAATTATGATATATCTAACTGACATTTCCATGTATTCTATTTATATATCTATTCTACTTATTCTATTCTGAAGGTTTGGGCTGTGAATTTATTGTACTTGGCTAATGAAATGTTTGTTTTTTCTTGAGATGGTACAGACATGGTTCATGTGCAGTGGCATTTTTTTTCGCACCCATTGACTTGCATTGGCGAGTGCGATACGATTCTCTCAGACAATCGCAACATGCTGCAATTTTTATCTCAGTCTGAAACAGGCTGAGAAAAAACTCACCGCTCAGCACTGTCTCATTTACTAACATTGGTCACAGTGCAATGCTATGTTTTCTCGCACTGCACGCCTCCAATTTATATGCTCAAGTAAGTGAGCCCTAATAAACATGCTCTAGATGGAAATTGGAGTACACGTCTGCCATACCTTATGCGTAGTTGTTTTCTATGTAGATTATGATGAATTTGTGGGCAATGCTTGTCCACGCTCTTTCCAAGCTATGCTCTGTGTATTTTTTAAGATGTTGGCAGAGTTGAGCTGAAGTCATAAATTTGCCAAAAGTCATAAATTTTTTGCCCAGCTATGAGTTATATTTAATTTCTGTGACATTTTTACCCCTTTCAGACATTGTCTGTAAAAATATGTCCCTGCGCCCTGGTACTTATTGATACGAGACTTATTATTACGTCCACATGATCTTGCAAGCACACAGGTTGTGTGTTTGCGATCGCCGTGGGGGTGTCAGCTGATTCTGACAGCTGACATCCAGCACTAAGTGCCAGGAGTAGTCCCGTATTGGGAATCGGCATACTCAGGAGAAATTGTAGAACAAATTGTATGATGCAATTTATCCTCTTACCCTTATGAAAATGGAAAACTTGGGGCCAAAATAAATTTTTTGTGGGGGAAATGTTATTTTTTTATTTTCATACCTCAACGTTATAAACTTCTGTGAAGCACCTGGGCATTCAAGGTGCACACTACACATCTAAATACATTCCTTGAGGGATCTAGTTTCCAAAATAGGATCACTTGTGGGGGTTTCAATGTGTA
The DNA here is from genome assembly GCF_051348905.1 of Ranitomeya variabilis. Taxonomy (NCBI): domain Eukaryota; kingdom Metazoa; phylum Chordata; class Amphibia; order Anura; family Dendrobatidae; genus Ranitomeya; species Ranitomeya variabilis. Next base: position 201,329,441 of record NC_135236.1, read on the forward strand.
TAGGCATATCAGGGGCTCTTCAAACGAGACATGATGTTCAAGAAATTTTACATTCAAAAAGTCAAATGATGTTCCTTCCCTTCCAAGCCCAGCAATGCAACCAACAGTAGTTTTGTCCCTCAAATGGGGTATCAGCATGCTCAGATGTAATGGCACAGCAAATGTTGGAGTCCATTTTTTCCTGCTACCCTTGTCAAAATAAAACAATTTGGATCTAAAGTAATTTTTTTGTGAAAAAAGTTAAATCATTTTTTCCCACATTCCTAAAATTCTTGTGAAGCACCTGAAGGGTTAATAAACTTCTTAAGGGTATGTGTCCACGTTCAGGAAACGCTGCGTGTTTGACGCTGCGTGGGGCCGCAGCGTCAAACACGCAGCGTCCAGATGTTCCAGCATAGTGGAGGGGATTTTATGAAATGCCGTCTCCACTATGTGTGGCAACACGCATGCATCGGTCCTGCGACTCCGGACATGCTGCGTGTCTTTTAAGATCGCAGCATATCCGTGTTCCTTGCGGCGACGCTGCGCCGCCGCAAGGTATAACACAGGGCCCTATGCATAGGGTGCAATGATCCCGGATGTGTGCAATGAACACATACGGCATCATCGCGTCACAGAAGGGGGCGGGGCTTAGCGGCGAGCGGGTTTGCCGCTCCGACCAAACCGCCGGCCATCCTGAAGGTGGACACATACCCTAAATGTGGATTTGAGCACCTTGAGGGGTGAAGTTTATATAATGGTATCACTTTTAGGTATTTTCTTTTATATAGACCCCTCAAAGTGACTTCAAATGTGAAGTGGTCCCTAAAAAAAATGGTTTTGTAAATTTTGTTGGAACAATGAAAAATCTAGTCAACTTTTAACCCTTATAACATCTTAATAAATAATTTTTGGTTCCTAAAATTGTGCTGATGTAAAGTAGGCATGTGTAAAATGTTATTTATTAACTATTTTGAATGACATATTTCTTTGATTTAAGGGCATGAAAATTCAAAGTTTGAAAATTGCGAAATTGTAAATATTTTTGCCAAATTTCCATTTTTTTCACAAATAGACAAGTCATATTGAAGATATTTTACCACTATAATGAAGAACAATATGTCACAAAACACATTCTTAGAGTCAGCATGATCTATTAACGCATTCCAGAGTTATTACCTCATAAAGCGACAGTGGTCAGAATTGCAAAAAATGGCCTGGTCATAATGTGCAAACCACCTTCAGGGGTTAAAGGGGTTAAACAGTTTTGTGCAAGGATTCCGGTGAAAGCTGTTTGATAAATCTACTCCATACATTTTTAAGCAACCACATAAATTAACCAGTTTATTAGAAATGTGTGTTACCTACATTAGCCAAATGGGCAATCTGCTATATAAAGTGACAATGTTTGCATCAAATGGTTTTTCTCCATTTTTAAAAAATAGCCATTGAGTTCAGATAAGCAGTTTCATCTTTGAGTGAAATTTCCTCAAATTCACACTTGAACACTTTGAAATTTGATTCATTAGAACTGAAAAAAACATGCCCATCCTCATTTCACACACTGTTGAAGACTGCGGCAACCAGAGAGCAGGCTAATGACATCAATTGCATCCACACAGGCTTCCAACTAATGTCTTGCAGCTAACACATCACATGGTCTAGCACAACCAATTGGATGGACTATCACAGGGACTATAAAACACGAGGTCCAGCCAAGCAGTGCCATTTTAGGATTTTACAGTGTATGGATAGATGATCCACATACCCAGCTTATTATTGTAGATAGGGAATATAAAAGCCTAAATCTAATTGTGGTGTACCACTGCAGGGCTGAAACACCAAGAAAATGGGAGCGTTATTCTCAGTATTTGAATAATAATCCAAATCTCAATTGATATGTGAAGGAACTGTAACTGCACATTCTGTGTGACTGTGAATTGATTGATTTGTGATATACCATAATAACAGTATCTTAGTGACAGCAATTTTTTTTTTTTTTTACACACTGCAAACAAGAAGGGCATTTTAATATGTATCTGTCTAAAATGTATAATAAATAAGAATCCTGAAACCAAGGCTTTTGTGCCACATAAAGTGTGCTTCTCGGCTTGTGAGATGGAAGATTTTTTATTTTATTTTAAAGACAAAAGTATCATTTTGAGAATGCAGAAATTTAAACCCAACTGTCTACTTCACAAAGTGTTTTATCTTTTTTTTTTTTGCTCACTTCCTTGTTCTAGCAATATAACATTAAATCTTCCATTTGCCCTGCCTTTGTACAAATTCTGGCCAAAGTGGCAATTGCCCTCAAAATTAATTTGTTTGGACCATTTTTTAAATCAAGTAGTGTAAAATATCTGATGCTGCAGTACATTGTTAAATAAATTTTACAAAAATCTACATTCTGGAGAAAAATGATTTTATTTTATTTGATCCATGCATATTCAGCAAAATATTGACAAGCTATAGTCATCATCTTGCTGAATAGTAAACGACCGGCAAAAGGTTAAAAAGAAAAAACAGACACATCAGCACTCACCTCTTTGTACGTCCCTGCCCCGTCTAGTCCTCCACACCTCCATTGCATGACTCAATGTTCACTCTTGGCCACAAAATTTGATGAAGTGGCAGAGTTAAAATTTAAAAAGATCAGCTAATTGCTATTTAGGAGTCATCATAGAGGACTTAGCCATTCTTTTGTCCCCTATGTGTAAAGAGGGATTTTATGAACAAGAGAACAATCCTGAGAAATGTTCCAGTATCTTGCTAAAATCTTATTTTCTCTGTTTTGACATCATAGGTCCTAATGATTTATGGTTTTGCTTTTTCCTTAATTTTGATACCCATGGCAGCATTTTATTCGTATGCTATTCGCTGTCCTGGAAGCCATATAGCAATTTTTCATTATTCATTTTCTAAAAAATCCATCATGGAACAGCTTCTCCTCAGAGGAACTGGCCTTTTGAGATTGTATGTCACTTTACAAGAAACAAGAGGCTGTTCATTTTGGAATCGAATGAGCACTCCTTATCAGAAAATTTCTGTCTGCGCCAATAGCCATACTCAATGCTTCTCTGTCATAGTTCATTTATCTTCCTGCTTGCCACTTATTTACAGTGCACTTTCTTCTTCACTGAGTCTTTTTAACCCCTTAATCCCGTATGACGTACTATCCTGTCAAGGTGACCTGGGACTTAATTCCCGGTGACGGGATAGTACGTCATACGCGATCGGCCGCGCTCACGGGGGGAGCGCGGCCGATCGCGGCCGGGTGTCAGCTGCCTATCGCAGCTGACATCCGGCACTATGTGCCAGGAGCGGTCACGGACCGCCCCCGGCACATTAACCCCCGGCACACCGCGATCAAACATGATTGCAGTGTACCGGCGGTATAGGGAAGCATCGCGCAGGGAGGGGGCTCCCTGCGGGCTTCCCTGAGACCCCCGGAGCAACGCGATGTGATCGCGTTGCTGCGAGGGTCTCCTACCTCCTTCCTGGCTGCAGGTCCCGGATCCAAGATGGCCGCGGCATCCGGGTCCTGCAGGGAAGGAGGTGGCTTACCGAGTGCCTGCTCAGAGCAGACACTTGGTAAGCCTGCAGCCCTGCATAGCAGATCGCAGATCTGGCAGAGTGCTGTGCACACTGCCAGATCATCGATCTGTGATGTCCCCCCCTGGGACAAAGTAAAAAAGTAAAAAAAAAATTTTTCCACATGTGTAAAAAAAAAATAAAAAAATTCCTAAATAAATAATAAAAAAAATATATATATTATTCCCATAAATACATTTCTTTATCTAAATAAAAAAAGCAAAACAATAAAAGTACACATATTTAGTATCGCCGCGTCCGTAACGACCCAACCTATAAAACTGCCCCACTAGTTAACCCCTTCAGTAAACACCGTAAGAAAAAAAAAAAAAAACGAGGCAAAAAACAACGCTTTATTACCATACCACCGAACAAAAAGTGGAATAACACGCGATCAAAAAGACTGATATAAACATCCATGGTACCGCTGAAAACGTCATCTTGTCCCGCAAAAAACAAGCCGCCATACAGCATCATCTGCAAAAAAATAAAAAAGTTATAGTCCTGAGAATAAAGCGATGCAAAAATAATTATTTTTTCTATAAAATAGTTTTTATCGTATAAAAGCGCCAAAACATAAAAAAAATATAAGTGAGATATCGCTGTAATCGTACTGACCCGTCGAATAAAACTGCTTTATCAATTTTACCAAACGCGGAATGGTATAAACGCCTCCCCCAAAAGAAATTAATGAATAGTAGGTTTTTGGTCATTCTGCCTCACAAAAATCGGAATAAAAAGTGATCAAAAACGGTCACGTGTCCGAAAATGTTACCAATAAAAACGTCAACTCGTCCCGCAAAAAACAAGACCTCACATGACTCTGTGGAGCAAAATGTGGAAAAATTATAGGTCTCAAAATGTGGAGACGCAAAAACTTTTTTGCTATAAAAAGCGTCGCTGGTTTCACACTTGCGTTTTTGTCTGCAGCGTTTTTTGCACAAAAAAACGCATGCGTTTTTTCCCTATATTTAACATTGAAAACGCATGCGTTTTTTGTACGCGCTTGGTCGCGTTTTCAAACGCATGCGTTTTTTTCTGCATGCGTTCATTTTCAGAAATACAACCTGCAGTATTTTCTTGCGTTTTTAAGCACATGCATTTGCGTTAAAAACGCATGCGTTTTTATCGAAAAAAAAACAGAAAACACACTGAAAAGCCACCCACCACCATCAAGGTGATAAAGGGATCCAAACCCTAACCCTAACTCTACCCCTAACCTCACCCCTAACCATTTAATGAACATTTTCTGACAGTCATAGTGCCACGTTTTTAAGTGCCACGTATTTAAGTGCCACGTATTTAAGTGCCATGTATTTAAGTGCCACGTATTTCAGTGCCACGTATTTCAGTGCCACGTATTTCAGTGCCACGTATTTCAGTGCCACGTATCACGTATTTCAGTGCCACGTGTTTCAGTGTCACGTATTTAAGTGCCACGTATCACGTATTTCAGTGCCACGTATCACGTATTTCAGTGCCACATATTTTAGTGCCACGTATATCAGTGCCGCGTATTTCAGTGCCACGTATATCAGTGCCACGTATTTCAGTGCCACGTATTTCAGTGCCACATATTTCAGTGCCACGTATTTCAGTCACGTTTAGGGATAGGGGTAGGGTTAGGGTTAGGGTTAGGGCTAGGGTTGGAGGTAAAGTTAGGGTTAGGGCTAAAGTTAGGGTTAGGGTTTGGATTACATTTACGGTTTGGATTAGGGTTGGGATTAGAATTATGGGTGTGTCAGGGCTAGGGGTGTGGTTAGGGTTACCGTTGGGATTAGGGTTAGGGGTGTGTTTGGGTTAGGGTGTCAGGTAGAATTGGGGAGTTTCCACTGTCCAGGCACATCAGGGGCTCTCCAAGCGCGACATGGCGTCCAATCTCAATTCCAGCCAATTCTGCGTTGAAAAAGTAAAACAGTGCTCCTTCCCTTCCGAGCTCTCCCGTGCGCCCAAAAAGGGGTTTACCCCAACATATGTGTTATCAGCGTACTCGGGACAAATTGAAAAACAACTCCTGGGGTCCAAGTTCTCTTGTTATCCTTAGGAAAATAAAAATTTGGGGGGCTAAAAATCATTTTTGTGGGAAAAAAAAGATGTTTTATTTTCACGGCTCTGCGTTATAAACTGTAGTGAAACACTTGGGGGTTCAAAGTTCTCACAACACATCTAGATAAGTTCCTTGGGAGGTCTAGTTTCCAATATGGGGTCACTTGTGGGGGGTTTGTACTGTTTGGGTACATCAGGGGCTCTGCAAATGCAACGTGACGGCTGCTGACCAATCCATTTAAGTCTGCATTCCAAATGGCGCTCCTTCCCTTCCGAGCTCTGTCATGCGCCCAAACAGTGGTTCCCCCCACATATCGGGTATCAGCGTACTCAGGACAAATTGGACAACAACTCTTGGGGTCTAATTTATCCTGTTACTCTTGTGAAAATACAAAACTGGGAGCTAAAAATCATTTTTGTGAAAAAAAAAAGAATTTTTATTTTCACGGCTTTGCGCTATAAACTTTAGTGAATCACTTGGGGGTTCAAAGTTCTCAAAACACATCTAGATAAGTTCCTTGGGAGGTCTAGTTTCCAATATGGGGTCACTTGTGGGGGGTTTGTACTGTTTGGGTACATCAGGGGCTCTGCAAATGAAACGTGACGGCTGCTGACCAATCCATTTAAGTCTGCATTCCAAATGGCGCTCCTTCCCTTCCGAGCTCTGTCATGCGCCCAAACAGTGGTTCCCCCCCACATATGGGGTATCATCGTACTCAGGACAAATTGGAAAACAAATTTTGGGGTCCAATTTATTCTGTTACCCTTGTAAAAATACAAAGCTGGGGGCTAAAAAATCATTTTTGAGAAAAAAATATATATATTTTCACGGCTCTGCGTTATAATCTGCAGTGAAACACTTGGGGGTTCAAAGCTCTCAAAACACATCTAGATAAGTTCCTTAGGGGGTATACTTTCCAAAATGGTGTCACTTGTAGGGAGTTTCAATGTTTAGGCACATCAGGGGCTTTCCAAACGCAACATGGCGTCCCATCTCAATTCCAGTCAATTTTGCATTGAAAAGTCAAATGGCTCTCCTTCCCTTCCAAGCTCTGCCATGCGCCCAAACAATGGTTTACACCCACATATGGGGTATCAGCGTACTCAGGACAAATTGCACAACATTTTTTGGGGTCCAATTTCTTCTCTTACCCTTGGGAAAATAAAAAATTGGGGGCGAAAAGATCATTTTTGTGAAAAAATATGATTTTTTATCTTTACGGCTCTGCATTATAAACTTCTGTGAAGCACTTGGTGGGTCAAAGTGCTCACCACACATCTTGATAAGTTCCTTAGGGGGTCTACGTTCCAAAATGGTGTCACTTGTAGGGGGTTTCAATGTTTAGGCACATCAGGGGCTCTCCAAACGCAACATGGTGTCCCATCTCAATTCCAGTCAATTTTGCATTGAAAAGTCAAATGGCGCTCCTTCCCTTCCAAGCTCTGCCATGCGCCCAAACAATGGTTTACACCCACATATGGAGTATCAGCGTACTCAGGACAAATTGCACAACATTTTTTGGGGTCCAATTTCTTCTCTTACCCTTGGGAAAATAAAAAATTGGGGGCGAAAAAATCATTTTTGTGAAAAAATAAGATTTTTTTTTTTTACGGCTCTGCATTATAAACTTCTGTGAAGCACTTGGTGGGTCAAAGTGCTCACCACACATCAAGATAAGTTCCTTAGGGGGTCTACTTTCCAAAATGGTGTCACTTGTAGGGGGTTTCAGTGTTTAGGCACATCAGGGGCTCTCCAAACGCAACATGGCGTCCCATCTCAATTCCAGTCAATTTTGCATTGAAAAGTCAAATGGCGCTCCTTTCCTTCCGAGCTCTGCCATGCGCCCAAACAGTGGTTTACTCCCACATATGGGGTATCAGCGTACTCAGGACAAATTGTACAACAACTTTCGGGTCCAATTTCTCCTGTTACCCTTGGTAAAATAAAACAAATTGGAGCTGAAATAAATTTTGTGTGAAAAAAAGTTAAATGTTCATTTTTATTTAAACATTCCAAAAATTCCTGTGAAACACCTGAAGGGTTAATAAACTTCTTGAATGTGGTTTTGAGCACCTTGAGGGGTGCAGTTTTTAGAATGGTGTCACACTTGGGTATTTTCTATCATATAGACCCCTCAAAATGACTTCAAATTAGATGTGGTCCCTAAAAAAAAATGGTGTTGTAAAAATGAGAAATTGCTGGTCAACTTTTAACCCTTATAACTCCGTCACGAAAAAAAATTTTGGTTTCAAAATTGTACTGATGTAAAGTAGACATGTGGGAAATGTTACTTATTAAGTATTTTGCGTGACATATGTCTGTGATTTAAGGGCATAAAAATTCAAAGTTGGAAAATTGCGAAATTTTCAAAATTTTTGCCAAATTTCCATTTTTTTTCACAAATAAACGCAAGTTATATCGAATAAATTTTACCACTAACATGAAGTACAATATGTCACGAGAAAACAGTGTCAGAATCGCCAAGATCCGTCAAAGCTTTCCAGAGTTATAGCCTCATAAAGGGACAGTGGTCAGAATTGTAAAAATTGGCCCGGTCATTAACGTGCAAACCACCCTCGGGGCTTAAGAGGTTAATACTGTAATCCACTGAGACACATAAGGACTGCAACATAGGGGGAAGAGACAAATAGAAATGGAGCCCATTGTTAAGTTGCACTTTCAGGTATTTGAGGAGAAGCTGCAAGGCATATCAGACACAGGCAGTTGACCTCAAAACTGAGATGATTATCTTTCCTCCTTAGGGCAAAGCACCTGAGCTCAGTTATTGGTTGCAGCACTGTCAATGTGACATCAGTGCTGCAGAAAAACAACACACACTTGAGAAGTGTCCAAAATCCAGAGCTAATCCCAGTACTTATGTATGCAACTATTGCATCTTAAAGCCCAAATTTTTCTGAATGGAAATGTTAAAATAAAATGTTAGCAGAAAAAGGAGATTAATGTTTCAGAATAAACCACACTGCTGTATAAAGGAAGCAGTTCCATAGTGGCATAGTAATTTTGTAGATTTTATTTTTACGTGTTTCATGCTCTCACCAAGATTTTTTTCAAAAACAGACAACATAACACAAAGTTTTATACAGCAGCATGGTTTGGTAACGATGTGACCGGAGCAGTGTGCCACGACCTCAGGATTGGTCAGTTACTAGATAGCACAACACACCAGGGGACACCAGGGAAACTTTAGCAATGGTGGGCCCTGTCGGTAGGGAATGGGGAAAGGACACCTCCTGCATTCACCTGAAGATGTGCCCTGCTCTTACTAACGTCCCTATACTGGTTCTTCCACCCTGTTGCCGAGCTGGATACCTAATCCCTCACTTGCCATGCTCCTATCCCTAAGCAGGGAAGTGGCAAGTGAGAACACTGGTCCCACCTCTGCACTAAGACAACACAAGATAAGGTAAGACTGAAAGGGACAGGGTATTAAAAATACCACACTTAGCTTTCTGTTGCAAAGCACCGCACAGCAAGATAACGACACCAGATAAACCGAACACAGCTGTAGAATCACTGCACCCAGAAAGCTCCTTCTCCCAGCAAGGTCATTGCAGAATGAACTAACACCAACAGTCAGCTGATGCATACTTGTTTTTTTTGGCTGTTTTACTAGTTTAACTAAATGCTAAAACTTCAATTATGATTCTCTAGGTCATTACGAGTTCATAGACACCAAACATGTCTCCTTTATTTTTTATCTAAGTGATGAAAAAAAATCCAAAATTGCGCCATTTTCCAATATCCGTAGCGTCTCCATTTTTTGTTATCTCGGGTTGGGTGAGGGCTTACTTTTTACGTTCTGAGCTGACATTTTTAATTATGCCATTTTTGTGCAGATATGATCTTCTGATATTTTAATGCAATATTGCGGTGACCAAAAAATGTAATTTTGGTGTTTTGACTTTTTTTTATCGCTATGTTTAGTGATCAGGTTAATCCTTTTTTTCATTGATAGATAGGGTGACTCTGAACGCGGTAAATACCAAATATGTGTATGTTTGATTTTATTTGTATTGTTTTATTTTGAATGGGGCGAATGGGGGGTGATTTGAAATTTTATATTTTTCATTTTTTTAATATTTTTAAAAATATTTGTTTTACTTTTGGCATGTTTCAATAGTCTCCATAGGAGACTAGAAGCTGTCACAACCCAATCGGCTTTGCTACATAGAGGAGATGTTCAGATCACCTCTATATAGCAGAATTGCTCACTTGCTATGATCGCTGACCACTGGGTGGCGCTCACAGCAAGCCGGCACTGACAACCATAAAGGTCTCAAGGAGACCTCAGATTGTCATGCCAACACATCGGTGACCCGTGATCACATGATGGGGGTCACCAGTGTGCATATATCCTGCCTGATGGCTGGAAGCATGATTTAAATGCCGCTGTCAGAGTTTGAAAGCAGCATTTTATTGATTAATAGCCGTGGATGAATCACGATTCCACCCGCGACTATTGCGGGCACATGTCAGCTGTTCAAAATAGCTGAAATGTCCCCAGAAGGATGTGGGCTCACCACTAGAGCCCACATCAAAGGGAAGGACCCCAACATCGGTGTAAATGTATGCCCGATGTCGATAAGGGGTTAAACCTGTGGGGTGTAACAAGCTCATAACAACATACAATACAATAAAACAAAAAACTCCAGGAAACCTACTAAGCAGTTTAACCCTTGCAGAAACTGAGCAAAGAAAGTCAGAACTACCAATAGGACAGTAAAGCCATTCTAACAACCGCAGGTGTAAGTATCACCAGATGCTGCGATTGTCTGACCACACTCTGTCGTGGTATACTTGCGACAGTACCCACCTCCTAAGAGGGGATTCCGTACCATCAAAACCTAGTTTATCAGGATGTGAGGTGTGAAAGGCCCAAACCAACCTGGTAGCATATAATTTTGACGCAGGCATCCACATGCTTTCCTCCCAAATGTACCCCATAAAAACCACTAAATACTGAAGAGACCAACAAACTAAGCGAAGATCAACAATTTTAGCTATCTGGTATTCCTGATTTCCATTAAAAATGACAAGAGAAGGTGGTGGTAGGGATGATTCTGAGGCGGCCATATATTATTTGAGAAGAGATCGGTGAAATACATTATGGATTTTGAAAGTAGGCGGTCGAGCAAGGCAAAATACACTAGACTGATGTCCTCAACAATCTTATAAGGACCAATGAACCTGGATCCCAGTTTCCAAGGAACTTTCAACTTAGCCTTCAAGGACAACTACATCAAATCACCCACAAACGGGTCTGGAAACGGCTTCCTGTGAACCATACTCTTATATTCAAACCCCATCCTCAAATTATTAAAGGGAACCTGTCAGCAATATTGTTCATGGTAACTTACAGAGGCTGTCAGCTTGGCACCGTTTTACTGATTAAAATGAAACCTTGGTTGATGAAATCCATCTTGTGGTTGCTCTTTAATCTTTATTTTCAGTTTTGAGTTAAAGATATGCTTGAACTTCAGCGCTGGCCTGTGGGAGAGGTCTTCATGTGGGGCTTTGCTTAGATATTCACCAGTATGGCTTCTGACAGGTCACTGATCCCTCAGTGACCTGCCCCCACTTTACATAGTGAATATTATATATATTAAAAAAAATCCCTTTCTGCAGTCAGAGGGTGGTGACTAGTGTTGAGCATTCCGATACCGCAAGTATCGAGTATCGGCCGATATTTGCGGTATCGGAATTCCGATACCGAGATCCGATACTTTTGTGATATCAGGAATCGGTATCGGGATCGATATTAATGTGTAAAATAAAGAATAAAAAAAAAAATATTGATATACTCACCTCTCCGACGCAGCCTGGACCTTACCGATGTAACCGGCACCTTCCTTCCTAAGAATGAGCAATTGAAAGACCTTAGATGACGTCGCGGTTTGTGATTGGTCGCGTGAGCGGTCACGTGACCGCCACGCAACCAATCACAAGCCGCGACGTCATCTAAGGTCTTTCAAGCGCTTGGTGTCCCATTGACTTGTATTGGTATCGGGTATCGGCCGATACTATCCGATAACCGATACTTTCAAGTATCGGACGGTATCGCTCAACACTAGTGGTGACACCTGCACTGCACCATGATCGCATCAGTATTGTGCATTTAATTATTCTTCTTGATAGTATCTATAAATTCCTAAAAAAAATCAGTTTGGAAATGTTTGAAAGAGATTAAACAGCAACCACAAGACGAATTTCATCAACCAAGGTATCATTTTAATCAGATTAACAATTAGATTAGATTTTTTACTCTGTACCACCTAAGCACAAAGATGAGTTTTAGCAGCACTAAAAGAGAAGGTGAAATATGGAGTGCTGAATCGTGTTAGAAATGAAAAAATAATTTCAGTGTGGATAAGGCCTGAATAAGAGACTAAATGCTCCAAATTGTCTGTGAATTGAGATACTGATTTGGCTTTTATCCTAAGTCATATTGCATGACTCGTTAAAGGGTTGATTGTGACTTGTAGGATCGCTACTTCCAACAAGTGGCGCTATAGAGTTAAGTCCTCTTTTTCTCAGAAGAGGCAATTTGCATAGATGCTCCAAACAACTTCAAAGTAAGATCTCCCCTACTGTATGATGTTAGTAACAGAAGAAAGAATTGTTTAAGTGTGGATGAGGCCTGTATGACAAAGAAGATTTGCTCAAAACAATTTTAAAATTAGATCTTCTCTACGTATAACATTAGTAACCAGCAACATTTTTCTGTAGAAGAGGTTTGTATAACATTGACTAGAAGTTACCATTTAAAAGTGAGATGTCCCCCACTGTATGACGATAGTAACAGGAAAAAATAGTTTTTAGTGTGGATGAGGCCTGTATAATCTAGAAGATAGGCGCAAAACAATTTCAAACTCTGATCTCGGTTGCTGTATCACGTTTGTAATAATAAAAAGATTTAATGTACAACAGCTCGGCAAACAGAACAATTTCAAGGTCACTTAATGTCAAGGTGGCATATGGCAGGCTGAATCACGTTTAGCAACAGATTTTTTTTATGTGTGTTAGGTCTGCAGACAGCTTCATGTCACCACCACAAAATTACAATATGGGATATTGCAGGCTCTATCACGTTTGGCAAAAGAATATATTTTTTTTAATGTGCATGATGTATGAAGACTGTGGAATTTCACTGCCACTAAATAGCAAGGTGAGATATGGCATAGCGAATCATGGTAGCAACTGCCACATTTTTGTTTTTCATGCACAACAGCTTAAACACAGGAGAATGTCACCACACCACTAAATGACAAGGTGGGATATGGCATGCTGTTTCACATTTAGCTAGTTAAAAAATAAGATTTAGAATGGTCTACTCGAGCATGGAGAAAATAGAAGCAGTGCCCAATCTCAATAATACACAAAAAAAATTGCTGGAAGGTTAATTACACAGCCACACAGGACACTAATTAGCTAAATTATCTGACTAATAAAAAACTGCCTAGCTAACTACCTAAAATCTAACTGCAAACAGTGCCAGCATCAAGAGTAGCCTCTCTGCACTGTTACAGTGTCAAAATGGTGCTAAAACAAGATGTTCGCTCTTTATATGGGGAAAGACATGTGATTTCAGCAGCCATTGACACAAGCCATTGTGTCTGGACATTGTGGATGTTTACTCTGCCATGATTGGCTAGCCACAATGTGCACACTGTGAGGCAGTGACCGGTGTCACAGGCAGGGGTCGCTGTGTGTTCTCCCCAGGTTGGCATGGAGGCGTACTGAGGCCATGGAGGTGCATTGCAGTCACATGCGTAGCTATGATTGCAATTGTGAGGCAGTGACTGATGTCACAGGTAGGGGTCACTGTGTGTTCCCCCAGGATGTGCACGTAGGCGAATAAAGGCTATACGAGTGCATTGCAGTCACAGGCATAGCTGTGATTTAAATGCAGACTAAAAATAAGTGTTAGTCTTTGGCATATTAATGTCCAGGGCAGAGTTGGGAAAACCTGCTCTGGGGTTTTTGTATTTTGAAACAGACTGCAGAATAGTAGTCATGCAGTTTATTTTATTCCAGGCCTTGGTTTTCCATGTGGCTGAAGGCCACAGATCCCAGTTAAAATCCGTGCAGTAAAAGGTTTGGGTGTGTCATTATCAGTTTGAGTGTCAGTCTGCTGTGTGCTAGAGGACAGAGCAATCGGCTCTGCAGTGCTCCACTTGGGTGAGGTAACACAGACAAGTGGAACAAAGCAGCCAAGGCAGCTCAGGGGCCTGCCACTCACAGCATACACAGCGGTGCAGTCGCCCATGGCAATTGGTCCCGGAGGTGGACTGTCTTGTGCTCGGCGGTGAAACGGAGGTAAACTGTCCTGTGCCTGAAGGAGGTGGACTAGTGTGTGCATCGGCTGCAAACTGGAGGGTATGGTTCCCGGCTTTGATCTGGAAGATACCAGATACTATGTAGTCCTGTGAAATGGACATTAATGGTGTATACTGGTGTGAATTAAACATTAATGTTGTGAAATAAACATATTAAAGAGACTTTGGTTTGAAACTTTGTTGGGTCACTGCCTCATCACTGCACAGTGCTACCACTGCACTACAAAAAGTAAAGTTAGAAAAAATAATACTGTTAACAAGCCACTCCTCTGAGCTCTTCAAAACCACTACACTCATAAAACATGTGCTCCACACTCATCATACACCACCATTATCATAGCCAAAGTGCTGAAAATAGTTTTCACAGAATGCATCTGATTTTTTCCAATTTTATTAAAAAAAAAACATTGCTTGAAGGTCAAATTCACAGCCACACAGGATACTACCTAGCTAAACTATTACTCAGATCCCGACAACGATACGACCTGTCAGGGATCGTTGCTGCGTCCCTATGTGGTCGCTGGTGAGATGTCAAACAGTGAGATCTTCCCAAAGACGCAGCAGTGATGCGGCGACCTGTAGCGACCTGTACAACGATGTCGTTGGTCGTTGTGACCCTGTCACATGGCAGCTATTATGACGATTCAGACCTCGATGAGGGACGTCCTGTGTGACGTTGTAGTCAACGAGGTCGTTGGTAAGGTGTCAAACACAGCGATGTGTGCTACCCAGCGGGACCTCAACGATCAAAAAAAGGTCCAGGCCATTCCGACACGACCAGCGATCTCACAGCAGGGGCCTGGTCGCTGCTACGTGTCAAACATAGCGAGATCGCTACTGAGGTCGCTGTTGCATCACAAAACTTGTGACTCAGCAGCAATCTCGCTAGCTACCTCGCTTAGTGTGACGGGGGCTTAAAGCCGGGGTCACACTTGCGAGTGCAATGCGAGAAACTTGTACGAGTCTCTTGCATCAATACCAGGCAGAGCTCCTGTCCCGAGAGCAGGTGGCTGTGTCGGGTAATGATGCGAGAAACTCATGCAAGTTTCTCGCATTGCAATCGCCAGTGTGACCGGGCCCAAAAAACTGAATTCTGATCACAAATCCGAATGTGACATATTTGTGTCACATTTATTTTGGAGATCGTTTTTCAAACAAATTCTCTCATCAATATTCATGACAACAATTATTTACAGTGAACTCAGCTGGGGGTAAAAACTGGACCTACTCCTCCTTAGACTAGGTCACAAAGCACCTAAGATATCTCTCAAGAGTCTGGTTCACTCACTCAGTTTGCCCATTAGACTATGGATGAAAGGCAAATGAAAATGAAAAATGAAACACTAAGGCTAGTTTCACATTTGCGTTAGAATCCGCAGCGTTTAATCCGCAACCGCAAATGAAGGAAAAACCACTTTGAAACGCGTACAAACACAGCATTTTTTAGACGCATACGTTAACGCATGCGTTTAAAAAACGCGGCATTTTCACGCTTTTCCATGCGTTTAGCATGCGTTTGCGTTTTTTGTACGCATGGTGAAAAATTTTACAGAAACAAAATCTAGATAAACAGACATCGCCAATGGGACTCACTTCACTGACATGTTCAGCTTGTGCAGGCCCAGGAAGTTGCTCCTCCTCAGAAGAAGATGACATTCTGATGCAGAAAGAAAGAAAAAATGGCAGAAATTAGGACATATAGAGACAGAACATAGAAAATAAAGGCATTGGTTTGATATACTCACATTGTTCAGAGTCTTGTTTCCTCCAATGTGCTTTCCTCTGTCTGGTCTGCTTCTCAGTCTGCTGTATAGTGACCTGTAAGGCCATGTTCACACTTTGCGGTTTTTACCGCGGAACCGCTGCGATTTTGATGCTGCGGGTCCGCAGCAGTTTCTATAGCGTTTCCATTTACATGTAAACCCTATGGAAACCGCAAACCGCTGTGCACATGCTGCGGGAAAAACCGCGCAGAAATGCAGCGGTTTAAAACCCACAGCATGTCACTTCTTTGTGCAGAATCACTGCGATTCTGCACCCATAGGAATGCATTGAACCGCTTACTTCCCGCATAGGGCTGTGCCCACATTGCGGGAAGTAAGCGGTTAATGTGCGGGTGGTACCCGGGGTGGAGGAGAGGAGACTCTCCTCCAGGCCCTGGGAACCATATTTGGGGTAAAAAAAAGAATAAAAATAAAAAATCATGTTATACTCACCTCTCAGCGCTGCACGCGGCCGGCCGGTCAGAGTTGCTGTGCGAACAGGACCTGCGGTGACGTCGCGGTCACATGACCGTGATGACGCCCGGGTCACATGACCGTGTCTTCACGAAGGTCCTTCTCGGCGCAGCATCTTTGGAACCGGAGCGCCGCGTGCAGCGCCGAGGAGATCCGGACATCGGAGGGTGAGTATAACCAATTTTTATTATTTTTAACATTACTATTGATGCTGCATATTGCTGCATATGCAGCATCAATAGTATAGGAGTAATCCCGCAGTGGAAACCGCGGAACAAACCGCGATAAGTCTGCAGGGATTACCGCAGCGGTTTTGCCCTGCAGATTTATCAATTCCGCTGCGGGAGAACCCGCAGAGGGACGCCGCAAAAAGTGAACGTGGCCTAAATGCCCACTCCCTCCTTTTATCAGTTTGTATGTGGGGGGTAGCTAATCAGTGTCTAGACATGTTATCCTGTGATGCAATGCATGCGTTCACATAGACCATAATGCTTTTTTTGCCGCATTCCTTCAGCTAACAACCGCATAAGTTTCTAGGTGGCAAATTGACGCATCTAAAATTACTACATGTAGCGTTTACCGCGCCAAATCGCAGACGACAAAAGGACACATGCGTCGTCAAATGCAGCAAAACGTAATCAATTGCAGACACATGCATCCCTAATGTTAAATATAGGAATACACGACGCATGGGGATAATTGTGGAAGAAACGCTGTGTACACAACCGCAAATGTGAAACCAGCCTAAGCGAGCACAAAATGCTTTTCAAAATTTAAAATAAATTGAATCCCAGGTCACAAACAACCTCTTGTAATCCCATGTAAATTCACAATCTCCTTTAAAAAAATTTGCACAAAAAGCATTCATTAACCCCTTAAGCCCCGAGGGTGGTTTGCATGTTAATGACCGGGCCAATTTTTACAATTCTGACCACTGTCCCTTTATGAGGTTATAACTCTGGAACTCTTCAACGGATCTTAGCGATTCTGACACTGTTTTCTTGAGAGATACTGTACTTTTTATTATTATTATTATTATTATTATTATTATTATTTATTGTTATAGCGCCATTTATTCCATGGCGCTTTACAAGTGAGGAGGGGTATACATAATAAAAACAAGTACAATAATCTTGAACAATACAAGTCATAACTGGTACAGTAGGAGAGAGGACCCTGCCCGCGAAGGCTCACAATCTACTTCATGATAATGGTAAAATTTATTCGATATAACTTGCGTTTATTTGTGAAAAAAACGGAAATTTGGTGAAAATTTAGAAAATTTTGCAATTTTCCAACTTTGAATTTTTATGCCCTTAAATCACAAAGATATGTCACGCAAAATACTTAATAAGTAAAATTTCCACATGTCTACTTTACATCAGCACAATTTTGGAACCAATTTTTTTTTTTGTTAGGGAGTTATAAGGGTTAAAATTTGACCAGAAATTTCTCATTTTTACAACACCATTTTTTTTAGGGACCACATCTCATTTGAAGTCATTTTGAGGGGTCTATATGATAGAAAATACCCAAGTGTGACACCATTCTAAAAACTGCACCCATCAAGGTGCTCAAAACCACATTCAAGAAGTTTATTAACCCTTCAGGTGTTTCACAGGAATTTTTGGAATATTTAAATAAAAATGAACATTTAACTTTTTTCACACAAAATTTATTCAGCTCCAATTCGTTTTATTTTACCAAGGGTAAAAGGAGAAAATGGACCCCAAAGGTTGTTGTGCAATTTGTCCTGAGTACGCCAATACCCCATATGTGGGGGTAAACCACTGTTTGGGCGCATGGCAGAGCTCGGAAGGAAAGGAGCGCCATTTGACTTTTCAATGCAAAATTGACTGGAATTGAGATGGGATGCCATGTTGCGTTTGGAGAGCCCCTGATGTGCCTAAACATTGAAACTCCCCAAGTGACACCATTTTGGAAAGTAGACCCCTTAAGGAACTTATCTAGATGTGTGGTGAGCACTTTGACTCAACAAGTGCTTCACAGAAGTTTATAATGCAGAGCCGTAAAAATAAAAAATCATATTTTTTCACAAAAATAATCTTTTCGCCCCCAATTTTTTATTTTCCCAAGGGTAAGAGAAGAAATTAGACCACAAAAGTTGTTGTGCAATTTGTCCTGAGTACGACGATACCCCATATGTGGGGGTATACCACTGTTTGGGTGCATAGCAGAGCTCGGAAGGGAAGGAGCGCCATTTTACTTTTCAATGCAAAATTGACTGGAATTGAGATGGGACACCATGTCGCGTTTGGAGAGCCCCTGATGTGCCTCAACATTAAACCCCCCCACAAGTGACACTATTTTGGAAAGTAGACCCCCTAAGGAACTTATCTAGATGTGTTTTGAGAGCTTTGAACCCCCAAGTGTTTCACTACAGTTTATAACGCAGAGCCGTGAAAATAAAAATTATTTTTTTTTCACAAAAATGATTTTTTAGCCCCCAGTTTTGTATTTTCACAAGGGTAACAGGATACATTGGACCCCAATAGTTGTCCAATTTGTTCTGAGTACGCTGATACCCAATATGTGGGGGGAACAACTGTTTGGGTGCATACCAGAGCTCGGAAGGGAAGGAGCACCATTTGGAATGCAGACTTAGATGGATTGGTCTGCAAGCATCACGTTGCATTTGCAGAGCCCCTGATGTACCCAAACAGTACAAACCCCCCAAAAGTGACCCCATATTGGAAACTAGACCTCCCAAGGAACTTATCTAGATATGTTGTGAGAACGTTGAACCCCCAAGGGTTTCACTACAGTTTACAACGCAAAGCCGTGAAAATAAAAAATCTTTTTTCCCACAAAAATGATTTTTAGCCCCCCAAATTTTTATTTTCCCATGGATAACAAAGAGAACTTGGACCCTAAAAGTTGTTGTCCAATTTGTCCCGAGTACGCTGATACCCCATATGTTGGGGTAAACCCCTGTTTGGGCGCATGGGAGAGCTCAGAAGGGAAGGAGCACTGTTTTACTTTTTCAACGCAGAATTGGCTGGAATTGAGATCGGACGCCATGTCACGTTTGGAGAGCCCCTGATGTGTCTGAACAGTAGAAACTCCCCAATTCTACCTGAAACCCTAATCCAAACACACCCCAAACTCTAATTCCAACCCTAATCCCAACCGTAAATGTAATCCAAACCCTAACCCTAACTTTAGCCCCAACCTTAACCCTAACTTTATCCCCAACCCTAACCCTAACTTTATCCCCAACCCTAACCCTAACTTTAGCCCCAACCCTAACCCTAACTTTAGCCCCAACCCTAACCCTAACTTTAGCTCCAATCCTAGCCCCAACCCTAACCCTAGCCCTAACCCTAGCCCTTACCCTAACCCTAGCCCTTACCCTAGCCCTAACCCTAGCCCTAACCCTAGCCCTAAACCTAACCCTAGCCCTAACCCTAACCCTAGCCCTAATGGGAAAAAGGAAATAAATACATTTTTTTAATGTTATTATTTTTCCCTAACTAAGGGGGTGATGAAGGAGGGTTTGATTTAGTTTTATAGCATTTTTTTATATCGGATTTTTATGATTGGCAGCTGTCACACACTAAAAGACGCTTTTTATAGCAAAAAAGTTTTTGCGTCTCCACATTTTGAGACCTATAATTTTTCCATATTATCGTCCACAGTGTCATGTGAGGTCTTGTTTTTTGCGGGATGAGTTGACGTTTTTAATGGTAACATTTTCGGACACGTGACAGTTTTTGATCACTTTTTATTCCAATTTTTGTGAGGCAGAATGACCAAAAACCAGCTAGTCATGAATTTCTTTTGGGGGAGGCGTTTATACCGTTCCACGTTTGGTAAAATTGATAAAGCAGTTTTATTCTTCGGGTCAGTACGATTACAGCTATATCTCATTTATATCATTTTTTTATGTTTTGACGCTTTTATACGATAAAAGCTATTTTATAGAAAAAATAATTATTTTAGCATCGCTTTATTCTGAGGACTATAACTTTTTTATTTTTTTGCTTATGATGCTGTATCATGGCTTGTTTTCTGCGGGACAAGATGACATTTTCAGCGGTACTATGGTTATTTATATCTGTCTTTTTGATCGCGTGTTATTCCACTTTTTGTTAACAGACTTCGTAAAAAAAGTGTATTTTGCCTATTTTGGGGTTATGCTTGGGGACCAAGACAAGTTTTGGGCACCACACATAGTGTGCAAAGCATGTATCGAATTATTACGAAAATGGAGCAAAGGACAAAGAAAAAGCTTCAAATTTGGTGTTCCAATGGTGTGGAGAGAGCCAAAAAATCATCATGATGACTGTTATTTATGGTAAACACAGGTACAGGCACATCTTCACAATGAGGGACAGGCCTTCTTGCAGATTCCATGTTACTCCCATTTTCGTTTCTTATGCTTATTGAATCCTTGCACTTGCACTGCACAGAAATAACAGTCATCATGATGATTTTTTGGCTC
This sequence comes from Ranitomeya variabilis, assembly GCF_051348905.1. NCBI lineage: Eukaryota > Metazoa > Chordata > Amphibia > Anura > Dendrobatidae > Ranitomeya > Ranitomeya variabilis. The sequence goes on from NC_135236.1 coordinate 201,350,117, forward strand.
TCTCCACACCATTGGAACACCAAATTTGAAGCTTTTTCTTTGTCCTTTGCTCCATTTTCATAATAATTCGATACATGCTTTGCACACTATGCGTGGTGCCCAAAACTTGTCTTGGTCCCCAAGCATAACCCCAAAATAGGCAAAATACACTTTTTTTACGAAGTCTGTTATGTTTCTTCTATGTTTTGGCAGTGTGTATTCACCACAAATGTAACAGAATGAGTCTGGATCGTTAAGACAACTTCTTCTTGATGAGTTCATGCTTTTCACTGGAAAACAGACAACAACATAAAGTTAGTGCAAAAATCAAGCTATGAACAAACTTTTAGAACACTAATTAACACAAAACTATATTGAGAACTGCTCAGTTCAAGTACTAATCCAAAGAAATTAATGAGATGATGCGTCGCATTTACCAACAAGTGCTATAAATAAGATACCAAAAATGTCAAAAACTTGAGCCAATCTGGCAAAACTGATAGCATATTCAGAATCAGCACCCCAAAAATACCCCAAATTCATTAAAATATTTTGGACACCAGAAAAAAAATTTTTTTTTGTTGACCTGTGTAATAAAGCGTTGTTTTTTGGCTCGTGTTTTTTTTTTTCTTACGGTTTTCACTGAAGGGGTTAACTAGTGGGATAGTTTTATAGGTTGGGTCGTTACGGACGCGGCAATACTAAATATGTGTACTTTTATTGTTTTGTTTTTTTATTTAGATAAATAAATGTATTTATGGGAATAATATATATATATTTTTTTCTTTATTTAGGAATTTTTTTTTTTTTTTACACGTGGAATTTTTTTTTTTTACTTTGTCCCATGGGGGGACATCACAGATCGCTGATCGGACAGTTTGCACAGCACTCTGTCAGATCGGCGATCTGGCTTACATCGCTGCAGGCTTACCAGCGCCTGCTCTGGACCCGGAAGTAGTCCCTGCAGGACCCGGATGCAGCCCCGCAGCCATTTTGTATCCAGGGCCTGCATGCAGGGAGGAGACGCTCGGTACAAGGTGAGTACATCGCCTTGTACCGTTCGTCTCAGGGAAGCTTCCCTATACCGGCGGAATACAGCGATCATGTTTGATCGCAGTGTGCCGGGGGTTAATGTGCCGGGGGCGGTCCGTGACCACTCCTGGCACATAGTGCCAGATGTCAGCTGCTATAGTCAGCTGACACCCGGCCGCGATTGGCCGCGCTCCTCCCGTGAGCGCGGCCGATTGCATATGACATACTATCCCGTCACTGGGATTTAAGTCCCAAGTCACCTCGACAGGATAGTACGTCATATGGGATTAAGGGGTTAATGCAGGTGGAGTAGTTAAATGAGCCACCTTGCTGAATCTATTCACCACCATCATCATTACCTGCTATGTCCTGTTCATCAAGCCAAAAATTTCAGATTAAATGTAAGTTGTTGCTCTGTAATACCACTAGAGATCAGCATGTGGTGGTTTAAGGTTAGGCAAGAGACTGTGTTGAAGATGTCTGATCAACATCCTCATTAGTCTGGTTACTATGGTGACCAGAGGTTGTTGGCTATTGAAGAAAACAGGCCCGACAAGAGGTGAGGTGTAGGGTACAAGGGCTGCTAAGATTGGCTACCTTGCCAGACAGTCTTTTCAGAGCCCTGACAACCAAGAGCTGACAACAGAAGAAATATAAAGGCATATTACAAAAACCTTTGAAAAGTTTTAAAGTTTTCAGGACAATCCCAATCCAGTACCGCCCAGACTATTGCAGGATCTATGCGAAAACATGAATGATAATAAATCCACCAGAAAAGAGATCTCCTGAAATGAAAACATATACTTCATGATTTGATATATCATTTATTTTCCCTGAGTATTTGTAAGACCTGCCTGACATGTATCTGGTATGACTTGAGGTCAGTCGAATAAATCGATTATTTATCCAGATAGACTACCACAAATTTACCTGCCAGATGATGGAAAATGGGTTTTGACTACAATTTCGTCAGCCAATTTTTTAAGTTTTGTGTGAATGATGTCCAATTTGCCTTTTTTTCTCTATGGGTATTGGAAAAAAATGAAAAAAAGCAATCGTAAATAAACATGTGTATAGCAAAATATGTGTAATTGAAATAATTTTCTGGGAAAAATACTTCATTTTCTGGAACAATTTAAAGGATGCCAAGACTTTTGGCCACAAATGTACATATCATACATGTCAACATGATTTACTGAGCTATTTAAAGTTTGTGCCTACAAACTAGTTATTATTTAACTGCAACCTATGTTGCCAGAGATTTATAAAAACTTTAATAAAAGGAATTTAAAAAGAAAAGAAAAATAAGAAGTGTGCATTTGTCTAATCAAACATAGTGCTGAGGTCTTGATCTATGGTATCTCTATGGCATTGGGCAGAAATGAGAATTTATTGTAGAATGGGAGGCTATAAAGTTTTGAAAAGTTGCAAGTTTGGTTTCTTATGTGCTAAATATGAAGATGTATTCATAAAAATATTAATCATAATGCATTTTCTTGTTAAATATGTAATGCATTCCCTGGCAGCTTGACTAATAATTTAATAATGCATGAATGAAATGGATATTGAACCTAATAGCTGTGGTTGCAAATCCTATATTACAAATGAAATGCTAATTTTCAGGAAAAGATTTCTATATAGACTGTAGGAAGAACATGTATGAAGGCAGATATAATACTTTTTAATTGAAAGGCTTTTAAGTAGAAGAGGAAGAAAGGCTTACCTCACAATAGTGCATGCAAACAGCTGTTTAATTTCACAAATATATAAAAGCTCTGTTTTGCTCCCTCACAATATTTATTTAAAACATAACATATTTTGGAGGGAATAGGGGTTATACATGGAGACTAAATGACAACCTTTTGAAAGACAAGATCTGTATGTCAGCTATTAGGCCATGTGCACATGTTCAGTATTTTTCACGTTTTTTTCGCGTTTTTTCGCTGTAAAAACTTGATAAAAACGCGAAACAAATGCGAAAAAAACACTAACATATGCCTCCCATTATTTTCAGGGTATTCCGCATTTTTTGTGCAAATGTTGCATTTTTTTCGGCGGAAAAAAAAAGAAACATGTTCATTAAATTTGCGGAATTGCGGGGATTCCGCACACCTAGGAGTGCATTGATCTGCTTACTTCCCGCACGGGACTGTGCACACCATGCGGGAAGTAAGTAGATTATGTGCGGTTGGTACCCAGGGTGGAGGAGAGGAGACACTCCTCCATGGACTGGGCACCGTATAATTGGTAAAAAAAAAGAATTAAAATAAAAAATAGTCATATACTCACCTTCGATGGCCCCCGCAGTCTTCCCGCCTCTCAGGTGCATGCTGCCACTTCCGTTCCTATAGATGGTGTGGTGAAGGACCTGCGATGACGTATTGTGATTGGTTGCATGACCGCTCATGTGACCGCTCACGTGACCGTGACGTCAACGAAGGTCCTGCACACACACACCATCTATAGGAACGGACGCCGCTGAGGAGATCGGCTGTCTGCAAGTGAGTATAACCATTTTTTTTATTTTTTTTATTATTTTTAAACATTCTATCTTTTACTATTGATGCTGCATAGGCAGCATCTATAGTAAAAAGTTGGTCACACTTGTCAAACACTATGTTTGACAAGTGTGACCAACCTGTCAGTCAGTTTTCCAAGCGATGCTACAGATCGCTTGGAAAACTTTAGCATTCTGCAAGCTAATTTCGCTTGCAAAATGCTAAAAAAAAGCACGAAAAAAACAGGAAAAAATTGGGAAAAAAAATGCGGATTTCTTGCAGAAAATTTCCGGTTTTCTTCAGGAAATTTCTGCAAGAAATCCTGACGTGTGCACATATCCTTAAGGATGCAGTTAATTCTTTACCGATTCATCATGCCCAAGATCCCACACCGGAGCCTATTAAATGGCAAGCTCTTAAATGTATACTAAGGGGAATTTTCATAGCCCATGAGGCTAGACTGAAAAGAGAAAGGGCCCCAAAACTGATGGACATTCTTGCATTACTGGGAATGCCAACAGCCAACAAGGCAGCTTCAAGTGACATAATCAGGGCTGAAATTTCTTCCTTCAGACAACAAGCACTAGCTATACTGGAGCAAAAGTCCCTGTGTGTAAGAGATAAGATACGTAAACATAACTTTGAGTTTGGGGATAAAAGTGGACGTTTAATGGCAAGATCCCTAACTCCTAGACTCGCACAAACCCCAATTTTTAGCATAAACTCCTCGGTTGGAACTCTAGTGCATTCTACTTCAGAAATACTAGAGGAATTTAGAAAGTACTATGCTAATCTATATAATCTAACCCAACAAGGGAAAAATACATCAACACCAAGATGACATATAGTGGAATACTTGGAGAAACATTCCCTGGGAACCTTGTAAGAGGAAACGTTAAACTATTTGGAACATGACTTTTCAGAATTAGAATTAAAGGAAGCTATTCAGAACCTAAAAATAGGAAAGAGACCAGGACCAGATGGGTTTACACCCAGGTTCTACAAAACGTGCCAAGACCTATGTGTTCCACTCATGGGGAAAGCGTTTAACAGTTTATCACAGACATGTCATTTCCCGTTCCATTCTACACAAGCTCTCATTACCGTGATACCTAAGGAAGGCAAGGATCATTCAATATGTCCCAATTTCTGTCCGATCTCTTTAATTAATGTGGATATTAAATTGTATTCTAAAATGATAGCACTTAGACTTAACCCATATATTCCGCATCTAATACATAGAGAACAGGTGGGCTTTGTCCTGGGTAGGGAAGCAAGGGACAATACTATCAAGAACAAACAGGGGGAAAGAAGGATCCAAACAATAACCTACGGTCTTTTAATAAAATGCTTTAATGTGGAAGCCACAAAAGCGGTGGCAGCAGTGGATAGCCACCAAACAAAAACACAAAAAGGGGCAATGGGCACCATACATGCCGTACTGAGAATAACAATAAATAAAAATAGGTCACAAATGTATCCAAAAGTATATAGAGAGTTTTTTTGCATAGATGAATACAAGGACAGATCACATATCAATCAATAACGTCCCAGCTCATAGTAGAGCCTAAAGTGCAGAGTAGACATAAAATATACCCAAAAATCAATGTTAGGAAGACATCACCCAAAGTATGCAGGCAAGTGCTGGCAGGTAGAGGGTCCCAGTGCCCACCCAAACGTGCGTTTTGGAACACCTTCACCAGGGGGCACATACAACAGTGAAAGACAGTGGTTTAAAAAGGCCGCATACCGGAGATGAATTGTGCGCGTGCTCCGGATGTAAAACGGTGTTCCCTAGCAACCACACACCAAGCGGAAGGCAGCGTAGTCCAAGCTGTGCACACGGAAAACACATGGGGCCCCACGTGATCCACTAGCAGCAGAGACCATGGACGTCGCTGTCCGCAAGACAGTATCCTTGATTTTGAGGGCCCGGGCTAGGGGGATTCCTTTATGTCTGTTATCAGTGGATGCCGAGAAGGCTTTTGATAGGGTCCATTGGGGATTCTTGGAAGCTACATTAGAGGCAATAGGTATGCGGCAGAGAATGAGGAACTGGATTATGGCTTTATATCATGATCCATCAGCCAGAGTGCGAATAAATGGACAGTTGTCAGCGCCATTCTCAATAAAAAATGGGACGCGACAGGGTTGTCCACTCTCTCCATATCTATATATCCTGGTAATGGAGGCATTGTCTAATGCTCTTAGGCAAAATCAATCTATTAAGGGGATTCAAGTGGATCATACAGAACATAAGCTAGCTCTATTTGCAGACGACCTTTTGTTATATGTCTCTTCCCCTAGAATTAGCTTACATCTATACTAAAGGAGTTTGAAACATTTGGGGGGTTGAGTAATTTTAAGGTCAACCTGCAGAAATCAGAATTACTTAATATAAATCGACCGGAAAGCAAGGTAGAGCAGCTTAGATCCAGTTTCTCTTTTCGCTGGAATAAACATTCCATTAAACACTTGGGTATTCATATTCCCACAGATCCCCAGAAATTATTTGAGCTTAATTTCCTCCTGCTTCGGGGTTTTATAGAGAAGGAGCCTAGCATTGCTTACCACTGTCATGGTTTGGGAGAATTAATGTCCTTAAAGGGAAGGTGCCATAAAAAAACATTTTTTACAGCAATTGTAAAAATGTAAAGAATTAATGTTTAAATTTTCTTAAAAAATATTTTCATTTGTTTATAATTTAGTAAAATATGAAAAATAATTTGAAAAGTTTTGGAATTTCCACTTTTAAACACTAGGGGGAGCAGCTGCTGAAATTTCAGAAAAACCTAGTGTACAACTAGCTCACATTACTGCAGTGCAGTAATTATGGGCGGAGTCTGCTGACCTGTGTGATGTCACTCCTCTCCTTCCCTTCTGGGTGTCTGCTAAGGGATAAGAGAGGATGATATTCAGGAACCCAGTGAGCAGCCATTTTGTTGGTGACTGCAGAGTAAGGCTGCCGTCACACTAGCAGTATTTGGTCAGTTTTTTACCTCAGTATTTGTAAGCCAAAACCAGGAGTGGAACACTTAGAGAAGTATAATAGAAACATATGCACCACTTCTGCATTTATCACCCACTCCTGGTTTTTGCTTACAAATACTGAGGTAAAATACTGACCAAATAATGAATGTGTGACGGCAGCCTTATACTGACAAGTAGACAGTCACCGAGGAAGGCAGACAGCAAGGATTCTGGGAGATATGTGGTGGAGGGAGCAGGGTGACAGCAGCACAGAGTATTTCAGGAGAGCAGTGTGTTGGTCTATGGAGGGGCACCATGTTCAGTGCGCGGAGCAGCCAGGGATTGTATGTACATAGAGCGCTGTCTTTTATACACATGGATAGACCGACTGCTCCACAGAAATCCAGGAAACATTTCTGCAGATTGATGGCCTGTTCTGATCCAGACTTTGCATGCAGACCCCACTCCCCTCCTCAGATCCTGTCTTCTCCATCCTGTCCTGGCGATGTGTGAAAGCGAGACGACAGGCGCAGTCCGGGGTGATGCTGGGAAGGAAATGTAGCCTTATAGTAACGATAAAAATGAGACCCCTCTCTTCAGCTGCATCACCAGCCCTGACTGCACCTAACTGGAGGTCATGCTGCCCCCTCTATTACCCCAGACCCACGTGCAGGTGCTCAGCCAGAACCACCATAGAATGGGTCCGCTTTCTGAAGATAATACTGCCATAGAGTTCTCACATAATACCGCCATAGTGTTCTCACATAATGCCACCATATAGATCACACATAATACCGCCATATACATCACGCACAATACTATCAAATAGATCACACAATACTGTCATACAGTTCTCACATACCACCATATAGATCACAAATAATACCGCCATATAATTCTCACCTAGTACTTCCACATAGATCACACATAATCCCACAATATAGTTCTCATATACCACCGTCATATAGTTTTTACATCATTCCACAACACTGATCAAACATAATATTGCCATATAGATCTCATATAATACCGTCACATAGATCACACAATACTTGGCGGCATAATGTGTGATATTATATATATATTATAATATCCCGGCATAATGTGTGGTCTTTATGGGAGTATATGTGAGATTATATATATATATATATATATATATATATATATATATATATATATATATATATATATATATATATAGCGGCATTATACGTGATCCATATGGTATTGTGCTGCTCTAGGGAGGTGAGAGACGTAAGGTGGAAGGAGCAGGGTGACAGGAGCACAGTATTTCAGGAGAGCAGTGTACTGGTCTGTGGGTGGGAGGGTGTGCTCACACTCACACGCTCCCAACTGTACTTGCAGCCTTTACTGGCTATTAAAATGGGGGACACCCCCCAAAAAAAGACGTGGGGCCCCCTATAATTAATAACCATCAAATATTATGCAGACAGCTGCGGGCTGACATTAATAGCCTAGGAAGGGGCCATGGATACTGTCCCCCCCCAGGCTAAAAACATCAGCTCTCAACCGCCTTTTACATGCGCCTTTTCTGGCGCTTTGCCTGGCAATTTCCACTTGCCCTGTAGCGGTAGCAAGTGGGGTTCATATTTGTGGGGTTAATGTCACCTTCATATTGTCCGGTGACATCAAGCCCACGGCTTAGTAATGGAGAGGCGTCTATAAGGCACCCATCCATTACTAATCCTATAGTTGTATTGTAAATAAAGACTCGGCCAGAATAAAGTCCTTTATTAATCTTTTTTAAACCATACCGAACGCATAATCCTCGACTCCCTCATCTCCCACAACAAAAATAATAAACCACATTGAGGAAAGACACGCGGGGGGGAGAGGAGTGCATAGGAGAGGATTAGATACTGACTGCTGAGCCGTGTATCTAATCCTGTCCTGTGTGATACCGACGGCTGAGCCGTGTATCTAATCCTGTCCTGTGTGATACCGACGGCTGAGCCGTGTATCTAATCCTGTCCTGTGTGATACCGACTGCTGAGCCGTGTATCTAATCCTGTCCTGTGTGATACCGACTGCTGAGCCGTGTATCTAATCCTGTCCTGTGTGATACCGACTGCTGAGCCGTGTATCTAATCCTGTCCTGTGTGATACCGACTGCTGAGCCGTGTATCTAATCCTGTCCTGTGTGATACCGACTGCTGAGCCGTGTATCTAATCCTGTCCTGTGTGATACCGACTGCTGAGCCGTGTATCTAATCCTGTCCTGTGTGATACCGACTGCTGAGCCGTGTATCTAATCCTGTCCCCGGAACAGCCCCGGGCGGCAAAAGCTCTAGCTACGCCCCTGACTCAAGGTACATTGCCCCGTCTCCTATAGTGGAAAATTTGCCAGGCCTTAGGTTACTGAAGTCCTATTACTATACTTATACTGATCTCCGTTCTTTTCTTTTCTCTTCTCTCTTTTTCTTAGCATTCTCTTTTACTCTTTATTATCTTTTTCTTGCCCATTCGGTCCATTTTACCTCTTCTCATGATATATGCAATTAAAACATATATATTGTTGTAGGATCACTCTTGGTGGTGGCGGTATTGTTGATGAGGAGGAAGAGGGTTAAATGTTGTTTTTTCTTCTTTTTCTTTATTAATGTGAATGGTTACAATTATAATTTTTGTGAATATTACCTTTTTGCTCAATAAAAATATATTGAACAACAAAACATAACATATTTTAAGACATAAAAAAATTCTTAAAGGGAATCTGTTGGTATTATTGCACCCCCCAAAACTATTTATATGCGCATTTAGCTCTTTGTAAGAAAAGTCCAGCAATAACTTTACATGGCAAGTCAATTTAGCCTTTATTGAGAAATAAGCATTGAATTTTTAAGATAATGAGGCCATAGAGTTATTGCAGATCTGAAGACCGTAACTCCAGCTCTATTCTATACTTGCCATCTCCTACTTGGCTGACAGCCTCTATTCTGTGTGACTTCAAGAAAAGGAACAGTCTAAAAAGGTTTTAGAACCGATTGAGGCAGATTAACCTTTAGATGCCGCTGTCAATCGTGACAGTGGCATCTAGATGGTTAAAAGATGGCTACCTCTTTAACACAATGGATGCTGCTGTTGCAATCCAAAGCCCTGTATCAACCTAAGGATACAGTGGCCTGTTAGAACCTGTCATCAGCAGTGAAAAACAACAATGCATGAAACCTGCAATCAAATGAAAAATACTCACAGTGGGACAAAGTAAAAAAGGTTTTTTAAAAAAGGTGTAAACAAAAATAACCAATAAACCATACACACCACTGGTATAACCGAATCTGTATTTTTTCCAGACAGTGGACAGTGTTTAAAAGAAAATGCCCCAAAAATTAGATTTTTATTCAAACTGACACAAAAAATGGAATAAATAGAGAAAAAGACTAGCACATCCAAGCTAGTGGGAACTGGTGCCAACCCAAAAAGGATATAGGTTGAAAAACAATAAAAGTTGCACCATGATTTACCAAGAATACTTACTCTAGCACATTGAAACTGCATAACTGCCATAGAAAATGGGAAAAAGGAAAACATAGAAAAAAACTGAAAAAAAGAAGATACTTAGCTCATAGATTGGACAATCTATGCGCTAAGTACCTTCTTTTTTACTATATTTTTCAAAACAAATTTTGCAAATGAATATTTTATATATACATTATACAGCACTTGTTTCCTTTTTTCCCATTTTCTATGGCAGTAATTCAGTTTCAATGTTCTAGAGTAATCATTCTTGGTAAACCATGGTGTAACCTTTATTGTTTTTCAACTTATATGCTTTTAATATGCTAGCTTGGATGTGCTGGTCTTTCTATTTGTATGAAAGCCTTTTTGGACATGTGCACTTCCACTTCCATTAGCCACAGTTGATTGTAAATAGTTAGCTGGTCCATTCCTGCCCCATAAATTGTAGGCTTTTTTGCCCATGAGAGGTGGCATATCAGGATAGGGACCCAATTTTTAAAGGATGCCTTGACATGGCAATTGAACTCACATATATTGGCCAATCTATGGGCTAAGTACAGTGGGGAAAAAAGTATGAAGTCAGCCACCAATTGTGTAAGTTCTCCCATTTAAAAAGATGAGAGAGGCCTGTAATTGACATCATAGGTAGACCACAACTATGAGAGTCAAAATGAGAAAACAAATCCAGAAAATCACCTTGTCTAATTTGGCAAGATTTATTTTGCAAATTTTGGTGGAAAATAAGTATTTGGTCGCCTAAAAACATGCAAGATTTCTGCTCTCACAGACCTGTAACTTCTTTAAGAGGCTCCTCTGTCCTCCACTCCACTCCACGACCTCTCTTTGTATGCCTTGGAGGTGCTGCCATGACCTGCCACAAGTGTGTTATCTGAGTAGGTTTTTAGTTCAGCCGGTGCAATCGTAACTGATAAGCGCACACACATGCCTGTCAACGGAAAATGCAGACAGGCTGACCATTCTAAATTTGAACAAGGGCTGGATTTCCTCTAACTTTGTAAGCCATACATTTGACAGCAACCTAACGTAAATGCAGCCCAAATGTTCTTTTTTTGTGGGGAGTTGTCTTAACGTCCATGCCTTATCATCCAAACCTATTTTGTTCAGGAGACCATGTCCTACTCCTCCTGCTTCTGCAATAAGAACTTAGTGGTCATGTATGTATACACCACGAGAGTAATGTTTTAACATTTTTGGAAACATTTGTACATTGTGCAATGGTGAAACTTGTGCTCCCTATCACTACATATTCTAATAACTACAAAATGTATTGTGAGGTCCCTTTCATGGTATCTTTCAGTGTATATGATACAAACCCCCTGGGTAATTTTTGGAAACCTTTGCACACTGTGTAATGGTGTACTCTCTATATTTAGCAATGATAATAACTGCAAAATTTATTGTGAGGTCCCCGTCACAGTATCTTTCAGCATTTATGATGCAGATCCCTTGATTAATTTTGGGAAAACTTTGCACATCCGTTTATAAAGGGAAATTCAACATAATAACTCTGTCAGCATACGCCATATACTGCTCACATACGCAGTACCCCAGTAGGTGGACATAATGCCTGTGTGCAAAATCTTAGTGTGAGAATGAAACCACTGGCACTTCCCCTGTGTTACATCCTTCCCTATCTGCTGTTCAGGAAGGAGGCGTTGATGCCTCTTGCCCACAACCTGCTGCAGTTGCACATACAGTAAGAGCAGTCAGCAATCACGTCCAGTTTGTTGTCCCAGTGCAGTGTTCAGTTGTATCTTGTCAGCATATGTCTCTTCCCAAATTGTTAGTTAGATAGGGCATACATATTCTTTAGCACTTTACATTGTCCGATGCTGGACAAAGACCATTCTTTGCTTTTCCAGGCTCCTAAATGAAACTTGTGTCTCTTTATTAAACTGTCACTTCCCTTAAATTTTCTTAATTTAGGTAAGAAAAAATGGTGTTGGGGCATTGCCCAGTTTCTGTACATTTTAAGCATGTCTAAGAGACTTGGTTAATACGCTCTACAGACCTATTCAAGCTGCAGCCATACACATATTAGAACATGGTCATTGCCACGCATTGGCTTTTACTTGAGCTCTGTAGCCCTGCCTTTCCGCTGAGCAGTACACTCCACAGACATTGTCACTCTCTGGGACATATTCTGTAATAACTCCATTGTTGCTCAAAACCATGCAAAAGAGAAATTCTGTCTGGTGGGATAGTTTCCAGAAGAAGTGTATAGGCTTATGCAGATTGGACAATGGCACTTCTGTCTCTCTCCCTTGAGGAGGCTGCTTCCAAGCAAAATGAGGCTTGTATATGTTCATGACATGGGTTTCAAGCCTGACAGACTGACCACAATACAGGCAATCGTATGCATACATTGCATTCAGAATTTAATTCTAATACTTTTGGTGTCTGGTAGAATCTAATTTACTGACATTGAGCATGCAGCGCCGCCAACTACTGTATTATATTCCCCTTACAGCGGCTTCACCCGATATGTCAGTGGCTTCATTGGTACCCAATGGCCAAAATGATCTGTGGAGCTCACAAAACTCAGATTTCAGGGCACCTGCTGGCCCTCTGAAAATGTGAAGCGAGGGCTCCTTAATCACATGGCGGTTGATGTGGTGGTGGCAGGCAAAGCCAAAAATTCAAAAGGCTGTGTTTTAGCTGGCATTGCAAAGTTATGGGGAATATGTATTCTACCATCTAGCTAAAAATTTGGAATGAGGGAGGGACTTCCCAAATGTAGGAATGAGAGCCCTCCCACATATATGTTACAGGACCACCCGAGGGACCTTCCCAAAATCAGGTTTCATGGCCATTTGCTGGCCCTCTGAAAATGTGAAGCGAGAACTGCATAATCATATAGCAGTGGACGTGGTGGTGGTGAAATTCAAATGGGCATGTTTTAGCTTGCATTGTGATGAGAAATATGTATTCCACTATCTAGCTAACAATTTGGAATGAGGGAAGGACTTCCCAAATGTAGGAGTGAGAGCCCTTACAAATGTAAAAGGAAAAACAAAACCCTCAAATTTATGCTTTCATACTGCTCTGTTAATCAAAAAGTAAAAAAGTTATAGCTCTCAGACTATGGAAAAAACCTCACATTTCTTTATAAAGAAAAAAATGTTTTCTGTCTGCAAAAGTAGCAAAACATAAAATGATATGAATCTGGTTTCAGTGTAATTGTAGTGACCTGAAAAATAAAAGTAGAAATATCCCTTATAACACATCATGAATGGCATAAAACAATGAAAATGAAAGCAAGTTTTGAATTGTTAATTTGTTCAGTCTGATTGCCAAAAATATGTCATGTGCTCTACGCTGATCACTTACCCCTGGATTTCCTTGTAAATCACCTAAAAAGTGTATTGCATTTTTTGATGCAAACTCCAATTTAACCACTTTACCTCCAAGGGTTGTTTCAGTGGCATATCCAGGAAGGGGCAGCCAGGGCATGTGCCACGGGTGCAGCTGACATGGGGGCGCCAGCGGGCCGCCTGATGCGGTGGTCCAAGGAGGAGGCTCCCCGTAGGCGGGATTCTGCTGCCCCCACACTGATTCTTCCGTTCTCTGAGACGGCTGTCAAATTGACAGCCGGCTCAAAGGAAGTGCTGCGCGTCGGTTCTAAGGATGTACTAGCGTCTTCAGACACTAGCACCCTTGATCTATGCCCTGACCGCCGCCGGCACTTCTTCATCAGTGAAGCGCCAGCAGGCAGCAGCATGATCAGGTCATATGAAGACTCTGCTGACGTCACTCGCCGGCTCTTCACAGAGGATATTATAGGGGGCAGAAATCTGAGGGAGGTGCCAAACTGATCTTTTGCCCCGGGTGCAGGAAGAGCTAGATAGACCTCTGGGTGGTTTGCACGTTAATGACCTGGCCAATTTTTACAATTCTGACCACTGTCCCTTTATGAGGTTATAACTCTAGAATGCTTCAACGGATCCCAGTGATTCTGACATTTTTTCTCGTGACATATTGTACTTCATGTTAGTGGTAAAATTTATTTGATATTACCTGCGTTTATTTGTAAAAAAAATGGAAATTTGGCGAAAATGTTGAAAATTTTGCAATTTTTCAAATTTGAATTTTTATGTCCTTAAATCACAGAGTTATGTCACACAAAATACTTAATAAGTAACATTTCCCACATGTCTACTTTACATCAGCACAATTTTGGAACTAATTTTTTTTTTTGCTAGGGAGTTATAAGGGTTAACAATTTGACCAGCAATTTCTCATTTTTACAACACCATATTTTATTTAGGGACTGAATCAAATTTGAAGTCACTTTGAGGGGTCTATATGATAGAAAATACCCAAGTGTGACACCATTCTAAAAACAGAACTGCACCCCTTAAGGTGCTCAAAACCACATTCAAGAAGTTAATTAACCCTTCAGGTATTTCACAGGAATTTTTGAAATGTTTTAAAAAAAAATGAACATTTAACTTTTTTCACAGAAAATGTACTTTAGCTCCAATTTGTATTATTTTACTAAGGGTAACAGGAGAAATTGGACCCCAAAAGTTGTTGAAAAATTTGTTTTGAGTATGCTGATACCGCATATGTGGGGGTAAACCACTGTTTGGGCGCACAGCAGAGCTCAGATGGAGCGCCATTTTACTTTTCAATGCAAAATTGACTGGAATTGAGATGGGACGCCATGTCGCATTTGGAGAGCCCCTGATGTGCTAAACATTGAAACCCTCCACAAGTGACACAATTTTGGAAAGTAGACCCCTAATAAACTTATCTAGATGTGTGATGAGCACTTTGACCCACCAAGTGCTTCACAGAAGTTTATAATGTAGAGCTGTAAAGATAAAAAATCATATTTTTTCACAAAAATGATATTTCACCCCCATTTTTTCCTTTTCCCAAGGGTAACAGAAGAAGTTAGACCCCAAAAGTTGTTGTGCAATTTGTCCTGAGTACGATGATACCCCATATGTGAGAGTAAACCACTGTGTGGGCACATGGCAGAGCTTGGAAGGGAAGAAGCGCCATTTGACTTTTCAATGCAAAATTGACTGGAATTAAGATGGGACGCCATGTCACATTTGGAGAGCCCCTGATGTGCCTAAACATTGAAACCCCCCACAAGTGACACCATTTTGGAAAGTAGACCCCCTAGGAAACTTATCTAAATGTGTGGTGAGCATTTTGACCCACCAAGTGCTTCACAGAAATTTATAATGTAGAGCGGTAAAAATAAAAATCATATTTTTTCACAAAAATGATCTTTTCGCCCTCAATTTTTCTTTTCCCAAGGGTAACAGAAGAAATTGGACCCCAAAAGTTGTTGAGCAATTTGTTCTGAGTACGCTGATACCCCATATGTGGGAGTAAACCACTGTGTGGGCACATGGCAGAGCTTGGAAGGGAAGAAGCGCCATTTGACTTTTCAATGCAAAATTGACTGGAATTGAGATGGGACGCCATGTCACATTTGGAGAGCCCCTGATGTGCCTAAACATTGAAATCCCCCACAAGTGACACCATTTTGGAAAGTAGAACCCCTTAAGCAACTTATCTAGATGTGTGGTAAGCACTTTGAACCACCAAGTGTTTCACTACAGTTTATAACGCAGAGATGTGAAAATAAAAATTATTTTCTTTTTCCACAAAAATTATATTTAAGCCCACAGTTTTGTATTTTCCCAAGGGTAAAAGGAGAAATTGGACCCCAAAAGTTTTTGTCCAATTTGTCCTGAGTACACTGATACCCCATATGTGGGAGAAAACTACTGTTTGGGTGCATGGCAGAGCTCGGAAGGGAAGGAGCGCCATTTGTAATGCAGACTTTGATGGAATGGTCTGCAGGCGTCACATTGCATTTGCAGAGCCCCTGATGTACCCAAACAGTAGAAACACCCCACAAGTGACACCATATTGGAAGCTAGACCCCCAAGGAACTAATCTAGATGTGTTGTGAGAGCTTTGAACCCCCAAGTGTTTCACTGCAGTTTATAATGCAGAGCCGTGAAAATAAAAATCATTATTTTTTCCACGAAAATTATGTTTTACCCCCCAGTTTTGGATTTTCCCAAGGGTTACAGGAGAAATTGGACCCCAAAAGTTGTTGTCCAATTTTTCCTGAGTGCACTGATACCCTATATGTGGAAGAAAACTACTGTTTGGGCACATGGCAGAGCTCAAAAGGGAAGGAGTGCCGTTTGGAATGCAGACTTAGATGGAATGGTCTGCAGGCATCACATTGCGTTTGCAGAGCCCCTGATGTACATAAACAGTAGAAATCCCCCACACGTGACCCTATATTGGAAAGTAGACCCCCCACGGAACTTATCTTGATGTGTTGTGAGAACTTTGAACCCCCAAGTGTTTCACTGCAGTTTATAATGCAGAGCCGTGAAAATTAAATAATCATTTTTTCCCACAAAAAATGATGTTTTAGCCCCCCAAATGTTTATTTTTCCAAGGGTAACCAGAAAAATTGGATCCAAAAAGTTGTTTTCTAATTTGTTCTGAGTACGCTGATACCCCATATGTTGGGGTAAACCCCTGTTTTGGCACATGGGAGAGCACTGTTTTACTTTTTCAACGCATAATTGGCTGGAATTGAGATCGGACACCATGTCGCGTTTGGAGAGCCTCTGATGTGCCTAAACAGTAGAAACCCCCCAATTCTAAGTGAAACCCGAACCCAACCACACCCCTAACCCTAATCCCAACCATAACCCTAACCACACCCCTAAGCCAAACATGCCCCTAACCCTAATCCCAACCACACCCCTAACCCCAACACATCCCTAACCCTAATCCCAACCCTAACCTTACCCCTAACTCCAACACACCCCTAACCCTAATCCCAACCATAACCCTAACCACACCCCTAACCCTGACACACCCATAACCCAAATCCCAACCCTAATTCGAACCGTAAATGTAATCCAATCCCTAACCCTAACTTTTGCCCCAACCCTAACCCTAACATTAGCCCCAACCCTAACCCTAACTGTAGCCCCAACCCTAACTGTAGCCCCAACCCTAACTGTAGCCCCAACCCTAACCCAAACTTTAGCCCCAACCCTAACCCTAACTTTAGTCCCAACCCTAACCCTAACTGTAGCCCTAACCCTAACCCTAACTGTAGCACCAACCCTAACTGTAGCCCTAATCCTAACTTCAGCCCCAACCCTAACCCTAACTTTAGCCCCAACCCTAACCCTAACCCTAATGGGAAAAAGGAAATAAATACAGTTTTTTAAATGTTATGATATTTCCCTTACTAAGGGGGTGATGAAGGGAGGTTTGATTTACTTTTATAGCGTTTTTAGTGGTTTAGTGGTTTTTTTCCAGTGGTTTTTAGTTTATAGTACGATTGCAGCAATACCTCATTTATATCATTTTTATGTTTTGGCGCTTTTGTGCGATAAAATCTATTTTATATAAAAAATAATTATTTTTGCATCGCATTATTCTGAGGACTATAACTTTTTTATTTTTTTGCTGATGATGCTGTATGATGGCTCTTTTTTTGCGGGACTAGATGACATTTTCAGCGGTACCATGTTTATTTATATCCGTTTTTTTATCGCGTGTTATTCCACTTTTTGTTTGGCGGTATAATAATAAAGCGTTGTTTTTTGCCTCGTTTTTTTATGGTGATCACTGAAGGGGTTAACTAGTGAGACAGTTTTATAGGTCGGGTTGTTATGGACACAGCAATACTAAATATGTGTACTTTTATTGTTTATTTTTTTAATTTAGATAAAGAAATTTATTTATTGGAACTATATATTTTTTTCTTTATTAAAGAAATTTTTTTTATTTTTACACATGTAAATATTTTTTTTTCACTTTTTTACTTTGTCCCGGGGGGCACATCATGGTAAAGTGTCAGATCGCTGATCTGACACTTTGCAGTGCACTGAGTCAGATCAGCGATCTGACAGGCACTGCAGGAGGCTTGCCGACGCCTGCTCTGAACAGGCGCTTGCAAGCCACCTCCCTGCAGGACCAGGATGGAGCCCCTCGGCCATTTTGGATCCGGGGCCTGCAGGGAGGATGAGGTAGGAGACCCTCGGAGCAAAACGATCACATCGCGTTGCTCCGAGGGTCTCAGGGAGGCACGCAGGGAGCCCCCTCCCTGCGCGATGCTTCCCCTTGTCGCCAGAATGCTGCAATCATGTTTGATCGCAGTGTTCTGGGGGTTAATGTGCCGGGAGCAGTCCGTGACCACTCCTGGCACATAGTGCCGGATGTCAGCTGTAATAATCAGCTGACACCCGGCGGCGATCGGTCCCGCTTCCCCCATGAGCGCGGCCAATCGCCTATGATGTACTATTCCGTCCATGGGAAGTAGGGCCCACCCCACATGGACGGAATAGTACGTCTAATGGCAGAAAGGGGTTAAGCTACTGGTAGGACAAAGACTCTGGAAAAGTGACATGGCTCCCTCTTCAGTGCATCCAGTACAATCTGCTTGCCAAATCCATATAATCTCCTCTATTTTTGAGCCCAACAGTGTGTTTAAACTGCAGTTATTTACTGGTGTGACATTCCTGTAGTGGGAAGAGGCAATTGAAGAATTTATGGTGTGCTTGTCTCCAAAAGTACAAGTTGGGTACCATGTATGAGCATAAAACTGTCATATTTGCAATTCTCCAGAATAAAACACAGTCGATCATTGAGCAGTAGAAACATCTATGGGGCCAAAATAGCCACTGCAGCCATACATTAAATTATTCAGGGCTGTAATTTATAAAACGGGGTCACTTTTGGGAGTTTTCTACTGTTTTGGTACATTTGGGGCTCTGCAATTTTCACCTGCAAATTATTTTAGCAAAATCTGAGCTCAATAGTCCAAATAGTACTTCTTCCTAAAGCCCTGCCATGTAGCCAAACAGTAGTTTCTGACAACATATGGGGCATCGCCACTTTCAGTAGAAAATGCATAAAATATGTGGTCCAAAGTCAGCAATTACTTATGTGTAAATGAAAAATTTGCAGCTAATAAATACATTAAACCAATAAAAAGTTTTATTTCCATGACTTAATATTATAAAATTCCCATAGACACTTGTGGATTCAAAATTAGTGATGAGCGAATAGTGAAATATTCGGATTCGGGAAAATCGGCACAAATACTTTCTAAGATACATTATTCGTACCGAATAACAGATCCAATGCAAGTCAATGGGAAAGCCGAATATTTTTCAGCTGGACCCAACAAACAGATTTGGGGGCATGAGAAAGCTGAAATGGATGGGATAGAAAGATAGATATAGATAAAAATCCAGCAATTCATCTGCCGTGTGCAGTAAAATCACAGCGTGACAGGTTAGAACAGAATAGATATATGCACATAAAATAGATAGATACATAGATGTCAGTGACACACATATATATATGTATATATATTTCATAGATAAACGGATAGAAGAAAAGCCAGCAATTCAGCAGCCATGTACTGTAAAATCACAGCAGGAACCAACAGATTGATTACACACAGTATATACAAATAGATAAATAGATATTCAGAAGTCAGTGACATACTGTATACAATTAGTACAGTGCGTGTGCAACTTACTGTACATGTATTTCTGTTGGGGGTCGAGTTCCTGCCTCTGCACAGGGGGAATCTCGGGCCATCTCCACTGCGGTCTCCCATTCTTCTCCTGCCGCAGTGGAGCCTGCTCGGCGGAGACATCGGTCCCAGTGTCTCGCTCAGTCTGACTGTGCAAAGGGTTACTGCTGCTTTTCCAGCTTCTGCCATTGAAGCCAGTGCTGGGCAGCGGCGAGCAGATGCTTTTGGGACTAAGTCTTGCTTTTTCTCTTCTGAGCATGCCCAGGGTAAGATCTCTCATTGGAGATCGAGGGTCACATGCTCAGATACTGTGATCAGCTCACAGCTTTATACTTAGCCTTTACTGGCTATTAAAATGGGGGACCTGCCAAAAAAGATATAGGGTCCCCTATAATTAATAACCAGCAAATTCTATCTCGACAGCTGTGGGCTGATATTAATAGCCTAGGATGGGGACATGGATACTTCCCTCCCCCAGGCTAAAAACTTCAGCTCTCAGCAGCCCCAGAAAAGGCGCATCTCTAAGATGTGCCAATTCTGGCACTTAGCCTCGCTCTTCCCACTTGCCCTGTTGCAATGGCATATGGGGTGATAGTTGGGCGGTTGTTGTCACCTTTGTGTTGTCAGGTGACATCAAGCCCAGAGGTTAGTATTGGAGAGGTGTCAATAAGAAACCCCCATTCCAGCCCCATAGTCATATTGTACAAAACACACACACCCCCAAAAAAGTCCTTTAATTGAAAGAATAACACAGACTTTTTTTTTAATAAATCTTAATTAAAACATACTTACGGCATCGCCTATTCCACCAATGCCATTGTCTTCTGCAAAAGAGTTAGAATAACAAACAACAATATTCCTCAACTTTCCACATAGTAGATGATAACACTGGTCAACACAAAAAATCAGCAGCAAAGGTAATATGTCTGTTTTATGGAGTTTGATGTGCTGATTCCAAAAATATGCTTAGTTTTGCTCCTGCTCTCACTACTATTAGAGTCAGCAGGCAGCAGCTGATGGGAGCTGTTGTCCCATCAGTTGACACCAGTGATTGGAGGTAAACTTGATACCTCCAATCAAATCTGTCTTTTGATAGCATGGGAATCACTGACTGGCGGGGATGATTTCACCGCCGATCAGTAGCGGTGTTTGCCACGTTGTCAAGCACATAACGGTGCGACCAACACCCAGTGTTCGGGCAGCCAATCAGATAATGCCACGCCAAAGATGGTGCCAGCATTACTGTGAATTGCAAGCAAATAAAGCACCAAACATACTGGGCGAGTCACTCGAATATACTGAGGCAAATACCAAATTACTAGGCTGAATAGCGTACTATTCTTGCGAGTAAAGAATAGTGCCAAATGTATTCACTCATCACTATTCAAAATACTCACGATACTCACCATACCCCTTGATAATGTCAAAATTCCTTAAGCAATGTAGTTTCCAGTATGTGGTTACTTGTGGTTGGTTTTTATGCTGTTCTGCACCTCAGAGGCTTTGCTAAAGGTGCCCACAATTTATTGATGCACAATCTGCATTTTTAAGCCAAATGGCACTGCTTCTTATTCTATCCCTTCTGTGTACAACCACGTATGGTGTACTACCATGGTGAACTGCCATATATATAATAACAAGTTATGGTATCCATTTTCTCCTCTCTATGTTTTCACTGCGCTATCTTATAAAATTTTGTGATGTACTTTTTTGGATTAAATCCCTTAAAAACGCAGATACGCAGTAAAACGGCAATCCTTAAGGGTACTTATTCCTTCATTGCTGTTATAAAATGGCTATGGGGAATAAGGGACTAGTGCCGCCTGGTGGTGCCGATTCCCGCGGTTGTCAGATGTACATGACTGCTGACACACTGTAGTATCAGTCCATGGTATCATGGTACTGTGAGGTCATGTTATGACCCCAAAGTATGGTGGCCTGTGAGAGCACATTAAACACATTAAAGAGACTTTTGTGTTGGAACTTTGTGGGTCACTGCCTCTTCACTACGTACGATGCTACTACAATCTTACAATATATATAATTGATTTATCTTCTTTTTTACCTAAAATACAAAGGAGATGTGGAGATGTGTCATGTTTAACTTTAGGCCTTTTAAAGAACATTTAAACTTCAACTTGCTTAACTGTTCACAATAACAATAGTTTTGACTAGGGTTGTCCAAACTTTTACATGCCACAGTATGCCATAATTGAAATGAACCTGTTCACATGATGAATGATATATTTCAATTAGAATCAAATGCATTCTTCTAAAGTAAGAATTTATTCTTTTTTGTGCATTTGTCAAACTTTTGATAAGCCTCATGTCTGGTATATGTGATCAAGCTTGAAATTTAGCAGCTGATCACGCTGTTAAAAATCAATAATGGATGAGGAGATTTGTTTTCCTATCCCGATAGGAGACATAAAGAATTTGATGGTTTAATTAAAGGCAGTCTTAATAAGAAATGGCAGGAATAGTGGGACAAATAAACCAGAGCAGACTCATATAAAATCAATGAAATGAAGAACAAAGAGATAATCACGTCAAATGGTGGCAGAGATGAGGCATTTGTTTTAAAGCAAGCCTAAAAAATAGGTCCTAATGACTAAAATATATGGATTATTTAAACCTCTTCTCTTATGAATTTACTGCTTCTTACATGAAAATACCCATGTATGTCCACAGGCATACTTTACATTGAAGTAATGCAACAATATTCTTCTGTGTAATGTTAGATATGTGTTTGTAAAGGGAAATCATCACTTTCTTACAATACATTATGAAACAACTTGCTGAAGACAGTCAGAAAAAATGCATGTGTGTCTTTGTAAAATGGAAGAGTATATTTTTTAAATGGAGATGCCCAGTTAACTCTTGCCTGAAATATAACCATTGGCAATAAGTCAGTCTTGGGAGGAAAATTTGAAATGTATTTGCTTGACTTGAATTGCTTAGGGCCCTAAAATACATAGCAAATTCTTGTAAATTAGAGATGTGACAGATCTAGTCAAACTAAAGGGAATCTAGTTATCCTAATTGCAGCAATGTGTCCCTTATTGGTCGAATTGTTGCAAATTTGATAAAAAAAACTCTGATTTTTTTCTGCTGCAGATCTCTGAATACTTAACTCTGTATAACGTCGCCCACACCACTAATTGTCAGCTTTCTGTGTACACTGTGCATTGGCAGAAAGCTGCCAATCAATGATGGTGGCCAGGAGTACTTCATGGCATGAGACTAGTCCTCTGCTAAAAAAAACACTGATGTTATTGAAACTACAACAAATAGCCCAGTACGTGACACATCTCTGGAATCAGGGTCTCTGTCCCTACATCATGTTGATCTCAGAATAAATATTATAACATATACTCAAAATGTAGTGCACATCAACACAGTACTATAGAAATATATTTTCTTTTCTTTATTATAACATGAAAAAATAAACACAGAATGTAAGAGAGTTCAGATACAGAGAAAATTGGCCATGATGCAGAGGGCAAATAAATGTTACATCTAAGTAATGTAATTAGAATATAGGGGGATGCAATTAAGGCCTGCAAAACAAATTAATAGGTAAAATATTACATATACTGTACCTTCTATGAGGCAATGGAGTTTGTAAAAGTGTGTATAGCTTGCAGAAAAGATTATCTGTAGGGTTGATCGAATAGCTTTGGATAAGTGCTTATCCGAATAGCTATAGAGCTTACCTAATAGCTACCTCGGTAACCCGGATACCCGGATCACTCCCGATAATCAGCTTTTCGGAGCCGCAGCTGCATGTGTCACGGCTGTCTGACTGTCACAGCACATGTATGGAGAGCCCAACAAACAAGGTAAGCGCTATAGCTCTTCGGAAAACCACTTATGGAAAGCTATTCGATCAACCTTAATTATCAGTAAATCGGCCCAAAAAAGTATAAGAATGAAGTGTCAAGGCTAGGAATGAGTGTGGATGTTCGGGTTTGACTGGTGTGGCCGAACTAGAGTACAAAGTTTTGTTCGATATACGAACTTGACCCCGAACTTGAACCAGAACCCAAACCCAATACAAGCCAATGGGGACCCGAACTTCAGTGCTATAAAAAGGCTGTAAAATTGTCATAGTAAAAGCTAAGGTGCTGAAAAATGAAGCCAAATGGGGTTAAGAGCAGGACAAGTGCCCTGCAAACAAATATGGATAGGTAAATGACATAATATTACATAGAATAATAAAATGAAAAAAAAAATGTTGAACCATAAGCCAGAAGTCCAAATAGAGGAGGAAGTGGAGGTAGATGTGACATTATAGTTGGAAGAGGCAAGCGAAGAGTAATCCAACACTGTTTATTTGAACTTTGTGTACATTTTCTTTTTTTCAGTGTTTTTTTAATGGAAAGGACTTCAAACAACTTAAAATTAACAAAATTAAAACTAGCAATCTAGAACCAGGAGGCGTAGGTCCAAGTGAAGGAAGAGGTGGATGTGGTGGTATACCTGGAAGAGGCAAGGGAGGAGTGATGCAACACTAATATATATATATATATATATATATATATATATATATATATATATATTTTATTTGGAGAGGAGAAATCCAGCAGTGATGAGCGAATTTGTTCGGAAAACAATCAAAAAACATAAATTCTGCACAAATATGGCACATTTGGATTCGTGAAACAAGAGAAAAATGTTATTATCGGTAAAAATTGGTAACATTCGGTAATAAGTGCGGGAAAATATTTGTGTTCCCACAAAAGTATTTTCAGCACTTTTGCATCGATAACGATGGTGTATCATAAGCTTTTTGCATGTGTTTTATGAGGAAAGGTTGTTTGCAGAGCTCAGAGGCACAGCAGTCTTGTAAAAAAAAATTTTCCTAGCTTTATGTGTGCACTTTGCAGCTAGCCCAGTGTTTCTCAACTCCAGTCCTCAAGACCCCACAACAGGTCACGTTTTCAGGATTTCCTTAGTATTGCACAGGTGGAAATTTCATCACCTGCTCAAGCATTAATTCCATTGCCTATGCAATACTAAGGAAATCCTGAAAACATGACCTGTTGTGGGGTCTTGAGGACTGGAGTTGAGAAACACTGAGCTACCCAATCAGGGCGCAGACAACATCCACAATGTCCCGACACCACGGCTTGTGTCATGGGCTGCTGAAATCACATGTTCATCTCCATATAAAGAGTGGCCAACTTGTTATAGCGCCATTTTGACACTGTAACAGCGCAGAGAGGCTGCTCCTGATGCTGGCACTGTTAGCAGCAACATATTAGCTAGTTAGCTAGGCAGTTGTATATCAGTCAGGTAGAATAGCTTGCTAGTGTACAGTGTGGCTGGTAAATTTGTTTTCCAGCATTTTTTTTTTGCCATTACTGAGGTCCACAGAAAAAGCCAGCACATGTCCTGCAAGTGAGTTGTGTACTGCTTCTATTGT
This sequence comes from Ranitomeya variabilis, assembly GCF_051348905.1. Classification (NCBI taxonomy): domain Eukaryota; kingdom Metazoa; phylum Chordata; class Amphibia; order Anura; family Dendrobatidae; genus Ranitomeya; species Ranitomeya variabilis. Next base: position 201,375,078 of record NC_135236.1, read on the forward strand.
GCTCAGTAGCGTAGCTACTGGGGGGGCAGAGGGGGCCATTGCCCTGGGACCAGTCACCTGAAGGGGCCCACCGGGAGATCCACTGCCGAGTCTGAGGTGTCAGGGAGAGAGCAGCACAATGCCGGCTGCAGAGCCTTCCTCCGTGCAGAGTGCAATGTGGTCTCACCGGAGGAATATCTTCCTGGCTGGTGGCAGCAGCTGCAGTTACTTTCCGGCTGTGCAGTGTGTGCACGCTTGGTTTGGCTGAGGCACGCTGGGTCCTAGTGCCCTCCCTGCATCTATCTGGACACTTCCTGGTTCTCCTCACTGTCTGCCTGAAAACTTCCTCCGTAAGTGGGGATGGAATTTATAATTCGATTTAGGCATATCATGGTCACTGTGGGGGTGAATATAAGAGGACTGTGGTATTGTAGGGGCTGAAGTGGGAGAGGAAGACAGGGCACTGTGGGGTAAATGTGAAATGATGGGGGTTATTGTGGGTGTGCAGGGGGACAGGGCACTGTGGGGGTGAATGAGAGAGGATGGTCGTATTGTGGGAGGGGGATAGGGTACTGGGGGTGAATGGGAGATTTTGAGGGTATTGTGAGGGCTGACGTGGGTGAGGGGGCACTGGGGGCTGATTATTATTATACTGTTTAATGTTATGAGATATTCACTCCATCATACATGAGGGCATGTGTCCTCGAGGTGTATTGGCAGCACTTTGGATGCAGCAGATACCCCGCTCCGCCCAAAGCGCTGCCCCCCTGCGGTGATTCCGCATATATTCATTGAACACAGGTGGAATCACCGCATCCTATTCATAGACTGTTTTATTTATCTTGTGGAGACGGAGCATCTCCACAAGATAAATAGACACGCTGCTGTCTAGAAAGACGCGCCACATGTTCGGTTACGCAGGTCTGCCACCTGCGTCTATGTACGCATAGTGGAGATGGGATTTCATAAAATCCTCTCCACTATGCTGTAACATCTGGAAGCTGCGGTTTCGACACTGCAGATGAACACAGCGTCCAATCCCAAGCAAAAACCCAAGCAATACACCCCGTGGAAACATACCCTAATAGTTGCTGTCTTGGGGGCTGGAGATGGGGAGGTCGGGGGCTTTTTATAATTGCAAGCTGGGTCTTTTATAAGTATTAGTTAAACAAGCATAGCAAAGCAGGTTAATATTACTATAACAAGGATAAGTATTAACATAAGGGCGCGGACAGACCCTGTATAACTCATGCGACGATCGCATTGCAATCCTCGGACTGGCCCTGACACCTCTCCTGACATAAGCTTGACAGCGTGATAGATTACTATGCAGCTGTCAGCCTCAGGTCAGGAGAGCCGACGGTCAGTCCGGGGATTGCGATGCGATCCTCTCATGAGAAATACGTCCGTCTGTCTGCCCCCTAACAAGTATAACAAATACAGTAACCATGGGCTGCATTCTACGTTATAAGAATAAATTGCTTATAATTAAATTATTAAAAGGGAACCTGTCACCCTCCCCCCCCCAGGGCCTATTAAGGTAATAGAGCCAGCCACCTTCAGCAGCACTAAGGCTGCATTCTGTGAAGGTGGCTCTTATGTTTTTCATCCCTAATAATGCTGAAATATTCACTTTTATAAATTGTGTGCCATACCTGCATTGAGTCTGGGGGGTACGTCTTTTGTCCCCGGACACAACCGCCTCCCAGCCGTCCATCATCCCACCGGGCGCCGATGCCTGGGCTGGGCTCTCATTTTTTGGGCATGTGCCATGTGCGCTGCCCTGGAACTCACATCAGCTGATGTACTGATATCGCGCCTGCGTGTAGCGGAGGACCGAGATCCCGCCCAGCAGTGTGTTATGATTTATTAACACTGCAGGGATGGGAATCTGGCGCTGTGCGCAGGTGCGATCTGCTTACATCACTTGATATAAGTTCCAGGGCAGCACGCACTGCGCATGCCCGAGAAATAATTGCAGAGCGCCGGTGACGGCACAAGACAGAAAGGAGGCAGTGCTCGGTGGGATGATGGACGGCTGCGAGGCGGCTGAGTCAGGGGGAGAAAACGTACCCCCCGGACTCAATACAGGTATGGCGCACAATTTATAAAAGTGAATATTTCAGCGTTATTAGGGATAAAAACATAAGAGCCACCTTCACAGAATGCAGCCTTAGTGCTGAAGAAGGTGACTCTTTTACCTTAATAGGCCCTGGGGGGGTGACAGGTTCCCTTTAAGTTATTAATGGCTTGGAATAATTGTCTGCAGTCACTCTACAGACTGCCAAATCATGATGGGGTGCACCTGCCATCACGAGACCCCAAGACCACTGGTGTGATCAGGCGGTCATGCGACCACGTTTGCTATTTGCACATGTTGACTAGACAAGTTTGACTTCTCTCAATAGAAGAAAATCATCACATGACCTCCTGCTCTCATCAGCGATGCTGAGGCCATTATTACTGTACATAGGGGGACTCCTAAATATTAAGTAGGCACTAACGAAGCATTGCAGCCTAACTACTGGGTGGCAGATAGTGCTGTACCGGCTGTCAGTATGTCCCAGGGCATCAGTTACAGCCGCCACTCTCTATACACAGAGCGGTGACTGAAAAATGTTGAAGTAATAGTATACACAGTTTGTCAGTCTGGGCCAGGTGGAAAAGATGGGAAAAGTGAATGGCTCCACCGGAAAGAACGTCCTCTGTAAGTCACCATCAATGACTGTACTGTGATCTCTCTATGTCATGAAGGACTGGTATCTACCACTATATGGTATTACCATATGGCGGTATTATCAGTGCTGGTTATTGTATAGAGATTTATTTTCAATAACAGTGCGGTCATCTCCTGAGGTTCCCCTATACCTACCGTAGTTACAATCATGGTTACCTGGTTAAGGGCCACAGGTGGACACAGACAGAAAAGGGCCCATGTGCAAGAACAATATATGGGCCCTTTGCAGCTCAAGAACTTCTAAAAATACAAAATTGCACCTTATTTAGAGATAGAAAAGGGCCCTCTTAACTTGTGGGCCCATGTGCTGCTGCATAGTTTGCACTAATGATATGTCCGCCTGTTAGGGGCCCACTCACATGCTTCGCCCCCCTGAGCTGAACCCCTAGCAACGCCTCTGATTGTGCTCCATGCATGAGCATAGCATTCTAAATAATATTTTTTACCTAACTAAATATGAAACAGCAAGCTATATCCCATGTCATTTAGTGCTGTGGTGATATGAAACTGTCTGCAGACCTAACACACATTAAAAAAAATTATAATTTTTCAGTTGCAAAAAGTTAGACAGCCCGCCATATCACACTGAATTGAGTTGAAATTAAGCTGTCTGCAGATCTCACACACAACAATTTTTTTCTGTTGCTAAATGTCATACAGTAGGGAACCTGACTTTAAAATAATTTGCAGAATCTAGTGTGTTATAGAGGTCTGATCCAGAGGCCACCAAAAATTATTCTGTTCCTAGTGTTATACAGTAGGGGACCTGACTTTAAAATATTTTGCAGCATCCAGTGTGTTATAGAGGCCTGATCCAGAGGCCACAAAAAATTCTTCAGTTCCTAGTTTCATACAGTAAGGGAACTGACTTTAAAATAGTTTGTAGCATCTACTGTGTTATAGAGGCCTGATCTAAAGGCCACCAAAAAAATTATTCTGTTCTTAGCATCATACAGTAAGGGACATGACTTTAAAATAGTTTGTAGCATCTAGAGTGTTATAGATGCCTGAAACAGAGGCCACCAAAAAATCTTCTGTTCCTAGTGTCATACAATTGGGGACCTGACTTTAAAATGGTTTGTAGCATCCAGTGTGTTATAGAGGCCTGATCCAGAGGCCACAAAAAATGTTCTGCTCTTAGTGTGATACTGCAAATTGAGATACTGATTTGGCTCTTATCCTAAGACATATTGCAAGACTTGCTAAAGTGTTGATTGTGATTTGTAGGATCGCTACTTCCAACAGTTGGCGCTATAGAGTTCAAGTCTACTTTTTCTCTGAAGAGGCAATTTGAATATTAAATTTTCCAGAAGAGCATGGCACAGTGAATAAGCCTCCTTACCTTGACAAGCCAGAGCTGGTATGTCACTCTCCACAAGGAGAAACCTTACCCCTTAGACCTCAGACCAGAGCCTTCCACCTAGCCAAATCAGTTCTCATGCTTCGCACTGACGAGGGCCAACAGCCTGAAACACTGTGTCTGTGAATTGAGATACTGATTTGGCTCTTATCCTAAGTCATATTGCAAGACTCATTAAAGGGTTGATTGTGACTTGTAGGATCGCTACTTCCAACAGGTGGTGTTATAGAGTTCAAGTCCTCTTTTTCTCTAAAGAGGCGATTTACATATTAAATTTCCCAGAGGAGCATTGCACAGCGAATAAGCCTCCATACCTTGACAAGCCAGAGCTGGTATGTCACTCTCCACAAGGAGAAACCTTACCCCTTAGACCTCAGTCCAGAGCCTCTCACCTAGCCAAATCAGTTCTCATGCTTTTCAATGACGAGGGCCAACAGCCTGAAACTGTCACGGGGAGACTAGGTGAGCGAGAGCTATTAACCCGGGCCCCTGCAATTTCCCTCAGACTAGGGAAATCCTGACTGACCCTCTACCTGGAGTTTACACTGATGGTGTGCATGTCCAGGCCTAGAACCTCACCCAGTCTCCTGTTTCAACCCTAGGCTGAATCCTCCACCCACCACCCAGTGAAGAGGTAATACACCAATACCCACAGTTAGCACAGACAAGGATAAAGGAAAATATACACCACGCCAAAGTCACACAGGAATACACTATAAATGTGCAGGGCAAAATAAATAAAAATATAGGAAGGAGTAAATAAGACAAAGGAAAATACACCACCAGCAACGAATCTCCAACAACCAGCTCTCCACTCCAGACCGAGATAACAACGCACAAGACAGAAGCTATAATTGGCGACGCCCAATGATCAGGAGAACTATTTAAAGGCAATGGGCATGGCTCAGCTTCCAATCCGAGGATCAGGTAAATTAACCCCGGAACAGCTAGATAAAATCTAGCCGACGCCCATGAGCAAATAGTGGTCAAAAGCGGAATTACCGCTGTCTGTCGAACGACCTGGTCTGAACAGCGTCCGACATGACAGTACCCCACCTTCTACGAGGGACCCCAGGGCCCTCACGGCTTATAGGACCCAGCTTGTCTGGATGGCGACGATGAAAAAACCTGACCAGCCGATCCGCATGAATATCCGAGGCTGGTACCCAGGACCTCTCCTCAGGCCCATAACCACGCCAGTGTACCAAGTACTTTAAAGTGAGATGCACTACATGAGAGTCAACCACCTTGGAGACTTCAAACTCCAAATTACCATCCACCAAGACTGGAGGTGGCATAGGCACCGCGTCCACAGATCCCACCACCTTCTTTAGAAGAGACACGTGACCGCCACGCGACCAATCACAAGCCGCGACATCATCTAAGGTCTTTCAAGCGCTCATTCTTAGGAACGGAAGCTGCCGGTTACATCGGTAAGGTCCAGGCTGCGTCGGAGAGGTGAGTATATCAATATTTTTTATTTGTATTCTTTATTTTACACATTAATATGGATCCCAGGGCCTGAAGGAGAGTTTCCTCTCCTTCAGACCCTGGGAACCATACAGGATACCTTCCGATACTTGGTGTCCCATTGACTTGTATTGGTATCGGGTATCAGTATCGGCGATATCCGATACTTTTCGGGTATCGGCCGATACTATCCGATACCGATACTTTCAAGTATCGGACGGTATCGCTCAACACTACTCCTCACTGATCCTCCTCCGGAGCGCTGGAAGAGCCCCTCTGACTCAAGGTAAAAAATTGAGGATGTAGCCCGTAAACTCAAAAAAACAGAGACTCCCCAGATGACTCCTGGCGGTGATTATTGATGGCAAACTCAGCCAAAGGAAGAAAGGTAGACCACTCCTCCTGGTTATCAGAGACAAAGCAGCGTAGGTACTGTTCCAAATTTTGGAGGAGGAGTTTAGGACCTGCGATGACGTCACGGCCTGTGATTGGTCGAGTGAGCTGTCACATGAGCGGCACGTGACGAATCACAAGCCGCGACGTCATCGAAGGTCTTAAACTGCTCATTCTTAGGAACGGAGGCTGCCGGTACAATCGGTAAGGTCCATGGGCCTCCGGACGGGTGAGTATATCCATATTTTTTATTTTAATTCTTTATTTTTTACATGAATATGGATCCCAGGGCCTGAAGGAGAGTCTCCTCTCCTCCAGACCCTGGGAACCATACACTGGGAACTTCCGATTCCGATTTCCGATACCACAAAAGTATCGGAACTCGGTATCGGAATTCCGATACCGCAAGTATCGGCCGATACCCGATACTTGCGGTATCGGAATGCTCAACACTAGTCGCCATTCCTCAAAGGCCAACTTGATTGCCAACAACTCCCTGTTGCCAATATCGTAGTTACGTTCGGCGGACGACAGTTTCTTGGAGAAATAGGTGCACGGACGCAAACCACTCAAAGATGAGCCTTGAGATAGTACCGCCCCCACACCAACCTCAGACGCATCGACTTCCACAACAAAGGGTTTTGATATGTCTGGCTGCACAAGAATGGGGGCTGAAACAAAACTGTTCTTAAGAAATTCAAATGCGCGCACAGCAGCCTCAGGCCAAACGGAGAAATTGGTACCCTTTTTAGTCATGTCAGTTAGCGGTTTAGCAATGATGGAAAAATCCTTGATAAATTTCCTATAGTAGTTAGAAACCCCAAGGAACCGCTGAAGTGCTTTCAAGTTATCAGGACGTTCCCAATGCAGCACTGCTTGCACCTTAGCGGCGTCCATTTTAAAACCAGAAGCAGACACAACATAACCCAAGAAAGGCAACTCTTGAACAGAAAATACACATTTCTCAAGTTTAGCATACAGCTTAATCTCTCTGAGAAGCTGTAACACCTGCCTGACATGATTTAAATGAGCATCACGGTCGCAAGAATATATGAGGATGTCATCTAGGTACACGATAACGAATTTCCCCAAAACATGCGAGAACACATCATTGATGAAATGTTGGAACACTGCAGGTGCGTTAGTCAACCCAAAAGGCATCACCAAATTTTCAAAATGACCCTCAGGGGTACTAAAAGCCGTCTTCCACTCATCACCTTGACGGACTCTTATGAGGTTGTACGCCCCCCTGAGGTCAAGCTTGGTAAACCACTTAGCACCTGCCACCTGGTTGAACAAATCTGGTATCAGTGGCATAGGGTATGGATCACGAACCGTAATCTGGTTCAACTCCCTGAAATCCAAACACGGGCGTAATCCACCATCTTTCTTCTTCTCGAAGAAGAACCCTGCTGCCACCGGCGAGGATGACGGCCTGATGTGCCCTTTGCTCAATCTTTCAGCAACATAATCTTTTAACGCTTGTCTCTCCAGACCGGAGATGTTAAACATCCTTGCTTTAGGCAACTTGGCCCCTGGTTTAAACCTGATAGAACAGTCATAGGGACGATGTGGCGGCAACTCTGAACAACCCTTCTCAGAGAACACATCCACAAAATCCAGAAGTGACTCCGGAACGCTTGAAGTCACCGCAGCCACACATGTGGCCAGGCAATTCTCCTGGCAGAACTCGCTCCACTGAATTATGTCCTGAGCTTTCCAGTCAATCACCGGGTTGTGCATAGACAACAAAGGAAAACCCAAAACCACCTGGGCAGGAAGATTCCTGAGCACCTTACATGTAACCCGCTCGGAATGTAGAACCCCAATGTCGAGTTTCACCTCAGCCACAAATTCAGTAATCTCCCCCTGAGAGAGAGGAGCAGCATTGATGGTGACCACGCGGATAGGATGAGACAGTTTTTCAATCCTAAAACCTGCTGAGCGCGCAAACTCCTCATCAATGAGATTTGTGGCTGAACCACTATCCACAAAAACAGTAATTGGCAGCTCACTGCCAGCAATAAAAACCTTAGCAGGGAGCATGCATTGCGAAACCACCATAGAGGATATACATAAGCTCAGATTGGTCTCCTCCACACCCTCTGAGCTTAGAAGTTTTCCGCCGTTGCGTTTTTCTTAGACAGCAGAGGACAGATGTTAATAAATTGACCAGTTTTACCACAGTAAAAACCGGCTCCCTGCTTCCTGAGCTCAGGGGCTCGACACTTCACATGTGACACCCCTGCGATTTGCATAGGCTCCATGGGCTCACCTGCAGCAACCTCACGTGAACCTACACCCTCTCCCATAGGCGGTGTCTCATGCTCCCCCTGATGCAAACGGCGATCAATGCGGACAACCAGACTCATAGCGGAATCTAGAGAAGCAGGAGTCTCGTACATCAGAAGGGCTTTTTTAACCCTTCCAGAAACCCCATGAATAAACTGACTCCGCAATGCTGGATCATTCCATTGTGTCTTGATCGCCCAGCAACGAAATTCAGAACAGTAATCCTCTGCAACTCGCTCCCCCTGGCGAGTAGTGCGTATCTTAGATTCTGCTAGAGCCATTCTGTCAGGTTCATCGTAGATTTTTCCAAGAGAGGAAAAAAAACTCTCCACAGAGTCAAATGCAGCAGAATCAGATGGCAAAGAAAACGCCCATGCTTGGGGATCCCCACTTAACAATGACAACACCAGGCCCACACGCTGAGCCTCATTACCCGAGGAGATCGGGCACATATGGAAATATAGTTTGCAAGCTTCACGAAAAGAAACAAATTTACTGCGTTCCCCAGCAAATTTTTCAGGCAAAGGGAATTTAGGCTCAGCAACTCTTCCTGTCGCTCCAGCTTGCACATTAAATACTGGTAGTCCCTGTTGCTGTACTGCCCCCCTCAACTCAGTGACCTGTAGGGACAGCGCCTCCAACTGGCGGGTTATGGAAGTCATGGGATCCATGACAAAACACAAAAAAAAGAAACCCCTTTTTTTTTTCTTTTTTGTTGTTGGGCCGATTATAATGTCACGGGGAGACTAGGTGAGCGAGAGCTAATAACCCGGGCCCCTGCAATTTCCCTCAGACTAGGGAAAGCCTGACTGACCCTCTACCTGGAGTTTACACTGATGGTGTGCATGTCCAGGCCTCGAACCTCACCCTGTCTCCTGTTTCAACCCTAGGCTGAAATCTCCGCCCACCACCCAGTGAAGAGGTAATACACCAATACCCACAGTTAGCACAGACAAGGATAAAGGAAAATATACACTACGCCGCAGTCAATCAGGAATACACTATAAATGTGCAGGGCACAATAAATACAAATATAGGAAGGAGTGAATAAGACAAAGGAAAATACACCACCAGCAACAAATCTTCAACAACCAGCTCTCCACTCCAGACCGAGATAACAACGCACAAGACAGAAGCTATAATCGGCGACACCCAATGATCAGGAGAACTATTTAAAGGCAATGGGCATGGCCCAGCTTCCAATCCGAGGATCAGGTAAATTAACCCCGGAACAGCTAGATAAAATCTAGCCGACGCCAATGAGCAAATAGTGGTCAAATGCGGAATTACCACTGTCTGTCGAACGACCTGGTCTGAACAGCGTCCGACATAACAGAAACACTGTTTGTGAATTGAGATACTGATTAGGCTCTTATCCTAAGTCATATTGCAATACTCATTAAAGGGTTGACTGTGAATTGTAGGATCACTACTTCCAACAGGTGGTGCTATAGAGTTCAAGTCCTCTTTATCTCTGGAGGCAATTTGCATATTAAATTTCCCAGAGGAGCATTGAATGGTGACTAAGCCTCCTTACCTTGACAAGCCAGAGCTGGTATGTCACTCTCCGCAAGGAGAAACCTTACCCCTTAGACCTCAGTCCAGAGCCTCTCACATAACCAAATCATTTCTCATGCTTCGCACTGATGAGGGCCAACAGCCCTAAACAACGTGTCTGGGAACTGAGATACTAATTTGCCTCTTATTCTAAGTCATATTGCCAGACTTATTAAAAGGTTGATTGTGACTTGTAGGATCGCTACTTCCAGCAGGTATCGCTATAGAGTTCTAGTCTACTTTTTCTCTGAAGAGGCAATTTGCATATTAAATTTCCAAGAGGAGCATTGCACGGTGAATAAGCCTCCTTACCTTACCAAGTTAGAGCTGCTATGTCACTCTCCATAAGGAGAAACTTTTTCCCTATAGACCTCAGTCCAGCGTCTCTCACATAGCCAAATCACTTCTAATGCTTTGCACTGATGAGGGCCAACAGCCAGAAACACCATGTCTGCGAATTGAGATACTGATCTGGCTCTTATCCTAAGTCATATTGCAAGTCTTGCTAAAGGGTTAATTGTGACTTGTAGGATCGCTACTTCTAACAGGTGGTGCTAGAGTTCAAGTCCTCTTTTTCTCTGAAGAGGCAATTTGCATATTAAATTTCCCAGAGGAGCATTGAACGGCGAATAAGCCTCCTTACCTTGACAAGCCAGAGATGGTATGTTACTCTCCACAAGGAGAAACCTTACCCCTTAGACCTCAGATCAGAGCCTCAGAGGGCCAACAGCCTGAAACACTGTGTCTGTGAATTGAGATACTGAGTAGGGTCTTATCCTAAGTCATATTGCAAGACTCATGAGGGGCTGATTGGAACTTGTAGAATTGCTACCTCCAACAGGTGGCACTATAAAGTTCAGGTCCTCTTTTTCTCTTAAGAGGCAATTTGCATATTAAATTTCCCAGAGGAGCATTGGCGCGTGTGAATAAGTTTTCTTACCTTGACAAGCCAGAGCTAATATGTCACTCTCTACAAGGAGAAACCTCACCTCTTAGACCTCAGAACAGAGTCTCTCACTTAGCCAAATCAGTTCTCATGCTTCGCACTGAAGAGAGCCAACAGTCTGAAACACTGTGTCTGCGAATTGAGATTTTGATTTGGCTCTTATCCTAAGTCATATTGCAAGACTTGCTAAAGGGTTGATTGTGACTTGTAGGATCGCTACTTCCAACAGGTAGTGCTATAGAGTTCAAGTCCTCTTTTTCTCTGAAGAGGCAATTTGCATAGTGTGGTACAGGGTGGGACCTGACTTTAAAATATGTTGCAGCATCTAGTGTGTTATAGATGCCTGATCCAGAGGCCATTAAAAATTATTGTTCATAATAACGTCACATTAGCAGGGGGACATCTGACTTTCAAATTTTTTGTAGCATATCTTTTTTCTCATACAGGCCTCATCCACACTCAAACAATTCCTTCTTCTATGACTAATGTGATACAGCACACCATATTTCACCTTGGAATTTACTACCGCTGAAATTCAGCTGTTTGCAGAGGTAATGCAGAATTTAAAATGTAATTTTTTGTTGCAGATACTGTGCTCCTACCACATTATCTAAGCAAAATGCCTGGAAAAAAGCAAGAGTGTGGTGAAAGGGGAATTATTCTTGGTGTTCAAGGTGTACGTGGAATAGGTGGTAAGGTTAGTGAAAGCACTAGTGAACCAACAACGTCACATCATATACAGAGATATCTGACAATTTCTGTTACTGGATGGGCTACGCCACCACCTTTCTTTGACAGATGTACAGCGGTACATCTTGTTGATGAGGCCCAGAAAGAGCAAGTGTTCAAGTGGATGGCAAGCGCAGCTTTAAGTGGCCTCTCCTCCTCTTCCTCCACCTCATCACACCCAGTACAGTCCACAGAGGTGGCACCTAAATTCCTTTTGCTTCCCCCCACATCCCAACTCTCCAATTATACAACTGAAGGTATGGAACCACAGATGGGTGAGTCTGAAGATCTTTTCACACATTCTATGCCATGAAGTGTACTCAACAGCTTCAAAGAGTCAAGAGAAGGAAATCTGCACCAATACTTACAATTTTTTTAGCTTGGATCTGGGGCAGGACAAAGTAGGGTCCAAACAGCATTCTGACCCTTGTCATCACATATTAACCCCTGGGGGGAGGTGATCCTGATGAGACTCAGATGTCTGAGGCTCATGTGGACTGTACTGTGCAATTAGGGCAGGAAGAGGAGGAGGGCAACTCCAAGGGTGAGGAATGTGATAACAAAGAGGATGATTATGTTGAGGTGTTTGATTCAAGTTAGTGTGAACATAGAGGCCCACAGCTGAGTAGGTCATCTGTGGGGGAAGACGAGGAAGTTACATTGTGTTGTACATCACAGACACATAGTGATGCAGCCACGGCAAGCAATGCATCCTCAGCCACAACTGTGGCTGTGACCAGCAGCATCTGCAGGTCTTCAGCTCACAGGGGTGGCAAGGGTTGCCTAGCCTGGGCATTTTTTGATACATAATGCATGATGCAAAGGATGAGCAAATTCATGCAATCTGCCAACTTTGCAAACAAAACTGAGTAGAGGTAAAAAGTGCAATATTTTGACTACTACATGTATGAACCTTTACATGCGCAATCAACATGCATTACTGTGGGATTCCCACTGTGCAAAAATGCAGACCAGCTGACCTCAACAACCATCAGCTGTCCCATGAATCGCATCTTCTGCTTTATCCTCCCCCTCTGTTATCGTGCCAACTATTGAGACGCAGGTCTTCGACCGCAGAACCTTGGGTTCTTTATCAACTACAGTCATGCTGACTGAGAGCCCACCTTCAGCTGTAACGGAAGCAGACATGCCTGATGATTTTGACCGATCACAGAGAACGATCACACCACAACTTTCTCAATCCACCTTAACATCTCTGCCTGCACCTCTCTCATGGTTTAGCAGTTTGTCCGGTTCACTGTACTCCACCATCTCTCAGCACAGCAACCAGCCCACGGTTCTGCAGTTTTGGTGATGTAAAAGATTGTTTCCTCCTATGCATGACAAAGCTAAGAGGTTGAACTCCACCATCTCCATTCTGTTGGCCACAGAAATGTGACCTTTCTACCTGGTAGATACTGATGGTTTCCGAAAGCTGATGTCCATCGCATTTCCACAGCCCCAAATGCCCAGTCGCCATTACCTTTCTAAGAAAGCTGTGCCTGCGTTACACCAGCATGTCACAGACAACATCACCTGTTCCTTCACTAAATCTATGTCTGCCAGAGTGCATTTCACCACAGACACTTGGATGAGTAAGCATGGCCAAGGACGTTACATCTCGCTGACTTGGCACTGAGTAACTCTGGTGGCTGTGGGGGTAGGTGCTGCTCCACAAATCTTGAAATCTCCAACAGTGCAGAGCGAATCCCCACCACCTCCGTACAGCGCAGCCAGAGCTCACCACAATCAGGCAGTGTTAAAATTAATACACCTTGGAGATCACAGTCAAACAGCTGAGAAGTTGTGGACAGCTATCCAGGCTGAGTTTGATCAATGGCTGTGTCTGCTGAACCTGCATCCAGGTAAGGCCCTGTCCAAAAATGGTACGAACCTGGTGACAGTGCAATGGCAAGGCAAGCTCACACACGTGCCTTGCATGGCTCACTTCCTCAACCTGGTGGTGTAGCCTTTTCTCCACCACTATCCTGGCTTGGGTAAGCTGCTCCAGAATTCACAGAAACTGTGTGATAATTTCCACTGATCGCACCTCTCAGGTCATCAACTTGCATTGATACAGAGGTCTTTGTCCATGCCAGATAAAGTATTATGCTGATATTTTGGTAATTATGTCTAAATAAAATATTATTTTTTATTTAAATTTGTCTGATGAATATTTTTTGTGAGGTTATATGTCATGTCGTATAGCCTCGGCCAAGGCAGTATGGACATGGCGCATATTATGTTTATTTAGTGGGCACAGATTAAGGATCTCTGCACCCTACTGCACAGTTTCAAAATGGCTACTAAGATGGTTACCACTGACAACACCATCATCAGAATCATTATTCCGGTCATTTATATCCTGGAGCAGACATTGAATAGCCTGTGGGAGGAGATAGTGGTCCCAGAAGAAGAGGGGGAAGCAGAGGAGGATGCTGAAGGGATAACATTGTCTTGAAGTTCCAGACAGGCGGGTGCCATTTTAGTGTGGATTGGTGTGATCAAGGAGGGCTGGTGATAAAAGACAAATTGCTATCAAAGGTGCATGATCCAAGGAACAAATGGAGGAGGAAGAGGTGATAAGTGAGCAACTTTCAGATGAAGAGAATAATCCTTCCCTCTCTGTTGTTCGTGGTTGAGGTCGAGGAAAGACTCAATTCCCAAATGCCGAAATGGCAACATATCCAGGGCTAGTGGATGTTTAGCTTTTGGGCCTGTGGGTGGATATTACTGCTTCCTGTGAAACGTCTGGGGCAGTGACAAATGAACGCTGCCCTGGGATAGCAAACTGGACATGGTTGCTGACTGTTGTGTCTGTGCAACCGCAGGTTGTGAGCAGGAGGCATCAGTGTCTGCTTCCTGTACAGAAGATTGGGAAGGCCGTAACATATGGGAAGGAGCAGTGGTTTCACCCTCAGACACAGATTTTGTAGCTAGACATTCTGCCCACCAACTGGGGTGCTTGGCTGCTATGTGCTTTTGCATGCTGGTGGTGCTCAGATTGGCAGTGTTCTTGCCCCTTCTCAGCTTGGTATGGCAGATGCTGCAAATTACAGTTGTTTTTTCTGAATCACTTTCAGAGAACACTGCCATGCAGGGGAACAACACACCCTTGGCCTGTTATATAGCTGAGTGGGGGGCTTTGTGGAACAGTTGACTGAGTTCTCCCTCTGTCAAACCACTACCTCTTCTTGCCGGTTTTGGTGCTAAGGATCTTTCCCTCTCTGCACTGCTGTGCTTGCTAGGTGTGCCAGCATGCCAGGTTGGATCAGTGGCCTCATCATCTACCACTTTGTCTTCCAATTCATTAATCTGAACCTCTTTCTGAGTTGCAATTTTAGGCTGACCTGATAGCAACTATGCATCTTGATTATCCTCAACCTCTTCAGACATGAATTGACCTTCCCCAACGTGGCTTTCTCCTGCCCGTTGGTGCTCAAATGTTTGTGCATCAGGGCACTCCACCTCCTCTTGACCTTCTTTAATGTTACACATTGACATGCCAGAATAATTACAAGGGAACATAAACAGTTCCTCTGAGTGGCCATTGTTGGGGTCATATGACTCCTGGGACTCTTAATGGGGGAGGAAGGATGACCAGAATTTTTTTATATCGCCTTTCTGACACACGGAAACAGCAGAGTATGGAAAATTATTTCTCACTGGTAAATTGTGATGTTTGCGTATCTCTGCAGGCTATGCACCAGTCACACAACTGCTAGATAATGATACGCTATTCATTTAACCAATATAATTTTTTTAAATCATCTTTATGACAGATGCCATCAGCAGTCCCAGGAAAATGACTGGTAAATAATGAAGTTTGCGTAGCTCTGCATGTTTTTCTCCAGTCACACAACTGCTAGATAAATATTAGCTATTTCAGCAATAGGCGAGCAATATTATTTAGCAATTAGCTTTTAAAATAGATGTTTACTATATTCTTGTACTGAGGAATATTATTTAGCTGTAAAAAAAAGTTTTTATATGCTGGTACCCAGGAATATTATGTACAGTGGGGGAAATAAGTATTTGATCCCTTTCTAATATTGTAAGTTTACCCACCTACAAAGACACGAATAGTCTATAATTTTAAGGGTAGGTTAATTTTAACACGGAGAGATAGAATATCAAAAATAAAATCAAGAAAATCACATTATATAAATTATATAATTTTATTTGCATATTGTAGTGAGAAATATGTATTTGATCCCTCTGGCAAAACCCTTGCTACCAAACACAGCAGTCAGACATTTTTTGTAGTTGATGATGAGGTTTGCGCACATGTCTCGAGGAATTTTGGTCCATTTCTTTTTGCAGATCATCTCTAAATCATTAAGATTTTGAGGCTGTTGCTTGTCAACTCAGAGCTTCAACTCCCTCCATAAGTTTTTTATGGGATTAAGGTTTGGATACTGGCTAGGTCACTCATGATCTTAATATGCTTCTTTCTGCGTCACTCCTTTCTTGCCTTTGCTGTATGACCATAGCTCCTTCTCCTAATCATTCATAAAATCATCCAGGTGTTCATTGGCAAACTTCTGATAGGCCTGGACACGTGCCTTCTTGAAAAGGGGGACCTTGAGGGCAATTCAGGATTTTAAACCTTTAAGGCGAAATGTGTTACCAATGGTTTTCGTGGTGACTGTGGTCCCTGTTGCTTTGAGACACGTTCACCCCGGGTAGTTTTAGGCTGATCGTTAACCTTCCTCATGATCAAGGATACTCCAAGAGGTGAGATTTTGCATGGTGCCCCAGATCGATGTCGATTGACAGTCATTTTGTATTTACTATTGCACCAACAGTTGTCTCCTTCTCACCCAGAGTCTTACTTATGGTTTTGCAGCCATTCCAGCTTTGTGAAGGTCTATAATCTTGTCCCTGACATCCAAAGAAAGTCCTTTGGTCTTGCCCATGTCGTAGAGGTTAGTGTCTGACTGCTTAATTGAGTTTGTGGACAGGAGGCTTTTATAAAGGTGACTATGTAAAACAGCTGTCTTTATCGCTCACTATAACCTTCTATAACTCCCCCTACGCTACTTTCACTCTCCCTACACTGAAATTATGCTCTCCCTCTGCTGTTTCCGGCTGCAATGTGCACAAAATGGTGCCGGCAGCCTTTAAATAGTCCCTATGACGCTGGAAGGCCAGCCAATCACAATAATGCCACACCAAAGATGTCGCCGACATTACTGTGATTGGCAAGCCTTCCCAGCTTGTTTATTGACTACAAATAAAGTGCCACACATGCTGGGCGGGTCACTCGAATATACTGAGGAGAATACCTAATTACTCGTTGAGTAACGAATAGCCTGAATACCGTACTATTCGTGCGAGTAACAAATAGTGCGAAATGTATTCACTCATCACTAGTAGCAAACCTATATCTGCATCAATTATGTTACTAATACTAATAATAATCTTTTCAATATATATGACCTATAGACTGATTCAGCCTTTTTATAAAATGTACAATTGGTCCTGGCTGCTTTTTCCATCACTGAATAGTTTTTTCAGCCAAGTACAGCATCTTATTGCAGACAGTGGTAAACAGAGGCTGCACCCAGTAAAGGTACCTTCACACTAAACGATATCGCTAGCGATCCGTGACGTTGCAGCGTCCTGGCTAGCGATATCGTTTAGTTTGACACGCAGCAGCGATCAGGATCCTGCTGTGATATCGCTGGTCGTTGAAAGTTCAGAACTTTATTTGGTCGTCAGACCGGCGTGTATCGTCGTGTTTGACACCAAAAGCAACGATACCAGCGATGTTTTACACTGGTAACCAGGGTAAACATCGGGTTACTAAGCGCAGGGCCTGGTTACCAACGTAAAATGTAAAAAAAACAAACAGTACATACTTACATTCGCGTCCTCCGGCGTCCGCTTCCCACACTGACTGAGCGCCGTAAAGTGAAAGTACAGCACAACGGTGACGTCACCGCTCTGCTGTTA
The DNA here is from genome assembly GCF_051348905.1 of Ranitomeya variabilis. NCBI lineage: Eukaryota > Metazoa > Chordata > Amphibia > Anura > Dendrobatidae > Ranitomeya > Ranitomeya variabilis. Next base: position 201,392,499 of record NC_135236.1, read on the forward strand.
GGGCCGGCGCTCAGTCAGTGAAGGAAGCGGACGCCGGGGGACGCGAATGTAAGTATGTACTGTTTGTTTTTTTTACATTTTACGCTGGTAACCAGGGTAAACATCGGGTTACTAAGCGCGGCCCTGCGCTTAGTAACCCGATGTTTACCCTGGTTACCCGGGGACCTCGGCATCGTTGGTCGCTGGAGAGCGGTCTGTGTGACAGCTCTCCAGCGATCAAACAGCGATCGGCATCGTTGTCGCTATCGCTGCAGCGTCGCTTAATGTGAAGGTACCTTTATACAGTACATTATCATCTCTGTTTCAAATGGGGTGCACAATCTAGAATCCCTATCAGTTTATCTTTGCAGTGTGGGAGAGACCAGAGAACCTGGAGGAAACCCAAGTAAACAAGGGGAGAACATACCAACTCCATGCAGATGTTGTCCTTGGTGGGATTTGAACCAAGGACCCTAGCGCTGCAAAGCTGCAGTGCTAGCTATTGAGCCACTGTGCAGTCCTAACTCATAAGGCTGATGTATTTCAGCTTATGAGTCGTAAAAAGCAAATAGTAGAAACAAGCTCATATATTCAGGAGATAAATAGTAGATAAAAAAAAGAATGAGGAGCACGTGGAGAAAAGGGAAATGCCAAGAGTCTGAGGAGGGATAGAGATGAATGACAATAGGAGAGGAGGGAGTGACTGATGCCATTCTCACTTCACATGTTGCCTCTTTATGCTTGGAACCATACCAGCATTATCTGCATATATACACACAACAAAAAGTGTTTGCCAGCTAAGTTTTCTGGTTTTTAGCGGTCATCTGGAAGTAAGTGGCTCTTTTCTTCCATCTAAATAACCAGTCTCAGATAGGAGGCATTGAAGTGGATACAATGTTGTCTGCCCGGGGATATCTGAGCATGGTTAATGCTTTTTTAATCATTACCTGTGTCATAACTGATAACATTCTAATGCCAATTCAATTCACCGTCTAACTTGTTAGGAAATCAGATGTGAAGGGAACCTCTTACAAATATATCATTGGAATTTCCCCTAAAAACGAATTAGTCTCTAGAAATAAATTTAATAAAGATTTTCCCCAGTGATTCCATTTCCATTGCCCTTTGTACTTTTACGGTGGAAAAACTGCAGCAAAGGAAAAGACAGGATTTAAATTGACATGAAGCTACAGTGAAAAAACACATTTTACTCAGCAGATTGCTGTGGGAGTCATGGCTGAGAATTTGACTTGCCTGAATAGCAAATACATGGCTTTATTTGATACACACAAATGTGCCTTTCTTGGCAGACAGATAAAGATATAACTCCTTGAGACTGGGTGGCATGTCTTTGTTGCTGCAAGCTGAAAGGCTTTCGTCTTGGCTACATAGAGATCAGCAGGTTGTCAACCATGGCTAGCGGTCTAAGGCGGACAAAGCATGTACCAGAATGTACTTGCAGTGTGGATATATGAAGGCTGTTCTATGTGGTTAACTGGGAGGAGCAGGGTTTTCCCATATCATTATAAAGGGGAACAGATAGAGTGAAGTTATCTTTACACGCTTTTAGTTCAGTTTCTGATTTTCTCTGTCGTCTTGTACAGATATACAAACTATTTGCAAGTGAAAAATTTTAGAAATCTGTTGGAAGAGTAGTTTTACTGTAAAATTGCAATAATGTGCTACAATTGCCGGTATCTTAATATACGTATTAATGTCTAAAGCATATTGAAATCAAGTTGCAGTAAGTGTCTAAATGCAAAAGGTGTGTAATGAATAACAAAAAATTATAAATAAAATTATAATTATAAAGAAGCTTATCTTTTCTTTAAAATCCGCTCAAGACAGAAAATCGCCTACATAACTAAGACATAAAATATGTAGCTATTGGCGACCATGAGATCATGGAGTATTTCCTGCATGACTGGTCTTACTTTAAGTAATTAACTACCAAAAAATTGTTTCATAATTTATATACTGCAATAAAAGGGGAGCTATGTTTGTTTTAGGAGTACTGATGTTGGATATATCTATATGTATTTACTAGAATTTAAGTGTGGTTCTGTAATAGGATGTCACCATTATAATAAGTCGTGAAATGTTCTTCCTCCTAAATATTCCATGATCAACTGTGAGTTGTATTAATGAAAAGTGGAAGTGTTTAGGAACTAAAGCAACTTACATAGTTATATAGTTACATAGTTATTAAGGTTGAAGGAAGACTTTAAGTCCATCTAGTTCAACCCATAGCCTAACCTAACATGCCCTAACATGTTGATCCAGAGGAAAGCAAAAAAAAAACATGTGGCAAAGAGTAAGCTCCACATTGGGGAAAAAAATTCCTTCCCGACTCCACATACGGCAATCAGACTAATTCCCTGGATCAACGCCCTATCAAGGAATCTAGTGTATATACCCTGTAACAATATACTTTTCCAGAAAGGTATCCAGTCCCCTCTTAAATTTAAGTAACAAATCACTCATTACAACATCATACGGCAGAGAGTTCCATAGTCTCACTGCTCTTACAGTAAAGAATACGCGTCTGTTATTATGCTTAAACCTTCTTTCCTCCAGAAGTAGAGGATGCCCCCTTGTCCCTGTCCCAGGTCTATGATTAAAAAGATCATCAGAAAAGTCTTTGAACTGTCCCCTCATATATTTATACATTAAAATAAGATCACCCCTTAGTCTTCATTTTTCCAAACTAAATAGCCCCAAGTGTAATAACCTATCTTGGTATTGCAGACCCCCCAGTCTTCTAATAACCTTGGTTGCTCTTCTCTGCACCCGCTCTAGTTCAGCTATGCCTTTCTTATACACCGGAGACCAGAACTGTGCACAGTATTCTAAGTGTGGTCGAACTAGTGACTTGTATAGAGGTAAAACTATGTTCTCCTCATGAGCATCTATGCCTCTTTTAATGCATCTCATTATTTTATTTGCCTTTGTAGCAGCTGTCTGACACTGGCCACTGAATATGAGTTTGTCATCCACCCATACACCCAGGTCTTTTTCATTGACGGTTTTGCCCAGAGTTTTAGAATTAAGCACATAGTTATACATCTTATTACTTCTACCCAACTGCATGACCTTACATTTATCCCCATTAAAGCTCATTTGCCATTTATCAGCCCAAGCTTCTAGTTTACATAAATCATCCTGTAATATAAAATTGTCCTCCCCTGTATTGATTACCCTGCAGAGTCTAGTGCCATCTGCAAATATTGAAATTCTACTCTGAATGCCCCCTACAAGGTCAGTAATAAATATGTTAAAAAGAAGAGGGCCCAATACTGACCCCTGTGGTACCCCACTGCTAACCGTGACCCAGTCCGAGTGTGCTCCATTAATAACCACCCTTTGTTTCCTATCCCTGAGCCAGCTCTCAATCCACTTACACATATTTTCCCCTATCCCCATTATTCTCATTTTATATATCAACCTTTTGTGTGGCACCGTATCAAAAGCTTTTGAAAAGTCCATATACACTACATCTACTGGGTTCCCTTGGTCCAGTCCGGAACTTACCTCTTCATAGAAGCTGATCAAATTAGTCTGACATGAACGGTCCCTAGTAAACCCATGCTGATACTGGGTCATGAGGTTATTCCTCTTCAGATACTCCAGCACAGCATCCCTTAGAATGCCCTCCAGGATTTTACCCACAGTAGAGGTTAAGCTTACTGGCCTATAATTACCGAGTTCAGTTTTTGTCCCCTTTTTGAATATTGGCACCACATTTGCTATACGCCAGTCCTCTGGTACAGACCCTGTTATTATGGACTCTTTAAAGATTAAAAATAATGGTCTATCAATGACTGTACTTAATTCCAGCAGTACTCAGGGGTGTATCCCATCCGGGACCGGAGATTTGTCAATTTTAGTGATTTTTAGACGCTGCCATACTTCCTGCTGGGTTAAGCAGGTGACATTTAATGGGGATTTTTTGTTCTCACTGATCATATTGTTTGCCATGGAATTTTCTTCTGTAAATACTGATGAAAAAAAGGTCATTTAGCATATTTGCTTTTTCCTCATCCTCATCCACCATTTCCCCCAGACTATTTTTAAGGGGGCCAACACTATCATTTTTTAGTTTCTTACTATTTATGTATTTAAAGTATATTTTGGGATTATTTTTACTCACTCTGGCAATGAGTCTCCCTGTCTCAATTTTTGCTGCCTTGATTTGCTTTTTACAGAATTTATTTAATTTTTTGTATTTATTTAATGCCTCATCACTACCTACTTCCTTTAATTCTCTAAATGCTTTCTTTTTGTAACTTATTGCGCCCCTTACAGCTCTTTTTAGCCATATTGGTTTCCTTCTATTTCTAGTATGTTTATTCCCATACGGTATATACTGTGCACAGGTCCTATCCAGGATGCTAATAAACGTCTCCCATTTTCTTTGTGTACTTTTATGTCTCAGGATATCGTCCCAGTTAATTGCATCAAGATCATCTCTCATCCGTTGGAAATTTGCCCTCCTGAAGTTTAGTGTCCTTGTAATCCCTCTACTACACATCTTATTAAAGGATACATGAAAACTTATTATTTTGTGATCACTATTCCCCAAGTGACCCCCAACCCTTATATTTGCTATGCGGTCTGGCCTGTTGGTTAATATTAGGTCCAGCAGTGCCCCCCTCCTTGTTGGGTCCTGAACCAGTTGTGAGAGGTAATTGTCTCTCATAGTTGTCAAAAACCGATTACCTTTGCTGGAACTGCAGGTTTCTGTTCCCCAATCTATTTCAGGGTAGTTATAGTCCCCCATAATAATGACTTCTCCTTGAGTCGCAGATTCATCTATTTGCTTTACGAGGATATTCTCCATTGATTCCATTATTTTTGGAGATTTATAACAAACCCCTATCAGTAATTTATTATTTTTCCCCCTCCCCTTAGCTCCACCCACAGGGACTCTAGATTTTCATTAAATTCACCTATATTATCACGCCGGATGGGTTTTAAGGACATTTTACATACAGACACACCCCACCCCCCCGCTTATCCATTTGGTCATTTCTGAACAGACTATAGCCCTGCACGTTAACAGCCCAGTAATGGCTCTCATCCAGCCATGTTTCAGATATCCCCACCATGTCATAATTATGCTCCAACAACATTAATTCTAATTCGTCCATTTTGTTGGCGAGGCTTCTGGCATTAGTATACATGCACTTGATGTTTCTCTCTGTACCTCTATTCTTTCTTAAATTATTAACTGTTCTAACCCCACCCCACATGCCACCGCCACCCCCAACTTCCTTATTTGTGCCCAGGTTTCTGCCTGCACTATCTTCCCCTCCTATAAAATGAATACCCTCCCCCCCAATCCCTAGTTTAAACACTCCTCCAGCCTTCTAGCCATTTTCTCCCCCAGCACAGCTGCACCTTGCCCATTGAGATGCAGCCCATCCCTAGCGTAGAGCCTGTAGCCCACTGAGAAGTCTTCCCAGTTCTGCAGGAACCCAAACCCCTCCTTCCTACACCAATTCTTGAGCCACTTATTAACCTCCCTAATCTCCCGTTGCCTCTCTGGCATGGCACGTGGTACAGGCAGTAAGACTTGATCTTGAAGTGGAAACCATGTAAAAGAAAAGAGCGTAGTCCCTGAACCTTGAGGTGTGTAGTGCATAAAAGTTGAGAAAAGTTTACAGTGTTAATAGTAGTGATGAGCGAATTTGTTTGAAAACAAATAAAACATAAATTTGGCATGAATATGGCACATTCGGATTAATGATCAGACACATGAGCAAAATTTTACAATATTGGTAAAAATCGGCAACATTTGGTAAAAAATTGTGGAAAAATATGCGTTGAAACAAAAGTATTTTCAGAACTTTGGCTGCAATATTGGTGGTGTATCATGAGCGTGGGGCACGTGTTTGAGTAGGGGATTTGCAGAGCTCAGAGGCATGGCATGCTTGTAAACAGCAATTTTTTATTCCAACTTTATATGTGCACATTGTGGCTAGCCAGTCAGGGCGCAGGAAACATCAACAACGGCCTGTCATTGGCTGCTGAAATCACATGTCCCTCTCCATATAAAGAGTGGACATCTTGTTTTAGCCCCATTTTGACACTGTAACAGCGCAGAGAGGTTGCTCCTGATGATGGCCATGTTAGCATCAAGATTTTAGGTATCTGAGTGACTGTTTCCTACTCAGATAGTTTAGTTAGGTAGTGACCTATGTGGCTATGAAATTGACCTTCCTGCAATTTTTTTTTTCCGTTACCGAGATCCACAAACAAAGACAGCAGGGTAAATGTCATACAAGAGTGTTGTGCTCCATGCACGAGTAGACCATTCTAAATCCTTTTTTTTAACTTGGTAAATGTGAAACAGCATGCCATATCCCACTTTGTCATTTAGTGCTCTGATGACATAGTTCTGTGTTTTGAGCTGTTGTGCATGAATAAATATTTTGGGGGGGCAGTTGCTACCATGATTCACTATGCCATATCTCACCTCTTTATTTAGTGGCAGTGAAATTGCACAGGGTGCATAGCTCATGAACATAAAAAAAATATTATTTTCTGTTGTTAAATGTGAAACAGGCCGCTGCATTCCACTTTGTAATTTTGTGATAGTGATATAAATCTGTCTGCAGACTTCACGCACATTAAAAAATATATAATTTTTTTCTGTTACTAAAATTGATACAGCCCGCCATATTCCATGTTGCAATTTTGTGGTGGTCATATGAATCTGCCTGCAGACCTCATGCACATTAAAAAACATTTTTTTCTGTTGATAAATGTGATACAGCCCGCCATATTCCACGTTGTAATTTTGTGGCGATGATATGAAGCTGTCTGCAGACCTAGCACCCATTAAAAAAATAATATTTCTTTCTGCTGAAAAACATGAAACAGCCTGCAGTATCCCACGTTGTCATTTTGTGGCAGTGATATGAAGCTGTCTGTACACCTCAAGAACATAAAAAAAGTTTTTTCGTTTGGTAAATGTGATACAGCCTGCCGTATCCCACGCTGAAATTTTAGGTGTTGAAATTAAGCTATCTGCAGACATCACACACATTAAAAAAACTGTTTTTTTTCTCTGTTGCTAAACATGATACAGCCCATCATATCCCATGTTCTAATTTTGTAGCAGTGAAATTGTTGTGTGTATACAGCTGTTGCACATAAAAAACATTTTTGGGGTTTTACATGCGTAAAACAGTAGGGAAAATCTGATTTGCAAATTTTTTGGAGCATATCTTCTATTTTATACATGCGTCACTCACAGTAAAAAAAAAGCATTTTCAGTTACTTACATTGTACAGTAGACATCTCATTTTCAAATGGTTTGTAGCATCTACTTTGTTATGGAAGCCTTATCCACAGGTCCAAAAAATTTCTTCTGTTACTGACATCATACCGTAGGGGATATTTCACTTTCAAATTGTTTGTAGCATCTACCCTATGATATAGAAGCCTCATCCACAGGTACAAAAAAATTATTGTGTTAATGACGTAATAAAGTAAGGGACATCTCACTTTCAAATTGTTTGTAGCATCTAGTCTATGCTATTTGGGCCTCATCCACAAGGCTAAACGTATTTCTTGTGTTACTATTGTCATACAGTAGGGGACATCTCACATTCAAATTGTTTGTAGCATCTAGTCTATGTTATATAGGCCCCGTCCACAAGTGAAAAAAAAATGTTGTGTTACAAACTTTATACAGTAGGGAAGATCTAATTTTAATATAGTTTTGAGCATATCTTCTTTTTCATAGAGGCCTCATCCACACTCAAACAATTATTTTTCTTTGACTAACTCGATTCAGCATGCCATGTTTCATCTTGTCATTTACTGCCACTGAAATTTAGCTGTTTGCAGAGCTGGTGTAGAGTTTAAAATCTATTTTTTTGGCTAATACTGTGCTCCTTCCACACTATCTGTGCAACAAGACTGGGAAAAAGCAAGGTCATGGTGGAAGGGGGATTAGGCTTATTGTTCAAATTGTACTTGTGGAAAGTGGTAATGTTTGTGAAAGTGAAAGCACTGGTAAACAAACAATGTCTCTGCAAAGGCAATTGACAACTTCTGTTACTGGATGGGCTACCCCACTACCTTTCTTTGCCAGACGAACAGTGGTATGCCTTGTGGATGAGGCACAGCAAGAGCATGTGCTCGAGTGGATGACAAGTGCAGCTTTAAGTGGCCTCTCCTCCTCTTCCTCCACCTCAACATCGCACCCAGTACAGTCCACAGAGATGGCACCTTAATTACCCTTGCTTCCCCCTGCATTACAACTCCAACCATAGAACTGACTGTAGAGAACCAGTCTGAAGAGCTGTGTACACACTCTATGCCATGGACATCAGAAGTGTACTCAAAAGCTTCATAGAATCAAGAGGAAGAAATCTGCACCGATGAACAAAATTTTTTGCAGCATCCTGACTAGATGTTAACCTCTGGGGGAGGTTATCATGATGAAACTAGGATATCTGAGGCTCATGTGGACTATATTGTGCTGTCAGGGCAGAAAGAGGAGGAGGGCAAGGAATGTGATAACACAGAGGATGATGAGGTGTTATATCCCAGTTAGCTTGAACACAGAGGCACACAGCTGAGTAGGTCAACTGAGGAGGAACATGAGGAGGTTATGCTGCAACGTACATCAAAGACAAATAGTGATGCCACCACGAGGAGCATTGCACCCTCAGAAACAACTATGTGTGTGACCAACAGCATTCATGGGTCTGCAGCTTGCAGAGATGGCAAGGGTAACCTAGTAGAGGGAAAAAGAGCCATAATTTGACTATGTATGAACCATCACATGTGCAATCAACATGTGTTACTCTGGGAATCCCACTGCGCAAAAATGTGGACCAGCAGACCTCAACAACCATCAGCTGCCATTTCAATCGTATCTGTTGCTTCTTCCTCCTCCTCTGTTACCGTGCCAAATATTGTGATGCAGATCTCTGACCTCAGAACAATCAGTTCTTTACCTGCTCCAGTCATGCTGATTGAAAACCCACCATCAGCTGTAATGGAAGCAGACATGCTTGATGTTTTTAACCGATGTCAGAGAATGAGCACACCACAACTTTCTCAATCCACAGTAACCTCTCCACCTGCACCTGCCTCACGGTCCATAAGTTTGTCCGGATCACAGTACTCTGCCTTCTCTCAGTACTGCAGCCAGCCCATGGTCCCACAGTTGTCAATGTAATACATTTTTTCTTCCTACCATGACAAAGCTAAGAGGTTGAACTCCACCATCTCCAATCTGCTGGCCACAGAAATGCTGCCTTTGCACCTCGTAGATACAGATGGTTTCCGAAAACTGATGGCCATCGCAGTCCATTAGTACCAGTCTCCATTACTTTTCTAAGAAAGCTGTGCCTGTGCTAAAACAGCATGTCGCAAACAACATTACCCATTCCATGACTAAATCTGTGTCTGCCAGGGTGCATTTCACCATAGACGATTGGACGAGTAAGCATGGTCAAGGACGTTACATCTCACTGACTGGGCACTCTGGTGGCTGTGGGGGCAGGCAGGGAAGGTGCTGCTCCAAAAGTTTTGGAATCCCCAAGGTTTGCAGGGAAAACCTCTGTTTCATATTTCCTCCACTGCTTCTGCCTCTTCCTCTACCTCCTCTTGGGTATCCACCTGCACCCTCATCCTCTGCCTTATTGAGACACACGTTCCAAGAGTGCAGAGTGAATCCTTTCCACCTCTGTACTGCGCAGCCAGGGCACAATGCAATCAGGCAGTGTTAAAATTGATATGCCTTGGAGATCACAGTTATACAGCTGAAGAGTTGTGGACAGCTGTCCAGGCCGTGTTTGATCAATTGCTGTCTCCGCTGAACCAAAATTGTGCTAATGTAAAGTTGACATGTGGGAAATGCTATTTATTAACTATTTTGTGTGACACCACTCTCTAATTTAAGGGCACAAAACTTAAAAGTTTGAAAATTGCAACATTTTCAAAATGTTTGCCTTATTTCCATTTTTTTTTATAAATAAATGCAAGTTATATCGAATAAATTTTACCACTGACATGAAGTACAATATGTCACAAAAAACAGTCTCAGAATCAGTGGGCAGTACGGTAGCTCAGCAGATAGCACTGCATCCTTGCAGCGCTGGAGTCCCACCAAGGACAACATCTGCAAGGAGTTTGTATGTTCTCCCTGTGTTTGTGTGGGTTTCCTCCGGGTACTCCAGTTTCTTCCCACATTCCAAAGACATACTGGTAGGTAATTTAGATTGTGAGCCCCATCGGGGACAGCGATGATAATGTGTGCAAAACTGTAAAGCACTGCGGAATAAGTTAGCGCTATATAAAAAGGAAGATAATACGTTGAAGAATTCCAGAGCTATAACTTCATAGTGTGACAGTGGTCAGAATTGTAAAAATTAGCTTTGTCACTAAATAGCAAATTGGCTCTGTCACTAAGGGGTTAAAAAACTGGGCTCTAGAGGCAGTATTTGGTTAGCAAGACTGGAGAGAGGATTCTCTAGCGGGTTTGTGTGTCTTGAAGAAAGTCTGAACTTGTGTCATTCCGGAGCGGGATATTACCCGCATAATTATGGATTGTGGTGCAACATTTTGTTTTCTTTGTTGTTTTACCCTGAAGGGTTTTGTTTATTTTCCCTTCTTGTTGGTTTATGCCACATAACCAACCGAAGATTTAAAGAGACAGTGTTCAAACTTTCTACCTTTGTATACTGCCAAATGAGTTGAACTACCCCACAAGAGGAATTTTGAATGCGGGCAACATTCTGGGGACACCATTCTAAGCCAAGGTCAAACCACGTGTCCTGGGTAAAGGAGGCCACAAGCCTGCGGACGATGTCAGGCAAAATGGAGGACTTGCTCAAGCATCTGGTGAGAGTGCAGCAGCAATGACAGCTGACAAAACAGAAGACGAGCAAGTTGTTTATCTAGCAGGTGCAACAGCAGCAGCAACACTATCAGGACCAGTTCAGACAACAGCAGCAGCAGGAGTTGCTTGCCAAGGCAGTTCATGGGAGAACAAAAGCCCACTCCACAAGTCCAGGTGATGACACACATGTGTGGAAGGCGTTAAGACGAGCAATGTGAAAACTGACCCCAGGTGATGATATAGAGGGATTTCTGATTGTTTTTGAGTGGGTAACGGTGTGACAGACTTTTGCCAGACCAATGAGTGGAGGTGCTGGCCCCTATCTAATTGGTGAGCCCCAGAAGGCTTATTATGACCTGGCTTTACAAAACGCATGGAAATATGAAAAACTATAAATTGAGATACTGGCACACTCAGAGGTGACTATGTCTGTCCAAGCGCAAAGGGTTCATCACTGGGCATATTGCACTGATAAACCTCCTTGGCATGTGGCTATGCCCTCTTTATCTTCGCATGTTTGGGAGCTGCCATCCATCCTCACTCACATCTGTGTTATGGACCTTGTGGTTAGGTGCACCTGGAATGACCTGATGGTTAAACTAAAAGACAGGACAAGCTCTGGGAAGTGGGAACTCTGCTGACCGCAATCCTAATCCTATAAAACACACACTAGAAATAGCTGTGGAGCGTACCTAACTCTCCCTAGACGCCTCTTCACAGCCTAAGAGCTAACTACCCCTAAAGATAGGAAAATAAGCCTTTCCTTGCCTCAGAGAAATTCCCCAAAGGTAAAGGCAGCCCCCCACATATATTGACTGTGAGTTAAGAGGAAAGTCACAAACACAGGGATGAAACAGGTTTCAGCAAAAGAGGCCTGACTTACTAAATAGACTGAGGATAGGAAAGGGATCTATGCGGTCAGCACAAAAATCTACAAAAAGCCACGCAGAGTGTGCAAAAAGACCCCCGCACCGACTCACGGTGCGGAGGTGCCACTCTGCAACCCAGAGCTTCCAGCTAGCAAGGCAATATCATGTTAGCAAGCTGGACTAGAACTTAGCAAAGTACTAAGAAATATATTCAGTACACAATGAACAACAAATGAACTAGCAGGGACTTAGCTTCTGCTGGAGTAGACAGGTCATCAGAAAGATCCGAGAGAGATCTGAACCAGTACAGATACATTGACAGCTGGCATGGAGTAACGATCTGAGTGGAGTTAAATAGAGAAACCAGCCTAGCCGCAAACGAGGGCAGCTGAGGAAGCAACCTCAGAACCAGCAGTTCCACTCACAGCCACCAGAGGGAGTCCACGGACAGAACTCGCCGAAGTACCATTCATGACCACAAGAGGGAGTTCGAGAACGGAATTCACAACACATCTGCTGTTCAGCATCACACACTTGACCACTTACACAGTTCTTAAAGGGACTCTGTCACCCCCTCCAGCCGTTATAAATAGTGTTGAGCATTCCGATACCGCAAATATCGGGTATCGGCCGATATTTGCTGTATCGGAATTCCGATACCGAGATCCGATACTTTTGTGGTATCGGGTATCGGTATCGAAACAACATTAATGTGTAAAATAAAGAATTAAAATAAAAAATATTGCTATACTCACCTCTCCGACGCAGCCTGCACCTTACCGAGGGAACCGGCAGCGTTGTTTGCTTAAAATTCGCGCTTTAACTTCCTTACGCGAAGTCCCGGCTTGTGATTGGTCGCGCGCCGCCCATGTGGCCAGGACGCAACCAATCACAGCAAGCCGTGACGTAATTTCAGGTCCTTCAGGATTTTAAAATTACGTTCCGGCGTTGTGATTGGTTGCGTCGTGGTCACATGGGCGACGCGACCAATCACAAGCCGTGACGTCACGGGAGGCAGGAGACGCACGCATTTTAAAATGCGCGCGTCTCCTGCCTCCCGTGACGTCACGGCTTGTGATTGGTCGCGTCGCCCATGTGACCGCGACGCAACCAATCACAACGCCGGAACGTAATTTTAAAATCCTGAAGGACCTGAAATTACGTCACGGCTTGCTGTGATTGGTTGCGTTGCGGTCACATGGGCGACGCGACCAATCACAAGCCGTGACATCACGGGAGGCAGGAGACGCACGCATTTTAAAATGCGCGCGTCTCCTGCCTCCCGTGACGTCACGGCTTGTGATTGGTCGCGTCGCCCATGTGACCGCGACGCAACCAATCACAACCCCGGAACGTAATTTTAAAATCCTGAAGGACCTGAAATTACGTCACGGCTTGCTGTGATTGGTTGCGTCCCGGCCACATGGGCGGCGCGCGACCAATCACAAGCCGGGACTTCGCGTAAGGAAGTTAAAGCGCGAATTTTAAGCAAACAACGCTGCCGGTTCCCTCGGTAAGGTGCAGGCTGCGTCGGAGAGGTGAGTATAGCAATATTTTTTATTTTAATTCTTTATTTTACACATTAATATGGTTCCCAGGGCCTGAAGGAGAGTTTCCTCTCCTTCAGACCCTGGGAACCATCAGGGATACCGTCCGATACTTGAGTCCCATTGACTTGTATTGGTATCGGGTATCGGTATCGGATTAGATCCGATACTTTGCCGGTATCGGCCGATACTTTCCGATACCGATACTTTCAAGTATCGGACGGTATCGCTCAACACTAGTTATAAACTAAAAGAGCCACCTTGTGCAGCAGTAATGCTGCATTCTAACAAGGTGGCTCTTTTAGTTTGTGGTGCAGTTATAGCCAAAATAAAGCGTTTTATAATTTCACCAAAATACCTCTCTTTAGCCCTGGAGGCAGGTCTTAACCCCCCTGCTGCAACCGCCGCACGTCAGTCACTCAAATCTTCTTTGGTGCCGGCGCCGCCCCCTCCATGCTGTTTTCCACTCAAATCCGGCGCCTGCGCTGTTTAGTACTGGCTGGGGCAGGCACAGTGAGCTCTGGCCATCTGACCTCAGATGCAGTCTTGCAGACTGCGCCTGTGCGGCCAGTGCTGCCACCCGGCTTGTGAATCCCAACCCAGCTCCGCACTGTGCATAATGCATAACACACTGCGGGGCTGGGATTCACAAGCTGGGCGCCTGCCCCAGCCAGTACTAAACAGCGCAGTCCGGATTTGAGTGGAAAACAGCGAGGAGAGGGCGGCGCCGAAGAAGATTTGAGTGACTGAAGTGTGGCGGTTGCAGCAGGTGGGTTAAGACCTGCCTCCAGGGCTAAAGACAGGTATTTTGGCGAAATTATAAAACGATTTATGTTGGCTATAACTGCACCACAAACTAAAAAAGCCACCTTGTTAGAATGCAGCATTACTGCTGCACAAGGTGGCTCTTTTAGTTTATAACGGCTGGAGGGGGTGACAGAGTCTCTTTAAGTTGCACAGCAGCAACTGTCAGGACACAGTACAGTAGCTGTGTTTACTGCACTTCATCACCAGTCACACACTACACAGTAACACAAGTCTCCAAAATAATGAGTTTAAAAAAGAGAAATAATGCCCAAACATAAAGTGATATAAAAAATGAATGATACCTGCTGTCACCTATGAGTATCCTACACAGCCGGTTCTGTGGTATGCACTGGTACCAGGAGTGATGATGACGTCACTGTGCTCTCTAGCCCAGGACCATTTCAGCACATGGGCCCCACTTTGAATTTTGCCCAAGATCACAATTTGTCTTAAACTGGCCATGGTAAAAGCACATCGTCAGCACACGTTACAGCTGAAACCAATTACTGAGCTTAGTGTCTTGGGCCATCTATCTCAGCAATTAGCTACAGCAGTCATGTGCACTGGTAATGTGATGTCACCACTACAGCCAAACACTAGAACTGGAGCAAAGGTTGGATGTTATCATTTGACTCAGGGTAGGTGAGAACCCGATGTGTTTGTCATTTTAGGAAATATACAGTGTTTGGGGTCCATTTTCCTTATAGTTAACAACCCCTTCAAGTCAAACTGATGATTTCCTAGTGGCAAGCAGTCACAGTTGGATAGAATTAGTGCTTGTATTTGTCCCAGCCAATCTGTAATCTCTCCGTACTACTGCAATAATGATAGCAATTTTTATGACAGTGTAATTTGGTGCAGACCGGTAGCCGCAGTTGAGGCCCTTTTCTGTGACGCACCAACGCATTACATAAAAGTGGAGGTCCTGGCTGGGTGTGTGGACTTGTGCTGTGAGAGCATTATGCCCCTGAAGGTGCATGTAACCGATGTTGCTGGTTTACCTGGAACAGATGTTTCACAGTTCAATGAGGGAGACCACCATTCAAAAATAAACTCTTTACTAAAAAGAAAATTGGTAAGGCTTGTATACAAGGAATAGTAGGTACAAAGTCTTCTGGAAGATTCCTGTGCAACATGAAGCATTTTCCACACAGTATCCTTATTTAGTAGTATACTCCATGGATATTTATGTCTGCTGTTTCTCACTTCTTCGCCACAACCCAGCTTTAATGCTACAGACCTGATCAACAAGTCTCCTTTACTTGTGCAGCAGTTCCACATCCTATTTCTTCCAATACTGTTGCCCTGGATATGATGCCCTGGAATGTCCGCTTGGGACCCTTCACTGGTCCCCCATAATCAATCCTGTTAGGTCCGCTACCCCTCATCACTACAAGCCTAATGTCTCAGGACCAGCCTCTGGAAGGCCACTCTGTGTCCCTCTTAGTCCCTTAACGTCAGGATTTCACTATCCCTCCTGACCAGTCACCTCACAATTAGGGTCACCACTGTGAGCAGCACTGTTCAATCTGCCCTCCAGACCTTATCTTCCTTCCTAGCAGGAAGTAGTCACCCATCCTAACACTAGCCACTCCTACTGTGGGTTTCTGAACTATTAAATCTAAATGTTCCTTGCACTATGCATTACATTACTACACACTTTACATTATACAGGCAAAAATCACAATACAATACAATTCACATAACACAATATGAACATAAGACGCAAGAAACACTTTACATCATAGTGACGTGATTGGAATCTTCAGGAGTAGGGATATGACATATACTGTTATGTTCTTTTGAGATATTCAGTACCCTGACAGGAGTATATGAATAGTTGTTGCATTATCTATGCTTGTTCATTTAAAATCTTCTTGTTACAGGTGGCAGACAGAAGATAAACTGAGAGGAAGGCAGATAATTCAGATTAACATGGTTTACACCGGCCAGCCAGCCATAGATATTTGCCCTTTGAAAACTCAATTGACTTGGCTCCCCAATGACAGAAGAGAGCAAAAGTTATTATGCATTGTTTCCTTTCACTATAAAAAAATGAAGGACTACTGTTTGTGGTTCTCAACAGATTTTACAGACTTAATCTAACAACAACTATCTACTAATTTAAATTGGGATGTTAATTTCTTTGATAATAGTACAAACCTAAACTGCTCTTTGTATGGTCTTCTTAACCAATACTATATTTCTATATGTATATGACTGCATAAACTCTATCTTTTTTGCTATGTTTAACTTGTCCTTGTCTCATCACACTATAATTCAAAAAAGACACAAAATACTGTGTTTCTATATGTTGTCAATCAAAAGCTCAAAACGAAAGTGTTGCCATTGTTGAACACCCTTATAAAAGGACTTGGAGGAGGACAGACTAATTGAGAGGTATTACGGTCTAGGCAAATATCTGAATTAGAGAATGTGGTGTTTTTTGTCCTCATTCACTTTATATACTATAAACTCGATTATGTTCCTTGACTGGGAATTTGTCATTTAATAGTTAACACTATATTATTTTCTAAAATTATATATGTGCTCTAAATAATTGACTATTATGCTCTTAAGATAAATAGCATGTCTACCTACGCACTTTACTGTGCTTTAAAATTGTCCTTTTATTTTTTCATGGAAAATGTCAACAATAGCTTATAATGCCTTCAAAATGTGACATAATTGCTCTTTTTGAACTTAAGTTTCCAAATTGGCCTCTACTTCTGGTCAATTTTTATAACACAGAAATACCAACATAATTTTTCACTATATCACAATTCCAAAAAAGTTGTGATGCTATGTTAAAGATAAAGAAAACAAGAATGCATTGATTTGGAAATCTCTTACAGACATATTTTGTTTACAATAGCACATAGATACGACATTGAAAGTAAGACATACTTCCATTTTATTTGAAAAAAATAGCTTATTTAGAAATTTATTGCAGCAGCACATTTACCAATTGTGATCATTAACAAAAACTATTGTACTAAGGACCAATATTATTACCATACAGTGATCATATAGCAGTACAGTAGATAGTAGTCATACACCAGCAGTCTGCGTACTTTACAAGTGATTACATTACAAGTATATCAATGTGTTTGCTCACTTTCCCCTACATTTTCAACTTGTTATAGACTGCCATGATGACTTCTTCTATCCATAACTCAACTCTACATAATGTACAGTGATGTTTGACTCTTCACTTATCCAGCATTCTCTTCACTTTTTCCCCACCTGTAAAAAATTGTATAGCCAAGCAGAGTTCCTTCAGTAGTAATAATTGGTCCACAGTGACCTTCACAGTAATTGTGCACCTTTTTAATGCTTCAAACAGCAACAGTGCCCCTCTCTTTCTCTTTATCCTAATGATACCCCCTATGTGACGTCACTTAGTAATTAAACCATTACTATTGGGAGCCAAGTGCAAAGGTCTTCTTTCGCGGGTCACCTCCTTGAAGAGTTCTTGAAACCTGTTGTGGCTCCAAGTTGCCAAGGACACAAGGTTGGCAAGTAAGGTGAGCATGTCATGACCAACCAGCTAGTCCTTAATTTTCCTGGAAAGGCCCTCCCAGAAGGCAGCGACTGGCGCATCATTTTTCAAGGGGAGCTCGCAGGACAGAGTATGAAATCAGATGATGTACTGGCCCACTGTGAGGTTTCTCTGGTGCAATCTGAGGAGAGAGGATGCTGCGGAGGAGCTGCAACCACATTCATGTGGAAGGCCGCAAGAAACAATTTGAGGCAAGAAACTAGAGGACCCATCTGTCCCAGAGGAGATTGAGACACGCCAGAGCCAGAGTAAAGTCGGAAATGATGAATACCAATTTGGCCAGATCTGAAGCAAAATGATGTGCCAAGAGCTTACAGTGCAGAGAACATTGATTAATGAACCCTCATCATAAAGCAGGAATACCATCATAGCATGATGGATACAACAGACAGGGTCCAGAACGAGGAATAACTAGGAGGTTGATGAGTCACAGCTGGTGTTTCCGAAGCTTGGACAGAAGCGAATGTAGCCACAGTTGTTAGCATGTCCAAGTGGGTACTCATGGTCCTCAGACATGAGAAGATTTGCCCTGCTGGTCTTTCTGGTGGGAGACCTCCTTATACAGATGTATTGCCAAGTTTTTAACACTAAGGTTCGGATATGAATGTAAAGAAGGCTACTGCTTGCAATATAAAGCAATTTTATTTCAAAGTATAAAATTATTTTAACATAAAAATATTTTAACATACAAAGGTTAAGTACATATAAAGATTAAGTACATATAACGATTAGGTACATATACTGACATCATCACCAAGCAGCTATTTAAACATTCTCCATCTGGAATATTAGAGAAGCAACCACCAAGACAGAAAACTTCTGGAAATTTCACAACACTGCATGGGCGTCCCCACTTATTCAGGTATCACAACACTGTACACATATAATTACAGGTACCAAATTTTTGTTTCTGTCTTAATCATTTTCTATGGATTTATATAGTGATTTTCACTATGTGGTAAGTCTGGTTCACCCTTGCCCTCCAGTGGCCAGCCTTTGGAATAAGATGCATCAGACATAAAAGGCATACATCAGACAATGGGGGCAATAGACCCACACAATTCAAAGGCTACCAAGGATAACATAAATCACCAGCAGATTGAGGTTAAAAAAACACCATGTTTTACAATAACAAAACAAAGTGGGGCCCTGGGCAAAAGTTTAAAGTGTAGCCCCAAATTCTAACATTTGCACAATCACACAGAAACATTTCAGTTGTATGTACATGCATTGAGTTTGACGTTGTTCGACGCTTGTTGCCCAGTCTCTTTACAGAGGAAGAATGATGGGCACAATCGATCACTAGTAATTCAATCTGTCACCATACAGTATCATGCTATCAGCAGCATATCTATATCTATATGTTTTTACCCGGCGATATGCTGCTGAGAACAATGCTTTTAGCTGAGCCATAAACAATCCAATAACCCATGAATCAGCAGCATTTTGCTCATTTAGTGTAATGCACTCCATAGTACTCCACATAGTATAATGCACCCGGTATTCTTCCACATAGTATAATGCACACCCCATAGAACTCCATATAGTATAATGTACTCCCCATAGTCTTCTGTATAGTTTAACACACTCCCCATAGTCTTCAATATAGTATAATGCATCCCATAGTTTTCCATATTGTATAATTATTTTTATTATTAGTTATTTATATAGCACCATTAATTCCATGGTGCTGTACATGAGAAAGAGTTACATAGAGGGTTATAGATATCATTTACAGTACACAAATTTATGATGACAGACTGGTACAGAGGGGAGAGAACCCTGTCCTTGCGAACTTACATTCTACAGGATACTGGGGAAGATACAGAAGGTTGGGGGTGCGGCAGCTCTGCTGGCAGTGAGGTGGTTGGTGAGGTGGCAGCTCGGGTGGTTGGTGAGGCGGCAGAATGGTTATTGCAGGCTGTAGGCTTTTCTGAAGAGATGGGTTTTCAGGTTCCATCTGAAGGATCCGAGGGTGGTGGATAATCGGATGTGTTGAGGCGTGAAATTCCAGAGGATGGGGATATTCGGAAGAAATCTTGGAGGCGGTTGTGTGAGGAACGAATAAGTGTGGAGGAGAGTAGGAGGTCTTGGGAGGATCAAAGATTACGTGAGGGAAGATAGTGGGAGACTAGTTCAGAGATATAGGTAGGGGACAGGTTTGACGGCTTTGTAGATCAGTGTTAGTAGTTTGAACTGGATTTGTTGGGGAATTGGGAGCCAGTGGAGGAATTTGCAGAGGGGAGAAGCAAGGGAGTAGCGAGGAGAGAGGAGGATTAGACAGGCAGCAGAGTTGAGGACAGACTGGAGTGGTGCAAGGGAGTTAGCGGGGAGGCCACAGAGGAGGGTGTTGCAATAATCGAAGCGGGAGATGATGAGGGCATGCACAAGAGTTTTAGTAGATTGTGGGGTGAGGAAGGGACAGATTCTGGCAATATTTTTGAGTTGGAGGCAACAGAAGGTGGCAAGAGTTTGGACGTGCGGTTTGAAGGACAGCGCAGAGTCGAGAGTTACCCCAAGGCAGCGGATTTCAATTGCGGGAGAGAGTGTGATGCCTTTTACCATAATAGATAGATCAGGTAAGGGGGATACGCGAGATGGGGAAAGATAATGAGTTCGGTTTTGTCTACATTGAGTTTTAGGAAGCGAAAGTTGAAGAAGGAGTATATGGCTGCTTGACACTCTGGGATTCTGGACAGCAGAGAGGTGACATCTGGGTCAGAGAGGTAGATCTGAGTGTCGTCCGCATACAGGTGGTACTGGAAGCTATGGGACTTTATGAGTTGTCCTAGGCCAAGGGTATAGATGGAAAAAAGTAGGGGCCTAGGACAGAGCCTTGAGGGACTCCAACAGAGAGAGGGCGGGATGAGGAGATAGTGTGGGAGTGGGAAAACGCTAAATGTGCGGTCGAAAAAGGTATGAGGCAATCCAGGACAGGGTAAGGCCTTTGATGCCAAGGGAAGAAAGAATCTGTAGCAGTAGGCAGTGGTTGACTGTGTCAAAAGCAGTGGACAGGTCGAGAAGGAGGAGGATGGAGAACTGTCTGTTAGCTTTGGCTGTGAGTAAGTCAGTAGTAATTTTGGTCAGAGCAGTTTCGGTGGAGTGGTGGGGGCGGAAGCAAGATTGGAGGTTGTCAAAGAGAGAGCTAGATGAGAGGTGGGAGGAAAGTTGAGCATGGACATGCTGCTCAAGGAGTTTGGAAGCAAATGGGAGCAGTGATATGGGGCAATAGCTGGACATAGCAGTTGGGTCAAGGTTAGCTTTTTTGAGGATGGGTGTGATGGTGGCATGTTTGAAGGCAGAGGGGAAGGTACCAGAAGATAACGATAGGTTGAAGAGATGGGTTAGGGATGGAATAAGCATGTTAATTAGGTTGGGGAGCAGGTGGGGTATGGGGTCAAGTGTACAGGTGGTGAGGTGTGATTTGGAAAGGAGGTGAGTAAGTTCTCCTTCAGTGATGTTGGAGAGGGAAGTTATAGGGGGAAGGGAGAGGTTGTGAGATTAGATAAGTCACAGAGGCAGGTGAGGATGAGGTCTAGTGTATGTCCGTCTGCGTTGGTGGCTGTGGAGGACCACTGAGTAAGTCCAAAGGATGAGGTAAGGGCCAGGAGCTTGGAGGCTGCTGGCTGGTGGGTGTCAGTAGGGCTATTAAAGTTACCCATTATGATAGTGGGGATGTCAGCAGAGAGAAATTGAAGAAGCCAGGTGGAGAATTGGTGAATGAAGGCAGTGACTGAGCCCGGTGGTCGGTATATGACAGCCATTTGGAGATTAGAGGGAGAGTAGATACAGACAGCGTGAACCTCGAAAGAAGGGAGGATAAGGGAGGGTGGGGGTTGGATAGGTTTGAAGTAGCAATTTTTAGAAAAAAGGAAACCCACTCCTCCGCCATGTCTGTTGCCAGAGCGAGGAGTGTGGGCAAAGTGGAGGCCACCATAACTCAGTTCAGCAGGGGAGGCCGTGTCAGGGGGTATCAGCCAGGTCTCAGTGAGGGCCAGGGAGGAAAGGTTTGCGGGAAGTGAAGAGATTGTGGATCACATGGAGCTTGTTGCAAATGGAGTGGGCATTCCAGAGTGCCCCAGAGAGAGGAAGCAGGGGGGTGGAGGTCAGTGGCATAGATTTTAAGTGTGAGGGGTTGCGGCAGTTTCTTTTAGTGTGAGAAGGATAGGGGTGAGGATTAGTGGGATATATGAGAAGAAAAATGGAAAGAAATTTGGGTGAAGGAGAGCAATCGGCTTATATTATATTTTAGTAGGTGAGGTCTGAAGTTAAAGAGCAGGTCTGAGGATGAAGCGGGGTAGAGGGGTGGGAGAGATGGGGAGATAGATATTTGGCATTAGGGTCCAGGGGTAAGGGGTTAGCGAAGGAGAGTGACAATTAGTGGAGCAGAAACAGTGAGGGCAAATGTGAGTATGGTTAAGGAGTAGGTGAAGAAAAGAAAAGCAAGTAAATTTGGCCAATTTCTGTACTATTTCTGATGATACACATAAAAGATGTCACTTCAAATGATGTCACATCTGACTAAAGTCAGATCTGACCAGCTTTATTCAACTTATACCAATCAAGTGTCCATGAAATGGAGCCAGGTGAGAGAGGGAGGGGGAGGAGGAAGGAGATGGAGGACAGTTCACAGCAGGGAACAATTAACAGATTGAAGTTAAAAGAAACATTTGACTACCATCAAAGCTGAAGAAAGATAGAATAGAATAGAATAGAATAGAATAGAAGGAGAGTTAGGTGTGAAGAGCATGGATATATCAATCTGCATGTAGTAAATTAGAGTATGATACATGGAATTAAAGTCAGGGAAAAAGTAGCAGAGTACCAGGTAGAATAGAGGGGGAGAGGTGCATGGATTCAGGGGTGCAGTGGGTAATCCAGGTTAGTAGACAGTTCAAACGTACCAGGTAGAACAGAGGGGGAGACGTGCATGGTATTAGGATTCGGTGAGAGAAACCCAAGAAGTGGACCCTCTGGGTCATGGCTACAGAGCCTCCGAGGACAAGTGGACCAGATAGAGCCACCCCCTATACAGGGAGTGTTTGGAACAGGCCCAAGGAGGATGAAGCTGCAACTGCCAGAGCCAAAGGGGCAACCAAGTAATGGACTAAGGAAGAGGAGAAGATGAGATGAAGTCAGGACCTCAGAGGAGACAGAAACAGCAGAGGCACAGAAGTGGCTAGGACAGCGGAGACACTGGAGTGGCAGGGGCGGCAGAGACACAGGACTGGCAGGGACGGCAGAGACACAGGACTGGCAGGGACGGCAGTGACACAGGACCGGCAGGGACGGCAGAAACACTGGAACGGCAGGGACGGCAGAGACACAGGACTGGCAGGGATGGCAGAGACACAGGACTGGCAGGGACACTGGACTGGCAGGGGCGGCAGAAACAAAGGACCGGCAGGGACAACCTGAACCCAAAGCAGAGTCACAGCGAAGAGAACAGAGACAGAGAGCCAAGGGACCTAAAGAAGCACCAGCCAAAACTAGCGACGACCATAGACACTAAGGCTTCTTACCTGGGAAGACACAGGGAAGAAATACCCGTCGGGCGCCACCATATTGGGGGTGGAGTCACCGGGTCACAACCTCCCAGAAGCCCCAGCGGTGAGAGGAGCGCGTCTGCACATGCGCGGACCGCCGAAGGGATGAGCACTAGAGAATCAAGATGGAGTTGAGCGGGGAGGAGCGTTGGGAGCGTGCCAGCCGGAAAGGTAAGTATTAGGCGGCATAACACATGGATTCAGTGGTGCAGTGGGTATTCCAGGTTAGGAGACAGTTCAAACGTACCAGGTAGAACAGAGGGGGAGAGGTGCATGGATTCATGGGTGCAGTGGGTATTCAAGTTTAGGAGACAGTTCAAACATACCAGGTGGAACAGAGGGGAGAGGTGCATGGATTCAGAGGTGCAGTGGGTATTCCAGGTTAGGAGACAGTTCATATGTACCTGTGGATGGAAGCAGATGGGTCAGGGCATGACAGCATGAAGGGTTACCTTTGTGGCATATTTCTGACGATACACTTAAAAGATGTCACTTCAAACACCTCCCATAGTTCTCCATACAGTATAATGCACTCCCCATAGTCCTTCATATAGTATAATATAATCCCCATAGTCCTCCATACAGTATAATACAGTTCCTATTATCCTCCATGTAGTATTATTGTCTCCCCATAGTTCTCAATATAGTATCATACACTTCGTATAGTCCTCAATATAGTATAATGCATCCCATAGTCTTACATATTGTATAATGCACCCCACATAATACTCCTTATAGTACAATGGACTCCCAATAGTATAATCTTCCCCACAGTCCTTCATATAGTATAATGCATTCCCCATAATCCTCCATAAAGTATAATGCATAATAGTCCATGATAGAGTATAATGCAGTCACCATTTAGTACACAGTCTAATGCACTCACCATAGCCCTTGATAGAGTATCATGCAGCCCCTATACAGTACATACAGTATAATAGAAAGTCTGTAGTCCTTCATAGAGTAAAATGCAGTCCCCATACAGTACGTACACTATAATACATAGCCTATAGTCCTTGATAAAGTATAATGCAGCCCCCATATAGCATAATAAAGCCTCCATATAGTATACATAGCATATTGCACTCCACATAGTCCTTGATAAAGTGTAATGCAGCCCCCATATAGCACATAGAGTATAATGCAGCCCCACAGAGTATAATGCAGCCCCACAGAGTATAAGCCCCTAGAGAGTACATGCAGCGCCCCAGGGTCCTGGTCGTTGCAGTAATGTTATTCTTCCACCAGGGGGAGTGATGTTACTTCTGAAGGCAATAAAGGAGATCTCTTTACCAGGTATCACAAACCACACAACACACTTCACACTTCAGTCCACCAGGGGGAGCTATGCTCCTATTTATTAGGGCACTCTTCACAATTAGGTAAAACTGGTGGTCTTGATTGGAAGTTAGGCAGAAGCGAGCTGAGCTTCACCCAGTAAGCTGCTATCTGAGCTCCACTCAGGTAGTTGGTCCCTGACAGGGGTGGGATCCAGTCATAGGCCTAGACAGAAGGCCATGGAAAGAGACATTGGAAGAGAATTGTATTGTAGAGAGTGAGAAACAAAGTCATAGCGAAAGGAGAGGAAACCAGAAGGAGTTCTGCCCTGCAAAAGGCTGCCTCCTTTCTGAGGCGCAGGATCCGGTAGCCGGAACACCGAGGGAGTCATCGTCTCCAAGCCTTGCTCCAGAGACCGGCAGGACAGCTAATTCCATATTAGTTACCCGACCCATACCCAGGAGGCACGGTGGCAACTGTGGGGGCCGGGGCGTGCTAGAGTCCCTGTAAAAGCCTCAGACCATCAGTCATACGGGTTTGTTCTATCCTTACCATCAGGGGGGACAGAGAGAGACATAACATCTAGAACACCAACATCAGTTGTGAGAACCTTACCGAGACGCTCAGCAGGAAGGTACTACAACACCCAGGCGCTAGAGGAAGGCTACTTATTTCCACCTGGATAAGGGGACTCTGGATTTGCCTTCAGACCGGCCGGACTCTGCCTGCCCTGTGATCTGGTGCTCTGGACTGTGGATGCTGAAGCCTTCAGTAAAGGTAAAGAGACTGCAACCTTGTGTCCTCGTTCTTCACTGCGCCTCACACCATCCACCATCTACACCTCTGGGAAGCCCTGGGGATACACTTTACCTGTGGGAAGGTATACCATCTAGCTGCCATAACATCACCCCAGCGGACCCCTCACAGCAGCGTTGGTCACCCTGTTATGATCCTAGTGGCAAGGATCGCAGGTCGGACTAGCTAAGTAACTGAACAGACGACTAGCTCTGGGGAAGTGGTAACTAGATTGACCGCAACCTGATCCTATCCGCAAACAACTATAGGCAGCCGTGGAACGTTACCTGAAAATCCTAGATGTCTCTTCACGGCCTGAGAAACTGACTATTCCTGGAGGGAAAGAAAGTCCTCTCTTGCCTCAGTGGAATGACCCCAAAGATATAGAATAGCCCCCCACAAATATTAACGGTGAGTGAAGGGGAAAGCACAAACGCAGAGATGAAATTAGATTTAGCAAATGAGGCCCGCTAATATTAGATAGCAGAAAATAGGAAGGGAACTGTGCGGTCAATTAAAAAACCCTATTCAAAATATCCACGCAGAGATTGCTCGAACCCCCGCACCAACTAACGGTGCGGGGGAAGCAACTCCGTACCCCAGAGCTTACCAGCAACAAGAAATCACATATTAGCAAGCTGGACTAGACTCATCATACACAGAAATCATATTGCAGGCAGATGAGCAAAAAATATTCAAACAGAACTTAGCTTATCCTGAAGAGGCAGAAAACGAGATAATCAGGAGTAATCAGAATAGCACTGAATACATTGACAGCCGGCAACAAGTGGAAGTGAAGCAGAGCTAAATAGGAGCCTCCCTGGTGAATAACGAGGCAGCTGATCCAGCCACACCCACAGGATAATAAACCAAACCACCAGGGGGAGCCAAAAAACCAAAGTCACACAATACCATCTGTGACCACAAGAGGGAGCCTGAAAACGGAGTTCACAACATCACCCTGACCGAGTACCACAGGTGGCATCATGAACATATCCCTTTAAAGAACTTTCCCCAATTTACAACGGACGTCCCTAGAACCACGGACCGGGTCAGCCACCATGACATCCCCATCGAGAACCAAAGGGCCCGGTACAGAGTACCCTGCTGCCCTACTGGGGGCAATCCATACATATAGTATAATGCAGGCCATAGCCCTCCAGTATTATAGCCACAACGTACTCACTGATTTAAAAAAAGATACAGTACTCACTTCTCCCCTTTCCCTCAATGCTTTGGTCTGTGCAGCACATCTACTCAGCAGTGCCTGCCCAGCAAACAGCGATGAGTGATGAAGTGATGTCATCGCGGCTGCTGATTCAGACACGGAGGGGGAATGATGGGAGATGGAGCATCACATGACACTCTCTCCTCCATCCTAGCTTTCAACTCTATCAGCAGTGTAATGCATGATGCGGGTGGGAGGCCGGAGCCGGCACTGGCACCGGGCCCTCCAGATTCACAGACCCCATAGCGGACAGCGGCATGCCACTGGCTGGAGGCCCCTGGGGAGGTGAGGATCCTGGGAAAATGCCTAGTTTGCCTGCTTTTAATGCTGGCCCTGGCTCTACCACATCTTTCACAAATATCCACATGCAAGGGCACAGATACCAATGAAAGTGATGCCAGGTTTCTTGTCAGGCCAATAACACAATTTGCACTCTCCAGAATATAAATTGGTCAGCATGAGAAATGAGTGAACTTATTAGATAAAAGTTAAATTATTCTCAAATTTCACTAAAAGTTGTATTCTCCAGGATAATATTTTTTTGCAAGACGCTCAATGCAAATTAAGCAAAATGGCAGCCAACAGTAGCTGCAATTTTGCTTAGTAGTAGAGGGCCAGGCAAACAGAAAAAAAACAAAAACATTTATCTCACCACTCACCTCTCCTGCCACCCCCTAACTTTCCCTGTCTTGTGCATCCTCTAAGACCGCTTCACCTCATGTAATGGCTTTCATCACTGACTACGCCTCTGACATCACTGTTTGCCTTGCTGTGATGATGCAAGTATCAGAGTGTTACGGATGTATGTCACCTGAGGCTTAGTCCTAGATGGAAGCCATGGAATGGAGTAAAGTGGCAAAAGATGATTCCTTAACAGAGAAAGGGTAATAGAAGATCTGCAGAAGATCAGACAGCAAGCTGAACAATGGCAGGAAAAGTGAGTGGCAAAGTTAATAATTATTATTTTTGTGATCTTTCATTTATTATACATTTTGGCATGTAGAGAAACAAGAGCATAATAAAGAACATGCAATTTGCATCGATTAACTTACCTGCAAATTAAATTTAGCTAA
Organism: Ranitomeya variabilis; assembly: GCF_051348905.1. NCBI lineage: Eukaryota > Metazoa > Chordata > Amphibia > Anura > Dendrobatidae > Ranitomeya > Ranitomeya variabilis. The sequence continues at coordinate 201,420,047 of NC_135236.1, forward strand.
AAGAAAAATGTATAAATGGTAGAGGAAAATAGTGCATGAACATGTAACCCTCTAAAAACAATATTAATTTATTTGTATTCATTATAAAACATCATTCCCAGCATAGTGTGGATAAAAAAGTATACAAATGGTAACAAGGGAAGAAGGATCACCGTATTATCATTAATATTATTATCAACAAGATTCCTTCATGTTAAACAATACAGCTAACCAACAATATTCTTAAGATTCCCTATTCTTTGCTTGAACTGATACTGCCTATCATGGTGGTTTGCACCCTAGTATAGGCTGTCACTTACTCCTCTTGTTATGTCCTGATATTGTGAGTTTAAACAGAGAATAAGTGATAAATCTAAAACAGAGACCTTTCTAACAATAAAGTATAAAAAAGGACTTAGTATTGGTTGTGAAAACTGCCTCAAAGCGTTTCCCCGTCCATTCAGTTCATCAGTAGGCTTGATATATGGATGATATGAATAATAACCCAAGTTCATGATGAGCAGTCACAGGCTAAGATGGTCTGTCTGCTGAAACAGAGTCTGGGCTTTAAATCTGCACCCATATTGACTCTTTTGCCAGTTATCATACACCCACTTGGCCTGTTAATCTGTAATGGATTTCCCTGTAATGGATTTAATTAGACCCTAGAGACTGTGTTCCACCTATATGCCATACTACATATGTTGCTATTTCACTTCCAGAGGCGGAAGTGAAGTGTGCGTTCCAGGCTAGAGCGAACCATCTCTAATACAAGGTTATTAGACACAGTATACCCACACTAATCCACAGAATTGTATTATTAATCTAGAAAATATTTAAAATAAATCGAATATACCCGTGGTTAGAATATGCTGTGAGACAACACCAGTGAGAACCACTGTAGTACAGAGACAAATACCAAACCACCTTGGATAGGAGATCACCAGAAAAAACCAATGAATACGGGAATAATAAAAGATAGGCCTTTATTTATAAGATTGGCAACAAATACATACAATAAAAAAAATGTTTTTTGCATAAAATACATAAAAGGTGTATTGCCCCCCTTGTCAGCCGGCTTAATCACCACATCAGTTAATTTCTCCAAATTTTTAAGAGCCATTTTTTCGGTTTTATTAAGATTCTCTTTAAATGGAAAACGTGGAATTTTATTGAATTCCTTACTAACAGTTTTAACAAAAGTATCAATAACAGGACAAGCTGACAAGGGGGGAAACTTACGGGACCTTGGCCTAATAGATACAGGGATCTTACCTCCCGTGGTGTCATTGTGCTCCTGTGCAAGTTCCTCCAAAGTCTCTAGTGTCTCCTGCTCCGCCTCTGTTGGGAATAATTGTAACAGCTCTTCATTATGAAAATATTTTTTGAACATTAGTTTTCTAGCAAGTAAATGAAGGTCTTTTATAGCTGTAAACTTATCAAACTGCGCCGTAGGGCAAAATGTAAGACCTTTTTTTAAAACATTTATTTCAATTTCAGATAGAGCATAATTACTCAAATTGATCACCTTTAGACTGCTTTCTGAAGTTGTGCCATAATTTCGTTTAGCTGGAGCATATCTTGGCTCCCGCTTGCGTTTAGGCGTGGAAACAATCGATGCCAGGGTGGAAATAGAGGCGGATGAGGAGACACCAGACACATCAACTGAGGCTTGATTGGATGAGGCTGAATGAGTTCTATTGCGTGTTTTGTCATCCTGTTGGTTCTTACGCCACCTATACACTTTACCACTAGAGAAATCCTTTTGATCTCTAGCCAATTTATTCCTCTGGTTATTCTGAATATCTTTTATCCACTGATCCACTTGTTTCTCTAGTAAATTATCCATAGATGATAATTGGATTCTTTTTCCCTGGCTATTATGCACTTTATTTGCACTACTTTGCACAGCGTTAAAAAGTAATTTTTTCTATTTTTTGCACATAATTTTGCAAAATTTTACAATCACGTTCTTTTTGGATATTGTTATCACTTTTTATTGGTACCTCTGCATTTTATGATATGCACAGCGTGAAATGACATAGCGCACTGGGGGCTATTTTATTGAGTATTTTTTCTCCCTGACCTCGTTAGTAGGGTATATACACCTTTTATGTATTTTATACAAAAAACATTTTTTTTATTGTATGTATTTGTTGCCAATCTTATAAATAAAGGCCTATCTTTTATTATTCCCGTATTCATTGGTTTTTTCTGGTGATCTCCTATCCAAGGTGGTTTGGTATTTGCATCTCTAATACAAGTGTGCATGGTGGTGGCATAACCAGATGTGCAGCAATATAGCCTGATGCAATGTATGCACTTTATACTAGAGTGCAAATAAACACCCAGAAATCAGGTATGATTTAGTCACTGAAATGAAGATGAACCAGCTTCCAAATTTGCAATCTTTTTATTGAATTAAAAGCAGGGTTCCATCATGAATGTAGACACAGCTACGCATTTTGAACATCCATTGCGTTCTTTAACTAAGAAATGGAACATATGGGAATCAAACATCAGTCCTACTGGGCATGTTTGTTATAATAAAATACTAATAAACCCAGAGGCATTAGCTGTTTTGAAAGACCACCATAATAAATCATCACATCCACGTGTCTGGTCCCATACAGTCAGGGAAAGCCTACTTATAATATGAGATCATCAATGGGGAAGGAAATAGGAGTAAGAATCTATAAAAAAAAAACCTTGATGTAAGTACATCCAATTATATCTAAAATTGCAATAACCAACATACTGTAACAGGACTACCACTGGTATAGTCTGGCGCTGTCCTTATTTTCCATTGGATGTTACCACTGGTATAGTGGCATCAAGGCATTGCATTCTAGAAGGACATTAAATCTTGTCTTGAAACAACTGGTGGAGACATGACCAAGAAACCTCTGCCAATCAGAGGGAGGATAGGGAAGACTGTTATGGTTCTCAATGGCAAGAGAACATAGCCCAGCATACATAGGAACTAGCTCTTGGAAGGATGGAAACTTAAACTGACCATGAACTAAACCTGCCGCACAACTAACAGTAGCCGGGTAGCGTAGCCTGCGTTTTATCCCTAGACGCCCAGCGCCGGCCGGAGGACTAACTAATCCTGGCAGAGGAAAATATAGTCCTGGCTCACCTCTAGAAAAATTTCCCCGAAAGGCAGACAGAGGCCCCCACATATATTGGCGGTGATTTAAGATGAAAATGACAAACGTAGTATGAAAATAGGTTTAGCAAAATCGAGGTCCGCTTACTAGATAGCAGGAAGACAGAAAGGGCACTTTCATGGTCAGCTGAAAACCCTATCAATACACCATCCTGAAATTACTTTAAGACTCTAGTATTAACTCATAACATCAGAGTGGCAATTTCAGATCACAAGAGCTTTCCAGACACAGAAACGAAACTGCAGCTGTGAACTGGAACAAAATGCAAAAAACAAACAAGGACAAAAGTCCGACTTAGCTGGAAGTTGTCTGGTAGCAGGAACATGCACAGAAAGGCTTCTGATTACAATGTTGACCGGCATGGAAGTGACAGAGGAGCAAGGTTAAATAGCGACTTCCACATCCTGATGGGAACAGGTGAACAGAGGGGATGATGCACACAAGTTCAATTCCACCAGTGGCCACCGGGGGAGCCCAAAATCCAATTTAACAACAGTACCCCCCCCTCAAGGAGGGGGCACCGAACCCTCACCAGAACCACCAGGGCGATCAGGATGAGCCCTATGAAAGGCACGGACCAGATCGGAGGCATGAACATCAGAGGCAGTCACCCAAGAATTATCCTCCTGACCATATCCCTTCCATTTGACCAGATACTGGAGTCTCCGTCTGGAAACACGGGAGTCCAAGATTTTTTCCACAACGTACTCCAACTCGCCTTCAACCAACACCGGAGCAGGAGGCTCAACGGAAGGCACAACCGGTACCTCATACCTGCGCAACAATGACCGATGAAAAACATTATGAATAGAAAAAGATGCAGGGAGGTCCAAACGGAAGGACACAGGGTTAAGAATCTCCAATATCTTGTACGGGCCGATGAACCGAGGCTTAAACTTAGGAGAAGAAACCCTCATAGGGACAAAACGAGAAGACAACCACACCAAGTCCCCGACACAAAGCCGAGGACCAACCCGACACCGGCGGTTGGCAAAAAGCTGAGTCTTCTCCTGGGACAACTTCAAATTGTCCACCACCTGCCCCCAAATCTGATGCAACCTCTCCACCACAGCATCCACTCCAGGACAATCCGAAGATTCCACCTGACCGGAGGAAAATCGAGGATGAAACCCCGAATTACAGAAAAAAGGAGACACCAAGGTGGCAGAGCTGGCCCGATTATTGAGGGCAAACTCCGCTAAAGGCAAAAAAGCAACCCAATCATCCTGATCTGCAGACACAAAACACCTCAAATATGTCTCCAAAGTCTGATTCGTCCGCTCGGTCTGGCCATTAGTCTGAGGATGGAAAGCAGACGAGAAAGACAAATCTATGCCCATCCTAGCACAGAATGCCCGCCAAAATCTAGACACGAATTGGGTTCCTCTGTCAGAAACGATATTCTCCGGAATACCATGCAAACGAACCACATTTTGAAAAAACAGAGGAACCAACTCGGAAGAAGAAGGCAACTTAGGCAGGGGAACCAAATGGACCATCTTAGAGAAACGGTCACACACCACCCAGATGACAGACATCTTCTGAGAAACAGGAAGATCCGAAATAAAATCCATCGAGATGTGCGTCCAAGGCCTCTTCGGGATAGGCAAGGGCAACAACAATCCACTAGCCCGAGAACAACAAGGCTTGGCCCGAGCACAAACGTCACAAGACTGCACAAAGCCTCGTACATCTCGTGACAGGGAAGGCCACCAGAAGGACCTTGCCACCAAATCCCTGGTACCAAAGATTCCAGGATGACCTGCCAACGCAGAAGAATGAACCTCAGAAATGACTTTACTGGTCCAATCATCAGGAACAAACAGTCTACCAGGTGGGCAACGATCAGGTCTATCCGCCTGAAAATCCTGCAAGGCCCGCCGCAGGTCTGGAGAAACGGCAGACAATATCACTCCATCCTTAAGGATACCTGTAGGTTCAGAATTACCAGGGGAGTCAGGCTCAAAACTCCTAGAAAGGGCATCCGCCTTAACATTCTTAGAACCCGGTAGGTATGACACCACAAAATTAAACCGAGAGAAAAACAACGACCAGCGCGCCTGTCTAGGATTCAGGCGTCTGGCGGACTCAAGATAAATCAAATTCTTGTGGTCGGTCAATACCACCACCTGATGTCTAGCCCCCTCAAGCCAATGACGCCACTCCTCAAAAGCCCACTTCATGGCCAAAAGCTCCCGATTCCCAATATCATAATTCCGCTCGGCGGGCGAAAATTTACGAGAAAAAAAAGCACAAGGTTTCATCACGGAGCAGTCGGAACTTCTTTGCGACAAAACCGCCCCAGCTCCGATTTCAGAAGCGTCGACCTCAACCTGAAAAGGAAGAGCAACATCAGGCTGACGCAACACAGGGGCGGAAGAAAAGCGGCGCTTAAGCTCCCGAAAGGCCTCCACAGCAGCAGGGGACCAATCAGCAACATCAGCACCCTTCTTAGTCAAATCAGTCAATGGTTTAACAACATCAGAAAAACCAGCAATAAATCGACGATAAAAGTTAGCAAAGCCCAAAAATCTCTGAAGACTCTTAAGAGAAGAGGGTTGCGTCCAATCACAAATAGCCCGAACCTTGACAGGATCCATCTCGATGGAAGAGGGGGAAAAAATGTATCCCAAGAAGGAAATCTTTTGAACCCCAAAAACGCACTTAGAACCCTTCACACACAAGGAATTAGACCGCAAAACCTGAAAAACCCTCCTGACCTGCTGGACATGAGAGTCCCAGTCATCCGAAAAAATCAGAATATCATCCAGATACACGATCATAAATTTATCCAAATAATCACGGAAAATGTCATGCATAAAGGACTGAAAGACTGAAGGGGCATTTGAAAGGCCAAAAGGCATCACCAAATACTCAAAGTGGCCCTCGGGCGTATTAAATGCGGTTTTCCACTCATCCCCCTGCTTAATTCGCACCAAATTATACGCCCCACGGAGATCTATCTTAGAGAACCACTTGGCCCCCTTTATGCGAGCAAACAAATCAGTCAGCAGTGGCAACGGATATTGATATTTAACCGTGATTTTATTCAAAAGCCGATAATCAATACACGGCCTCAAAGAGCCATCTTTCTTAGACACAAAGAAAAAACCGGCTCCAAAAGGGAGATGACGAAGGACGAATATGTCCCTTTTCCAAGGACTCCTTTATATATTCTCGCATAGCAGCATGTTCAGGCACAGACAGATTAAATAAACGACCCTTAGGGTATTTACTACCCGGAATCAAATCTATGGCACAATCGCACTCCCGGTGCGGAGGTAATGAACCAAGCTTAGGTTCTTCAAAAACGTCACGATAGTCAGACAAGAATTCAGGAATCTCAGAGGGAAAAGATGACGAAATGGAAACCAAAGGTACGTCCCCATGCATCCCCTTACATCCCCAGCTTAACACAGACATAGCGTTCCAGTCGAGGACTGGGTTATGAGATTGCAGCCATGGCAATCCAAGCACCAACACATCATGTAGATTATACAGCACAAGAAAGCGAATAATCTCCTGATGATCCGGATTAATTCGCATAGTTACTTGTGTCCAGTATTGTGGTTTATTACTAGCCAATGGGGTGGAGTCAATCCCCTTCAGAGGTATAGGAGTTTCAAGAGGCTCTAAATCATACCCACAGCGTTTGGCAAAGGACCAATCCATAAGACTCAAAGCGGCGCCAGAGTCGACATAGGCATCCGCGGTAATAGATGATAAAGAACAAATCAGGGTCACAGATAGAATAAACTTAGACTGAAAAGTGCCAATTGAAACTGACTTACCAAGCTTCTTAGTACGCTTAGAGCATGCTGATATAACATGAGTTGAATCACCACAATAAAAGCACAACCCATTTTTTCGTCTAAAATTCTGCCGTTCGCTTCTGGACAGAATTCTATCACATTGCATATTCTCTGGCGTCTTCTCAGTAGACACCGCCAAATGGTGCACAGGTTTGCGCTCCCGCAGACGTCTATCGATCTGGATAGCCATTGTCATGGACTCATTCAGACCCGCAGGCACAGGGAACCCCACCATAACATCCTTAACGGCATCAGAGAGACCCTCTCTGAAATTCGCCGCCAGGGCGCACTCATTCCACTGAGTAAGCACAGACCATTTACGGAATTTTTGGCAGTATATTTCAACTTCATCTTGCCCCTGAGATAGGGACATCAAGGCTTTTTCCGCCTGAAGCTCTAAATGAGGTTCCTCATAAAGCAACCCCAAGGCCAGAAAAAACGCATCCACATTGAGCAACGCAGGATCCCCTGGAGCCAATGCAAAAGCCCAATCTTGAGGGTCGCCCCGGAGCAAGGAAATCACAATCCTGACCTGCTGAGCAGGATCTCCAGCAGAGCGAGATTTCAGGGACAAAAACAACTTGCAATTATTTTTGAAATTTTGAAAGCAAGATCTATTCCCCGAGAAAAATTCAGGCAAAGGAATTCTAGGTTCAGATATAGGAACATGAACAACAAAATCTTGTAAATTTTGAACTTTCGTGGTGAGATTATTCAAACCTGCAGCTAAACTCTGAATATCCATTTTAAACAGGTGAACACAGAGCCATTCCAGGATTAGAAGGAGAGAGAGAGAGAGGAAGGCTGCAATATAGGCAGACTTGCAAGTGATTCAATTGAAAGCACACTCAGAACTGAAGGAAAAAAAAAAAAAAAAAAAAAAAAATTTTCAGCAGAATTCTTTTTTCTCTCCTTTCTCTGCCAATTAATTTAACCCTTTGTGGGCCGGTCAAACTGTTATGGTTCTCAATGGCAAGAGAACATAGCCCAGCATACATAGGAACTAGCTCTTGGAAGGATGGAAACTTAAACTGACCATGAACTAAACCTGCCGCACAACTAACAGTAGCCGGGTAGCGTAGCCTGCGTTTTATCCCTAGACGCCCAGCGCCGGCCGGAGGACTAACTAATCCTGGCAGAGGAAAATATAGTCCTGGCTCACCTCTAGAGAAATTTCCCCGAAAGGCAGACAGAGGCCCCCACATATATTGGCGGTGATTTAAGATGAAAATGACAAACGTAGTATGAAAATAGGTTTAGCAAAATCGAGGTCCGCTTACTAGATAGCAGGAAGACAGAAAGGGTACTTTCATGGTCAGCTGAAAACCCTATCAATACACCATCCTGAAATTACTTTAAGACTCTAGTATTAACTCATAACATCAGAGTGGCAATTTCAGATCACAAGAGCTTTCCAGACACAGAAACGAAACTGCAGCTGTGAACTGGAACAAAATGCAAAAAACAAACAAGGACAAAAGTCCGACTTAGCTGGAAGTTGTCTGGTAGCAGGAACATGCACAGAAAGGCTTCTGATTACAATGTTGACCGGCATGGAAGTGACAGAGGAGCAAGGTTAAATAGCGACTCCCACATCCTGATGGGAACAGGTGAACAGAGGGGATGATGCACACAAGTTCAATTCCACCAGTGGCCACCGGGGGAGCCCAAAATCCAATTTCACAACAGAAGACCACAAGAGAGCCAGATTCTTATAGAAAGCATGTATAAGAAAGTTGTTTATTGAATGCTTTTGGGGATTAAAAGCACACTAAGAGCGACATTGTGAACAAGACCCAAAATGTTTGGTCACATTCATAATTTGCTTTTTATGCTTAATCTGAGCCTTTGTCTACTTGCGCTTGAATTTTGAAATAAAAAGGAATTGCATTAGACACAAGAGTGTGCATTGAATTACCTCACTAGATGACTCAGGGGCTCACTACCACCTTCCCCCTGCACCTTGGCTCTACCACTGTGTCCTCTGGCAGCATACAGTTGGACCCATAAACACCCAAATACTGTTAGGAGAAACCTTACCAGAAGTGGTCATCATGGAAAAATTGTGACTAAAAAGCCTTACATTGACATGAAAACAAGGCCAAGTGACTGAGCTAGGCATGAAGACATATAAGCTGGGGTACCGAAAATTGGCAGCTTGTGCTCTAGATTGATGAGTCAAAGCTTGAAATATTTGGCTACGGGGGCGTGGTTTGCCAGGGGAAGGGAGCAGACGAGTCTCACACTAGCTCCTGCTAATTCCCCTTAATAAGCCTACTATAAACATACTAAAAGTGGAATGTTGGACCCCTGTGGCATTTATATCATGCCAGGAGCCAGCAAAACAAAGAAGGGATCTATTCCCAGCAAGACTGCCACTATCTGGAGCCAGAGAGGGGCTAAGGAAGACGGAGATGTGTCCCACAGAAAGACTCATGCCGAGTATGTAGGGACAAAGAAGTCCCCTCCCCTTACCCAGCGCAAGCTGAAGATACAGGGCTCACCACCGCAAATGAAGCCCCTGAACGGCAAGACATTTGCCACCGTCACAGCCCTGCATCTGCTCCGCAGGGCAAGTGAAAGCAACAGACAAGGAGCGGAGACTTTGCAGAGCAGGAGCGCACCTAAAATCAAGATGGTGCCCACGCCGCCGGCGCCGAGGATGAGTGCTCCAGGACCTGGGCGGAAGCAGTGATCAGCTGAAGAGCCGCGGCCACAAGCTGCAGCGGCACAAGAGAGAGACGCCGCACTGCTGCAGAGGACAGACCCCGGACCTCCCCGTACCCAACACAAGCCGAGGTGGGAGGAATCACAGCGGTGCAGAGGACAGGATGCGGCGGCTAAGGGGAGAGCCGGGACCGGAAGTAAGATGGCGCCCGCTCCACAGAAGCTGAGGATCAGCGCCCCAGAGTTCGTGCCGGGGCTGCGGTCTTCAGAGGACTCACAGCGAGGACTCACAGCATCAGGACACAGCGGCGCAGGTGGGAGACGCAGCACAGCGGCAGCAGGACCGGCCAGAGAGCCGCAGCCATGCCGGTAAAAAAGCGGGAGCCAGCTGTGGAACTTCCCCAGAGACAGGTGATCGTAGGGGGAAGGGGAATATGGCGGCGGCTGCTGGCTGTGAGACTCAGCAGGGGGATGGGGAGGGCCATGATCGCTGCGGGACTTATGACACCAGTAGCAGGCCTCCCACAATGACAAACGGCTGCCAAATAATGAAACATAAACCCCTTAGTTCACCCACAAGGACGGGGACCAACGATATAAGCTGTGCCACCCAGCCTTTATATAATGCGGTGAGCGCTATTACGTCACAACACCACGACGGTATACTGCAGCCTCATCCATTTCAAAGGAGATGTGCAACCCCTAAATCCCCTGATAGCTGCACGAAATTTACAGGGAACATTCAGGGGGACATTATATATGGGGACACAACGGATAAAAGACACTAAAATGCATCATCAGCGCTGACAAGCAGTGATAAATCTATTGATGACTTTATAGCTTACTTGGAGAAACGCAGGTTTTCATATAAAGCGGAGAATTTACACGCACATGCAGCCAACTCTGACAATGAGACTTTGTCGAATCGCTCGGACGGCTCTCAGGATTCACGGGAGAACTTGGGGAGCATACATTCAGAGGAATTTTTTATAGTTACAGACTCATCCGATCATAGACTCAGTGATTTTTCTGAGGAAAGCTCATCCTCACACTCATCTTCGGAAAAAGTGTCTTCACTAGTGTTGAGCGATACCGTCCGATACTTGAAAGTATCGGTATCGGAAAGTATCGGCCGATACCGGCAAAGTATCGGATCTAATCCGATACCGATACCCGATACCATACAAGTCAATGGGACTCATGTATCGGACGGTATTCCTGATGGTTCCCAGGGTCTGAAGGAGAGGAAACTCTCCTTCAGGCCCTGGGAACCATATTAATGTGTAAAATAAAGAATTAAAATAAAAAATATTGCTATACTCACCTCTCCGACGCAGCCTGCACCTTACCAAGGGAACCGGCAGCGTTGTTTGCTTAAAATTCGCACTTTAACTTCCTTACGTGAAGTCCCGGCTTGTGATTGGTAACGCGCCGCCCATGTGGCCGCGACGCGACCAATCACAGCAAGCCGTGACGTAATTTTAGGTCCTTCAGTATTTTAAAATTACGTTCCGGCGTTGTGATTGGTCGCGTCGCGGTCACATGGGCGACGCGACCAATCACAAGCCGTGACGTCACGGGAGGCAGGAGACGCGCGCATTTTAAAATGCGCGCGTGTCCAGCCTCCCGTGACGTCACGGCTTGTGATTGGTCGCGTCGCCTATGTGACCGCGATGCGACCAATCACAACGCCGGAACGTAATTTTAAAATCCTGAAGGACCTGAAATTACGTCACGGCTTGCTGTGATTGGTTGCGTCGCGGCCACATGGGCGACGCGACCAATCACAAGCAGTGACGTCACGGGAGGCTGGACACGCGCGCATTTTAAAATGCGCGCGTCTCCTGCCTCCCGTGACGTCACGGCTTGTGATTGGTCGCGTCGCCCATGTGACCGCGACACGACCAATCACAACGCCGGAACGTAATTTTAAAATACTGAAGGACCTAAAATTACGTCATGGCTTGCTGTGATTGGTTGCATCGCGGCCACATGGGCGACACGCGACCAATCAGAAGCCGTGACGTCACGGAAGGAAGGAAAAGCGCGCATTTTAAGCAAAGAACGCTGCCGGTTCCCTCGGTAAGGTGCAGGCTGCGTCGGAGAGGTGAGTATAGCAATATTTTTTATTTTAATTCTTTCTTTTACACATTAATGTTGTTTCGATACCGATACCCGATACCACAAAAGTATCGGATCTCGGTATCGGAATTCCGATACCCGCAAGTATCGGCCGATACCCGATACTTGCGGTATCGGAATGCTCAACACTAGTCTTCACAGGATTATCTTAAGCCAGCTGAAAAGTCCTGCCCCGAGTGTTCTTCTCCTTTCCTTTCACAAATAGTTGAGATTCCTGCGTCGGATGACCACCCCACAGAAGGTTTTATGATTATGATACTTAAAGCTTTCCTAATCACAATGGATTCTTTGCCACATAATAAACTCAACCACAGAGTTATACCAGACACCCTCAAAATTAAATGGCCCGAGTCCACGATGACAAATAACCCCAAAGCTATAGAAACCTTTGTTAAAAATATTATCCAAGACATACTAATGACAGCGGTCATTGATAACCACTCTGCTCCAACCAGAACCTCTGATAAAGCTAAATGCGATACTTATATAAAAAGTAAACCCAGCACTACGCAAACTCTTCCCTCACTCTCAGATTCTATAAAAAAAATCCAAAGAGACATTGCCCTCTTCAGAACCGATCTGGATAAGTACGAGAACTATAGGAGAAAAAACAACGTTAAGATTAGAGGAATTTCTGATATGATCCAAACTTCCCAACTTAGGAGCTATGTTTCTTCAATGGTCTCTCATCTATTCCCTGGTACTCATGGGAGCCGTCTGATTGATAAAGTATTCAGAATCCGCAGACCGCCTTCTCTCTCGCACGAATTAACAATCGATGTTATAGTGTCATTCTACCCAAATTGGCTGAGAAACGCCCTCCTGGACGTGACAAAGGAGCAAAAATTTCTATCATCCCCATACAACCACCTAACTTTTTTCAAAGACATTTCAAAAGAAACGCTACAAAAAAGGAGAACTTTTTTTCAAACTACACGCGCTTTTCTACAAGCTGGGATTCCCTATACCTGGACTAGGTCCTCAACACTCCGAGTGAAATTGATCCATATACTCTCTCCGGAGGAGGGAGTCGTTTTCCTTAAAGGTGCTGGAATCAAAATCTCAGCGGTCTCCTCCAGACACTTCTCTACAAGAAACCTGGATTTCCTGGATACTGGCTCCAGTTGTCCTATTTAAGAGAACTATACGTTACTTCTTCACTACTTTAAGAAGTTTTTCCACTTTTCTGACTACTTCCAAGAACCGAACTTTCCCTCCCATGTAGTTTAGGGTCACTCTATGGTGCTTCCAGACACGACGGGCCTAAGTGTACGAAAGAATATAATGTACTTTTACTTTAATTAACTTGCTTTTTTTTTTACAGGTCTAAAGCCTTGATTAGCTTCAAATAACTACGTAATTTTCGAAAGCATTTATATGTACACGGATACGTCTGTCTTATCTTTCCCATTCCCTGTTGTACAGGGAATTATTTATCCTTCCCCCTTACCTACTTTCCCTCCCCTCTTCCCTTACCTTTATAAAAATCTGTAAAACCAATAAAAACGTTTGGAAAATAAATATTTGGCTACAGCAGAATAATTTTTCACTAAAGGGCTAAAGGGTGGTACAATGAATGTCTGGAGGCAAAAGCCTCGCACTGTGCATAATGCATAACACACTGCGGGGCTGGGATTCACAAGCTCGGTGGCGGCACAGGCGCAGTCTGTGAGACTGCATCTGAGGTCAGACGGGCAGCGCTCACTGCGCCTGCCACAGGCAGAACAAAACAGCGCAGGCGCTGGATTTGATTTGAAAACAGTGCGGAGGGGGCGGCACCCGGCGCCGAAGAAGCCTTGAGTGACGGCAGTGTGGCATGTGCAGCAGGGGGGTTAAGACCTGCCTCCAGGGCTAAAGACAGGTATTTTTGCGAAATTATAAAATGCTTTATTTCTGCTTTGACTGCACCAATAACTAAAAGAGCCACCTTGTCAGAATGCAGCAATACTGCTGTACAAGGTGGCTATATTAGTTTATAATGTCTGGAGGGGGTGACAGAGTCCCTTTAAGCAAAGTGGATGTTCCTTGCAAGTTTGGGACTGCATTTTAGCTAATGGAGATAAGAGTCCAGAGCACCTGTTTCAGTCCCTATGTTTTCATGCATAGCTGATTTGCTTTGCCATGTTTCCATATTGATGTTATTGCATTTTGGCCACAATTCTTTCATAATGACTACTACTGGCTAGACTTCTCAGAGCACTAAATGTATGTTGCTGGGTCCCACTGGTTGCTGACAGTTTTGAGCCGATAGCTCACTATTGAACTTCTGATTTCAGAGGGAAGTAAGCATGATGTGCCTTTCATCTGCTGTACCATGTTTTCTTGGATGAACACTACTTCTGTGGTCCTCAAACTTTCACATTTTATGGAGCTTCTTCTAAAGAGCTTTAACAGTACAACTTTAAACCCTAGAATGCTGTGAAATCCTTGCCTGGGAGAGACTTTGCTGATGAAGTATAACTACCTTGTGTCCTGTTGCTGGGCTTAGTCTTGCCATATTGTTTGAAATGTGACATGAAATTGCTACAAGGTAGAGGTTGTGGAAAATAAAGTTTGTATTTCCTAACTCAGTTTTAAGCCTTCTAGGCAGCTTTTTCTACTTCTTTTAATGACTGTGTTTCCACCTGCATATGAATAAGATGTTCATTATCTCCTGTTGGGTATAATTGGTTACTCCTACACATGACAACAGTATAATTCTAAAAAAAATCTGTGATTTTGTGTACGTGTACCTAGAAGAATGTGTTCTGTTTTCAAGGGAAAGGACAATCACATAAAAAATGTAATTGATTTCAATGTCTTTTTTGTTAATTTATTTTGAATGTTGTTAATTAAAGAAAATATACTATTAATATTTCTAATTATTAAAACATTCCTACTTTGCAAAACTTTTAGGCTAGTATGGAAAAATATTGTATAGTAGTGTGTGTAATTATGAATGAGCATGAAAAGCTAAATGAAATATGGAATCTATGGACACAAACCGATGCTGGTTAGCTTTCAAAGTTTTAGCTATTAAATTTAAAAAAGTATTTTTTCTATTTCTTAAGAAAAAGTGGAAAAATAATAAAAGTTAATCTTGTTTCTGTTTTGATCTCACTATTGAAGATGATGGGTCTACTTTCATTCTAGCTCTATTTATTTTTGACATATAGATTTCCAGAGGGCTATTTCGGCATGTAGCAACAAAACTGATTCTTCAGGAAATGTGCATTCTATCAGGGTTCAGATGGAGAGTAGCTCAGTCTGTGATATATGACTCTGGAGAGATGTTCCATTGATGTCGGGTGTAAATCCCAGTAGACAGAGATACCACACTGTCCTGACTGTACACACTAGATTGACAGCTCCGGTCTGACTTGCTAAGTGCATAAAGCTGTCAAATACTGAAGTGCCTGCCCCAGAGATTCACAGACTAAACAAGTGTAATACAAATATTCATGTTATAAGTTCAGGCAGATTGCTATTCCTACTAGTACATGCACAAAAACGAACAGAATTTTCTATTACTGAAAATCAATTACATTGAGAAGTTGTAATTTGAATGATTCAACATATTGACTATCCCTAATAATGAAAATATAAAAAATAGTACTATTCTTTCCCCACCTTACTCTACCTTACCGGCCAAAAGCTCCAACAGGATTTAGATGTGTTGTAAGTAGACATAATCCAGCGCACATTCTTGTTTATGAACTGTCATTAATGTCCCTTTTAAAAGATGGGTGACCAAACAAGTGTTGAAAGTATTGGAGTTCAGCAAAAAGGAAACCGAGGTAATTTATGTGAAAGTAAATCTGTGTTCTTAAAATGCTTACCAGAAGATTAGCAGGAAGTCAATACCTATACTGGTGAATTGCACTACTGCATGGATTGAATGGTTATAAATTGCAAGCAATTAAAAGGGTTGTCCAGTCTAAACTGAAAAGTCAAGAAAAGATTAAGCTGCACCCTGAATTGCTAAGAATAATAACTTTTGAAAATTGGAACTGCATTACTGCCATGGAAAACAGAAAAATGCTACATTATGTTCATATGGAATATTAGAAAAATGAAGCTGCAATATTGGTATGAAAAACTACAGTAAAAAACAAAGTACAAGGAGCAAAAATTGGCCAATATATGTGAGCCCAACAGTCAACATCATGGTGTCCTTCTTTGTTGGGTCCCTCTCCTGATAAGAAACTTCTCCTGGGCAAGAAGCATACTATATGTACATAATTGCAGAAAGCAATAGTGTAGATCAACCAAACCATATAACACCCTCAGGATAAGATAGGATCAGCTATGGAGGATAACCATTATTAAAACGTAACTTTTAATACTAGATGTAACTAAAATCATTGGAACCCAACAACAAACACATACAAAAAACAAAAAGTGCTCAGATACCCAGTGCTCAAGAAATAAAAGTTGGAAAAGTTTCACCAATAAGGACAGACGTATGGATATAATAGTTGTTTTCAGCCTATCAGGCTTTGAAGAGTCATGGTCCAGGGGAGTCGGGACGGGATGGGGTATGTAGATGCTGTCTACCCTGTAATCCCTCTGCAGCTCCTGTCCTGACAAGGACAGGCCCAAGTGGACACTGCTATGGACAACCACCAGATCAATGAGTGTAGGTAACCAAAATTCCTCTTCTCCCTACGCGTTTCATCACCAGTGCAGGAGACTCATCAGGGGAGTTCAAATAGATATATGTACCAATAGGTACAGAAAGTCCAAGCAACAAAAGTCCGTATCTATATGTGGGTCCCGCAGTGGCTGAGTGAGTACCCATAAGAATGGAGTGACCATCTGTGTTTGCAGTCTAAAGTGAATCCTCACCCATATCCCAAAGGGATAGCCTTATATACCGGATATGGGTACCTCCCCCTCAATAAACGTTGTGATGCCGGGTATACTGCTATTCCAATATATCATTGCCCCATGCGGCGATGTAATACCGCAATGTGTACTTACAGTTCAATCCCGGCGTGTCGTACCATGTGTGCAGCGAACATACCGGAAGTACGGCCGCCATGTTATGTACGTCATATCCGCATATGCGCAGAGTGAGTGCGCTCCAAACAGTTGAGCGCACACAACCCGGAAACAACAGCGCCATATTGTAGGCGTCACCCATCGCGCGTCATAACGACGCCATGGTAACTAGACGTGAATCGTCATGACATAATTATATGCCTGTGTGACTAACCCGTGACGCGCCCCAAGTACCAGAGTGCTTAAGATATAGTGTACAAGCACTCCAGGTTCAATGTGGAGAAGGAAACATGTCACAACTAAGTGTGGTACTATATTATGAACATTACTTCCTATCCACGTTCAAGGAGGGCACCATATCAGCCACAGACCAAGTGATCAAGCACCAAACCAAGAAGTGTATTCAGTGAAGAGGAAGATGCTTTACATTAGTGGTAATCATATACTCCACATCTTGGGCTAAGGGGAAGGGGGAGAATATGCCCTCCTAATACTAAGACAGGCATAATAAATATTTGAGGAGACAGCGTAGATTTAAATAAAAATTAGATTCCAAAATTGGTGATGTTAACCCCTATTCGTGGTGCTGTAGCCTCCACATGGGAGACACAACACTACGTAATCAAGTAAGGAGTGTGACCTAGGCAGGGAGAGAGCAGTGGCCAAATCTCTATAAGTAACTTTGGACATATTAACAATTCTGTTTTCTTTGACTGCTTCAATCGCTAGAGCCCAGACACGACTACACGAAGGTCTATATACAAAAACATCCCCTTTGGCAGACTATATACCTGCCATAGTATATGACATATAGTAACGGACAAATAGGGGGGAATAGGGGGAGGAAGAAGGGATGGGGAAGGGGAGAGGGAGGAGAGAGGTAAGGAATGAATAACTGTACAGGCCCAGATGGAGAGGAGGACAGGGAGCAGAGAGGGAAGACTATGAATGGAGGACCTAATCAGAGAAAACAACTATAGTTAAGTTGTTTGTTCAATCCTCTGGGGTCACAGGTGTCAAGTAGAAATATCCACTTGGCCTCTCTCTGGAGGAGCATCCTATCCAGGTCACCACCCCTCGGTGGCATTGGTACTTTATCAATTCCCATAAACGAGAGCACCTTGGTATTACCCCCATGTGTCCCATTCACATGTTTCGTAATGGGGGTGTCCCTCTAATTACGTATGTCACCAAGGTGCTCACCCACACTGTTGTGAATTCTGCTCTTGGGCTCCCTCCGGTGGTTGTAAGTGGTAGCGCTGCTGTCTCTGAATCACAGCATTTATCAGGTGTGTTCACTCTTTGCAATTTTGACTGGGCTATTTAGTCTTGCTTCACCCTTTAGTCAGTGCCAGTTGTCCATTGTTCCTGGAGGATTCACATCTCTGCCTGGTCTCTCCTGCTTTGCAGTTCTTTTCATCAAAGATAAGTTCTGGCCTTGACTTTTTGCTGTCCACATGCTGTGGCCTTATTGTTCAGTTCCTTTCTATGTTTTTTGTCTTGTCCAGCTTGGTCTGTATAAGGATTTGTTTAGCCAAGCTGGTATCTCTGGAGATGCAGATATACCCTCCATATCTTTAGTTAGCTGTGGAGTTTTTGTATTTTCTGTGGTGGATATTTTCTAGTGTTTTAATACTGACCGCATAGTACTCTGTCCTATCCTTTCTATTTAGCTAGAAGTGGCCTCCTTTGCTAAATTCTGATTTCAGTCTGTGTATGTTTTTTCCCTCTCCTCTCACAGTCAATATTTGTGGGGGGCTGCCTATCCTTTGTGAATTTTCTCTGAGGCAAGATAGTTTTCCCTTTTCTATCTCTAGGGGTAATTAGTCCTCCGGCTGTGTCGAGATGTCCAGGGAGTGCTAGGTACATTCCACGGCTACTTCTAGTTGCGGTGTTAAGTTCAGGGTCTGCGGTCAGTACAGGTACCACCTTCTCCAGAGTTCGTCTCATGCTGCTCTTAGGCCACCAGATCATAACAGTACAACTGGCCAACAATGAGTTAACCGCATCTCAGAAGAAGGGAAGGAAAGTGCTGAGCCATTTTTTTTCTGTAGTCTGTTGTGTTTTTTTTTCTCTTCCCTCTTTACCTCTGGGTGGCTCAGGAGTTCGGCGCTGGTATGGATGTTCAGGGATTGGCTTCTCGTGTGGATCAACTTGCTGCTAGAGTACAGGGTATTTTGGATTATATCGTTCAGACTCCAGTTTTAGAGCCTAGAATTCCAACTCCTGATTTGTTTTTTGGGGATAGGTCCAAATTTCTGAGCTTTAAAAATAACTGTAAACTGTTTTTTGCTCTGAAACCCCGTTCCTCTGGTGATCCCATCCAGCAGGTTAAAATCATTATATCTCTGCTGCATGGTGACCCCCAGGACTGGGCATTTGCCCTGGAACCTGGGAATCCGGTGATGCTTAATGTAGACACCTTTTTTCAGGCGCTTGGGTTATTGTATGACGAACCTAATTCAGTGGATCATGCTGAGAAGACCTTGTTGGCCCTGTCTCAGGGTCAAGAAGCGGCAGAATCATATTGCCAGAAGTTTAGAAAATGGTCTGTACTGACTAAATGGAATGAGGATGCCTTGGCGGCAATCTTCAGAAAGGGTCTTTCTGAATCCGTTAAAGATGTTATGGTGGGGTTCCCCATGCCTGCTGGTCTGAGTGATCCTATGTCTCTGGCCATTCAGATTGATCGGCGCTTGCACGAGCGCAGAGTTGTGCACTATGGCATTGTCTTCCGAGCGGAGTCCTGAGCCTATGCAGTGTGATAGGTTTGTGTCTAGAGCTGAACGACAAGGATTCAGACGTCAGAATAGGTTGTGTTTTTACTGCGGTGATTCTGCTCATGTTATTTCTGATTGCCCTAAGCATACCAAGAGAATCGCTAGTTCTGTTACCATCAGTACTGTACAACCTAAATTTCTGTTATCTGTGACCCTGATCTGCTCATTATCGTCATTTTCTGTCATGGCATTTGTGGATTCAGGCACCGCTCTAAACTTAATGGACTTAGAATTTGCCAGACGTTGTGGTTTCCCCTTGCAGCCTTTGCAGAGTCCTATTCCTTTGAGGGGCATTGATGCTACACCGTTGTCTAAAAATAAACTTCAGTTTTGGACACAGCTGACCATGTGCATGGCACCAGCCCATCAGGAAGATTGTCGTTTTCTGGTGTTGCATAATTTGCATGATGCTATTGTGCTGGGTTTTCCATGGTTACAGGTGCATAATCCGGTATTAGATTGGAAATCTATGTCTGTGACTAGTTGGGGTTGTCAGGGGGCTCATGGTGACGTTCCTTTGATGTCTATTGCCTCCTCCCCCTCTTCTGAAATTCCTGAGTTTTTGTCAGATTTCCAGGATGTGTTCGATGAGCCCAAGTACAGTTCCCTTCCACCGCATAGGGACTGTGATTGTGCTATTGACTTGATTCCAGGCTGTAAGTTCCCTAAAGGCCGACTTTTCAACCTGTCTGTGCCAGAACATACCGCCATGCGGAGCTATGTTAAGGAGTCCTTGGAGAAGGGGCATATTCGGCCATCTTCTTCACCATTGGGAGCAGGTTTTTTTTTGTTGCCAAAAAAGATGGCTCCTTGAGACCCTGTATTGATTATCGCCTCTTGAATAAGATCACGGTCAAATTCCAATACCCTTTGCCTTTGCTTTCTGATCTGTTTGCTAGGATTAAGGGGGCTAGTTGGTTTACTAAGATTGACCTTCAAGGGGCATATAATCTTGTTCGTATTAAGCAGGGTGACGAATGGAAAACCGCGTTTAATACGCCCCAAGGCAATTTTGAATACCTTGTGAAGCCATTCGGACTCTCTAATGCTCCATCTGTGTTTCAGTCCTTCATGCATGATATATTTCGGAATTATCTTGATAAATTCATGATTGTATATTTGGATGATATTTTGATTTTTTCAGATGATTGGGAGTCTCATGTGAAACAAGTCAGGATGGTATTTCTGATCCTTCGTGATAATGCCTTGTTTGTGAAGGGGTCTAAGTGCCTCTTTGGAGTACAGAAGATTTCTTTTTTGGGCTGCATTTTTTCTCCCTCATCTATAGAAATGGATCTGGTTAAGGTTCAGGCCATTCATGATTGGATCCAGCCCACATCCGTGAAGAGCCTTCAGAAATTTTTGGGCTTTTGCTAATTTTTATCGCCGTTTCATTGCCAACTTCTCCAGTGTGGTTAAACCCCTGACCGATTTGACGAAGGAAGGCACTGATGTGACGAATTGGTCCTCTGCGGCTGTTTCTGCCTTTCAGGAGCTTAAACGCCGATTTACTTCTGCCCCTGTGTTGCGTCAGCCGGATGTTTCTCTTCCTTTTCAGGTTGAGGTTGACGCTTCTGAGATTGGGGCAGGGGCCGTTTTGTCTCAGAGGAATTCTGATGGTTCCTTGATGAAACCGTGTGCCTTCTTTTCTCGAAAGTTTTCGCCTGCGGAACGCAATTATGATGTCAGCAATCGTGAGTTGTTGGCTATGAAGTGGGCATTTGAGGAGTGGCGACATTGGCTTGAGGTCTTGTGGTCTTGACCAATCATAAGAATTCGATTTATCTCGAGTCTGCCAAACGGCTGAATCCTAGACAGGCCCGATTGTCCATGTTTTTCTCCCGTTTTGATTTTGTGGTCTCGTATCTTCCGGGTTCTAAGAATGTTAAGGCGGATGCCCTCTCTAGGAGCTTTTTGCCTGATTCTCCTGGGGTCCTTAAGCCGGTCGGTATTCCGAAGGAAGGGGTGATTCTTTCTGCCATCTCCCCTGATTTACGACGGGTTCTTCAGAAATTTCAGGTTGATAAACCTGACCGCTGTCCAGTTTGGAAATTGTTTGTTCCTGACAGATGGACTAGTAAAGTGATTTTGGAGGTTCATTGTTCTGTGTTAGCCGGTCATCCTGGGATTTTTGGTACCAGAGATTTAGTTGGTAGGTCCTTTTGGTGGCCTTCTTTGTCATGGGATGTGCGTTCTTTTGTGCAGTCCTGTGGGACTTGTGCGTGGGCCAAGCCTTGCTGTTCCCGCGCTAGTGGGTTGCTTTTGCCTTTGCCGGTCCCTGAGAGGCCTTGGACGCATATTTCTATGGATTTTATTTCGGATCTTCCGGTTTCCCAGAGGATGTCAGTTATCTGGGTGGTTTGTGACCGGTTTTCTAAGATGGTTCATTTGGTACCTTTGCCTAAGTTGCCTTCCTCTTCTGATTTGGTTCCGTTGTTTTTTCAGCATGTGGTTCGTTTGCATGGCATTTCGGAGAACATTGTGTCCGATAGAGGTTCCCAGTTTGTTTCTAGGTTTTGGCGGGCCTTTTGTGCTAGGCTGGGCATTGATTTGTCTTTTTCTTTCGCATTTCATCCTCAGTAGTGTTGAGCGATACCATCCGATACTTGAAAGTATCGGTATCGGAAAGTATCGTCCGATACCGGCAAAATATCGGATCTAATCCGATACCGATACCCGATACCAATACAAGTCAATGTTACTCAAGTATCGGACGGTATCCCTGATGGTTCCCAGGGTCTGAAGGAGAGGAAACTCTCCTTCAGGCCCTGGGATCCATATTACTGTGTAAAACAAAATATTAAAATAAAAAATATTGCTATACTCACCTCTCCGACGCAGCCTGCACCTTACCGAGGGAACCGGCAGCCTTCTTTGCTTAAAATGCGCGCGTTTACTGCCTTCCGTGATGTCACGGCTTCTGATTGGTCGCGTGCCGCCCATGTGACGGCGACGCGACCAATCACAACAAGCCGTGACGTAACTTCAGGTCCTGAATGCCTAATTCTAGGCATTCAGGATTTGAAAATTACTTCACGGCTTGTGATTGGTCGCATGCCGCCCATGTGACCGCGGCGCGACCAATCACAACAAGCCGTGACATAATTTCAGGTCCTGAATGCCTAATTCTAGGCATTCAGGATTTGAAAATTACGTCACGGCTTGTGATTGGTCGCGTCGCGGTCACATGTGCGGCACGCGACCAATCACAAGCTGTGACGTAATTTTCAAATCCTGAATGCCTAGAATTAGGCATTCAGGACCTGAAATTATGTCACGGCTTGTTGTGATTGGTCGCGTCGCTGTCACATGGGCGGCACGCAATTTCTGTGGTGGATATTTTCTAGTGTTTTAATACTGACCGCAGAGTACTCTGTCCTATCCTTTCTATTTAGCTAGAAGTGGCCTCCTGTTATGGACTGGTAATTTAGGAGCGACATGCGACTAGCTCTGGGCAGCTGGTAACTATACAGACCGCAGTCCCTGATCTTAACACAACACTAGCAGTAGCCGTGGAATGTTCCTGTCACTCCCTGGACATCTTGTCACAGCCGGAGAACTAGCTACCCCTAAATGTAGAAACAGGAAAGCTATCTTGCCTTAGAGAAAATCCCCAAAGGATAGGACAGCCCCCCACAAATAATGACTGTGAGAGGAGAAGGAA
This sequence comes from Ranitomeya variabilis, assembly GCF_051348905.1. Classification (NCBI taxonomy): domain Eukaryota; kingdom Metazoa; phylum Chordata; class Amphibia; order Anura; family Dendrobatidae; genus Ranitomeya; species Ranitomeya variabilis. The sequence goes on from NC_135236.1 coordinate 201,443,247, forward strand.
ATTACATACATAGTATGAAACAAGATTTAGTAAAGAAGGCCACTTCTAGCTAGATAGAATTAGTACAGAACGGAACACTGTGCGGTCAGTAATAAAAACTAGAAAAAGTCCACCGCAGAGTGTGGAGGGCAAACTCTGCTGCCCAGAGCTTCCAGCTTAGCTGATCAGGTTCATACTGATAAGCTGGACAAATGAGCAAAACATAGAAGGTGCTGAACAACAAAGTCCACAACAAGTGAACTGCAAAAGGACAAGCAAGGACTTAGCTTTGCTGAACTGGTCAGAGTGTCAGGGAAATCCAAAGAGCCGTGACTCCAGGCTGGAACAATTGGCAACTGGCATTGAATGAGGGAACAGGCTAGACTAATATAGCCGAGCCAGAAAGACGATCAGTGAAAACAGCTGCTGATGCTAAATCCCAGAAGCAGCCATACCACTCAAAAACCACAGGAGGGAGCCCAAGAACAGAATTCACAAAAATGCCACTTACAACCACCGGAGGGAGCTCAAGAGCGGAATTCACAACAGTACCCCCCCCCTTGAGGAGGGGTCACCGAACCCTCACCAGAGCCCCCAGGCCGATCAGGACGAGTCAAATGAAAAGCACAAACCAAATCGGTGGCATGGACATCGGAGGCAACCACTTAAGAATTATCCTCTTGGCCATAACCCTTCCGCTTGACAAGATACTGAAGCCTCCGCCTCGAAAAACGAGAATCCAAAATTTTCTCAACCACATATTCCAACTCCCCCTCAACCAACACCGGGGCAGGAGGATCAACAGTTGGAACAACGGGTACCACATATCTCCGCAACAAAGATCTATGGAAAACATTGTGGATGGCAAAAGAGGCTGGAAGGGCCAATCGAAAAGACACTGGATTGATAATCTCAGAAATCTTATAAGGACCAATAAACCGAGGCTTGAACTTAGGGGAATAAACCTTCATAGGAACATGACGAGAGGATAACCAGATCAAATCCCCCACACGAAGCCGAGGACCAACACACCGACGGCGGTTAGCAAAACGCTGAGCCTTTTCCTGAGACAACGTCAAATTGTCTACCACATGAGTCCAAATCTGCTGTAACCTGTCCATTACGGAATCTACACCAGGACAATCAGAAGGCTCAACCTGCCCTGAAGAAAAACGAGGATGGAAACCAAAATTACAAAAGAAAGGCGAAACCAAAGTAGCCGAACTGGCCCGATTATTAAGGGCAAACTCGGCCAACGGCAAGAAAGCCACCCAATCATCCTGATCAGCAGACACAAAGCATCTCAAATAGGTTTCCAAGGTTTGATTAGTTCGCTCAGTTTGGCCATTTGTCTGAGGATGGAACGCCGAAGAAAAAGACAAATTAATGCCCATCTTAGCACAAAAGGCCCGCCAAAACCTGGAAACAAACTGGGAACCTCTGTCAGACACAATATTCTCCGGAATGCCATGCAAACGAACCACATGCTGAAAAAACAATGGAACCAAATCAGAGGAGGAAGGCAATTTAGGCAAAGGCACCAAATGGACCATTTTAGAGAACCGGTCACAAACCACCCAGATAACAGACATCCTCTGGGACACAGGAAGGTCCAAAATAAAATCCATGGAAATATGCGTCCAAGGCCTCTCCGGGACAGGCAAAGGCAAAAGCAACCCACTAGCGCGGGAACAGCAAGGCTTAGCCCGGGCACAAGTCCCACAGGACTGCACAAAAGAACGCACATCCCGCGACAAGGAAGGCCACCAAAAGGACCTAGCAACCAAATCTCTGGTACCAAAAATCCCAGGATGACCAGCCAACACATAACAATGGACCTCAGAAATTACCTTACTTGTCCATCTATCAGGAACAAACAGCTTCCCCACAGGACAGCGGTCTGGTTTATTAGCCTGAAATTCCTGAAGCACCCGCCGTAAATAAGGGGAGATAGCAGAAAGAATCACCCCTTCCCTAAGAATGCCAACCGGCTCAAGAACTCCAGGAGAATCAGGCAAAAAACTCCTAGAGAGGGCATCTGCCTTAACATTCTTAGATCCCGGAAGATATGAGAGCACAAAATCGAAATGGGAGAAAAACAGGGACCATCGAGCCTGTCTAGGGTTCAGCCGCTTGGCCGACTCGAGGTAAATCAGATTCTTATGATCGGTCAAGACCACAACGCGATGCTTGGCTCCCTCAAGCCAATGTCGCCACTCCTCAAATGCCCACTTCATCGCCAACAACTCCCAATTGCCGACATCATAATTGCGTTCCGCAGGCGAAAACTTTCGGGAAAAGAAGGCACATGGTTTCATCAAGGAACCATCAGAGTTCCTCTGTGACAAAACGGCCCCTGCCCCAATCTCAGAAGTGTCAACCTCAACCTGAAAAGGAAGAGACACATCAGGCTGACGCAAGACCGGGGCAGAAGTAAATCGGCGCTTAAGCTCCTGAAAGGCCTCCAGAGCCTCAGAGGACCAATTTGCCACATCAGCGCCCTTCTTCGTCAAATCGGTCAGGGGCTTAACCACACTAGAGAAGTTGGCAATAAAATGGCGATATAAATTAGCATAGCCCAAAAATTTCTGAAGGCTCTTCACAGATGTGGGTTGAACCCAGTCATGAATGGCTTGGACCTTAACAGGATCCATTTCTATAGACGAAGGAGAAAAAATAAACCCCAAAAAAGAGACCTTCTGGACCCCAAATAGGCACTTAGACCCCTTCAAAAATAGAGCATTATCACGAAGGATCTGAAATACCATCCAGACCTGCTTCACGTGAGACTCCCAATCATTGGAAAAAATCAAAATATCATCCAAATACACAATCAAAAATTTATCAAGATAATTGTGAAAAATATCATGCATGAAGGACAGAAATACAGAAGGAGCATTAGAAAGCCCGAAAGGCATCACCAGGTATTCAAAGTGGCCTTCGGGCGTATTAAATGCAGTTTTCCATTCGTCACCCTGTTTAATACGAACAAGATTATACGCCCCTCGAAGGTCAATCTTGGTAAACCAACTAGCCCCCTTAATCCGAGCAAACAAATCAGAGAGCAAAGGTAAAGGGTATTGGAATTTGACCGTGATCTTATTAAGAAGGCGATAATCAATACAGGGTCTCAAGGAGCCATCCTTCTTGGCAACAAAAAAGAATCCTGCTCCCAATGGTGACAAAGACGGCCAAATATGCCCCTTCTCTAAAGACTCTTTAACATAGCTCCGCATAGCGGCATGCTCTGGCACAGACAGATTGAAGAGTCGGCCCTTAGGGAACTTACAGCCAGGAACCAAGTCGATAGCACAATCACAGTCCCTATGAGGAGGAAGGGAACTGGACTTGGGCTCATCGAATACATCCTGGAAATCTGACAAAAATTCAGGAACATCAGAAGAGGGGGAAGAGGAAATTGACATTAAAGGAACGTCACTATGTACCCCTTGACAACCCCAACTAGTCACAGACATCGATTTCCAATCCAACACTGGATTGTGTACTTGTAACCATGGAAAACCCAGTACAACAACATCATGTAAATTATGCAACACCAGAAAACGAAAATCTTCCTGATATGCTGGAGCCATGCACATAGTCAGCTGAGTCCAATACTGAGGTTTATTCTTGGCCAACGGTGTAGCATCAATACCCCTCAAAGGAATAGGGCTCTGCAAAGGCTGCAAAGAAAAACCACAGTGCCTGGCAAGTCCATTAAGTTCAGGGCAGCGCCTGAATCCACAAATGCCATGACAGAGAAAGATGACAATGAGCAAATCAGGGTCACAGACAGGAGAAACTTAGGCTGTACAGTACTAATGGTAACAGATCTAGCGACCCTCTTAATATGCTTAGGGCAATCAGAAATAGTATGAGCAGAATCACCACAGTAAAAACACAGCCCATTCTGATGTCTGTATCCCCTCTGTTCTGCTCTAGTCAGAATCCTATCACATTGCATAGGCTCAGGACTCTGTTCAGAGGACGCTGCCATATGGTGCACCACTTTGCGCTCGCGCAGGCGCTGATCAATCTGAATGGCTAGGGACATAGATTCGCTCAAACCAACAGGCGTGGGGAACCCCACCATAACATCTTTAAGGGCTTCTGAAAGACCCTTTCTGAAATTTGCTGCCAGAGCATCCTCATTCCATTTAGTGAGCACACACCATTTTCTAAATTTCTGGCAGTACAATTCTGCCGCTTCCTGACCCTGACACAGGGCCCAAAGTGTTTTCTCAGCATGCTCTACAGAGTTAGGTTCGTCATACAATAATCCGAGCGATTGAAAAAATGCATCTACATTAAGCAATGCCGGATCCCCTGACTCAAGGGAGAATGCCCAGTCCTGAGGGTCACCACGCAGCAGAGAAATAACTATTTTAACTTGCTGAGTGGGGTCACCAGAGGAACGGGGTTTCAGAGCAAAAAACAATTTGCAGTTATTTTTCAAGTTCAAAAACTTAGATCTATCCCCGTAAAACAAATCTGGAGTAGGAATTCTAGGCTCTAAGGCTTGAGTCTGAACAACATAATCTTGGATACTTTGAACTCTTGCAGCAAGCTGATCCACACGAGAAAACAAACCCTGAACATCCATGTCCGCACCCAAATCCACCCAGAGATTAAGAGGAAGGAAAAAGACAAAACAGACTAAAGAAAAAAAAAATGGCTCAGAACTCTTTTTCTTTTCCTTCTTTTGAGATGCATTCAACTCATTTCTGGCCAGTTGCACTGTTATGGACTGGTAATTTAGGAGCGACATGCGAATAGCTCTGGGCAGGTGGTAACTATACAGACCGCAGTCCCTGATCTTAACACAACACTAGCAGTAGCCGTGCAATGTTCCTGTCACTCCCTGGACATCTCATCACAGCCGGAGAACTAGCTACCCCTAAAGGTAGAAACAGGAAAGCTATCTTGCCTCAGAGAAAATCCCCAAATGATAGGACAGCCCCCCACAAATAATGACTGTGAGAGGAGGAGGAAATTACATACGTAGTATGAAACAAGATTTAGCAAAGGAGGCCACTTCTAGCTAGATAGAATTAGTACAGGACAGAACACTGTGCGGTCAGTAATAAAAACTAGAAAAAGTCCACCGCAGAGAAATGCAAAAAATCTCCACACCTGACTAAAGGTGTGGAGGGCAAACTCTGCTGCCCAGAGCTTCCAGCTTAGCTGAACAGGTTCATACTGATAAGCTGGACAAATGAGCAAAACATAGAAGGTGCTGAACAACAAAGTCCACAACAAGTGAACTGCAAAAGGACAAGCAAGGACTTAGCTTTGATGAACTGGTCAGAGTGTCAGGGAAATCCAAAGAGCCGTGACTCCAGGCTGGAACAATTGGCAACTGGCATTGAATGAGGGAACAGGCTAGACTAATATAGCCGAGCCAGAAAGACGATCAGTGAAAACAGCTGCTGATGCTAAATCCCAGAAGCAGCCATACCACTCAAAACCACAGGAGGGAGCCCAAGAACAGAATTCACAAAAATGCCACTTACAACCACCGGAGGGAGCCCAAGAGCGGAATTCACAACAGCCTCCTTTGCTAAATTCTGATTTCAGTCTGTGTATGTTTTTTCCCTCTCCTCTCACAGTCAATATTTGTGTGGGGCTGCCTATCCTTTGGGAATTTTCTATGAGGCAAGATAGTTTTCCCTTTTCTATCTCTAGGTGCAATTAGTCCCCCGGCTGTGTCGAGATGTCCAGGGAGTGCTAGGTACATTCCACGGCTACTTCTAGTTGCAGTGTTAAGTTCAGGGTCTGCGGTCAGTACAGGTACCACCTTCTCCAGAGTTCGTCTCATGCTGCTCTTAGGCCACCAGATCATAACACCACATGTCTCCTAAATTCTCAAATCATTTTTCCAATGTAGGTCTGACCACATGTGCACAGGACCCTGTAGATAACACCAGTGGTTTTGCAGTTAATGAATTATTTGATTTTATACAGTTGTTGAGTATTCTTATTAACAAATTCCTTGCCAGGTCTTATAAATTCGCATGCCACACAGGTCCCACATTTATTGCACCCTGCTGGTCTAACAGGTAACCATGTCTCCTTTTTTGGGGTCCTAAAGTGACTGTGCACAAGTCTGTCCCCCAAGGTCTGGCCCCATTGTCAAATGTACAGATGAGTCTTGTCTCCTTAGGTATATCCTCTTGCCTACCAGAGGGAGTGAGGAGGGACCCTCTATTTTGTCTATCTATTTTGCCCCTGGCCAGAAACCTCTGCCTGAGATCATCTGCCTTAGCCTTAAAGTCTCTTTGATTGGAGCAGTTACGTCGTAATCTGAGGTACTGGCCCTTGGGGATACACCTCTTTAGGGTATAGGGGTGATGGCTATCCCATATTAAAGGAAACCTGTCACCCCCAAAATCAATGGTGAGGTAAGCTCACCATTATCAGGGGCTTATCTACAGCATTCTGTAATGCTGTAGATAAGCCGCCGATGTTACCTGAAAGAGGAGAAAAAGATGTTAGACTATACTCATTCAGGGGCGATCCCGCTCCTATGGGTGTCTCAGGTCCAGTACAACGCCTCCCATCTTCGTTCAATGACATCCTCGTCTGGTCTTCACACTGTGGCTCTGGTGCAGGCATACTTTGTATGCCCTATTGAGGGCAGAGCAAAGTACTGCAGTGCGCAGGTGCCGGAAAGGTCAGAGAGGCCCGATGCCTGCGCACTGCTGTACTTTGCTCTTCCCTCAACAGGGCAGACAAAGTACGGCTGTGCCGGAGCTGCGGCGTGAAGACCAGAAGAGGACATCATGGAATGAAGATAGGAAGCGCCGGAGCGGACCTGAGACATCCATCGGACCGGACCGCAGCGGGACCGCCCATGGGTGAGTATAATCTAACCTCTTTTTCTCCTCTTTCAGGTATCATCGGGGGCTTATCTACAGCATTACAGAATGCTGTAGATAAGCCCCTGATGATGGTGCGCTTACCTCATCATCGATTTTAGTGGTGACAGGTTCCCTTTAACAGTGAGTTAGTTGTGGTGGGCTTCCTGTAAACTGTAGTCTCCAAACAGTCTCCCCTCTCTGATTTAGTGATTAGGATTATTACTGATTATTACTCTCCTTGAGTTTGTACATTACAACAATTTTTTCTGCTTTGATGGCAAAATCTTCCACCAGCTCAGGGGCACCGCAATGGCGAGCCCCTGTGCTCCCACTTATGCAAACTTGTTCCTGGGCTGGTGGGAGGACAGCATTGCCTTTTCAGAGATGTATGAAATATATCTGACCTTTGATGATTTATTGGTCAGATATATTGATGATATTTTTGTACTCTGGAAGAGCACGAAGGATACCTTCTGCCAATTCATTGCATCCCTGAGCAAGAATGATATTGGCTTAAAGTTTACATTTGAGATAGAGGAGGACAGGTTACCATTTTTGGACATCCTAATCACTAAATCAGAGAGGGAAGACTGGAGACTACAGTTTACAGGAAGCCCACCGCAACTAACTCCCTGTTAAGATGGGATAGCCATCACCCCTATCCCCTAAAGAGGGGTATCCCCAAGGGCCAGTACCTTAGATTACAACGTAACTGCCCCAATCAAAGAGACTTTAAGGCTAAGGCTGATGATCTCAGGCAGAGGTTTCTGGCCAGAGGCTACCCCGATCGGAAATTAAGGGAGGCTTTTTGCTATGCCAATTGACAAAATAGAGGGTCCCTCCTCACTCCCTCTGGTAGGGAAGAGGATATACCTAAGGAGACAAGACTCATCTGTACATTTGACAATGGGGCTGCATCTGTGAAAAGGATCCTCAGGGAACATTGGGGGATTTTGGGGACGGATGAGGACCTTAAGAGGATTGTGGGTGGTGCACCTAGCATCACATATCATAGATGTAGGACCTTGGGGGACAGACTTGTGCACAGTGACTTTAGCACCCCAAAAAAGGAGACATGGTTACCTGTTAGACCAGCAGGGTGCTATAAATGTGGGACCTGTGTGGCATGTGAATTTATAAGACATGACAAGCAATTTGTTAAAGAGAATACTCAACAACTGTATAAAATCAAATAATTCATTAACTGCAAAACCACTGGTGTAATCTACAGGGTCCTGTGCACATGTGGTCAGACCTACATTGGAAAAATGATTCGAGAATTTAGGAGACGAGTGGGTGAGCACCTTGGTGACATACATAATCAGAGGGACACCCCCATTGCGAAACATGTGAATGGGACACATGGGGGTAATATCAAGGTGCTCTCGTTTATGGGAATTGATAAAGCACCAATGCCACTGAGGGGTGGTGACCTGGATAGGATGCTCCTCCAGAGAGAGAGGCCAAGTGGATATTTCTACTTAACATCTGTGAGCCCAGAGGATTGAACAAACAACTTAACTATAGTTGTTTTCTCTGATTAGGTCCTCCATTCATAGTCTTCCCTCTCTGCTCCCTGTCCTCTCCATTTGGGCCTGTACAGTTATTCATTCCTTACCTCTCTCCTCCCTCGCCCCTTCCCCCCTCCCTTCTTCCACCCCCTATTCCCCCCTATTTGTCCGTTATTATATGTCATATACTATGGCTGGTATATAGTCTGCCAAATGGGATGTTTTTGTATATAGAACTTCGTGTAGTCCGTGTCTGGGCTCCAGCGATTGAAGCAGTCAAAGAAAACAGAATTGTTAATATGTCCACAGTGACTTATAGGGATTTGGCCACTGCTCTTTCCCTGCCTTGGTGACACTCCTTACTTGATTACGTAGTGTTGTGTCTCCCATGTGGAGCCTACAGCACCACGAATAAGGGTTAACATCACCAATTTTGGAATCTAGTTTTTATTTAAATCTACAATGTCTCCTCATATATTTATTATGCCTGTCTTAGTATTAGGAGGGCATATTCTCCCCCTTCCCCTTAGCCCAAAATGTGGAGTATATGATTACCACTAATGTAAAGCATCTTCCTCTCCACTGAATACACTTCTTGGTTTGGTACTTGATCACTTGGTCTGTGGTTAATATGATGCCCTCCTTGAATGTGGATAGAAAATAATGTTTATAATATAGTACCACACTTAGTTGTGACATGTTTCCTTCTCCACATTGAACCTGGAGTGCTTGTACACTATATCTTAAGCACTCTGGTACTTGGGGCGCGTCACGGGTTAGTAGCACAGGCATATAATTATGTCATGACGATTCACGTCTAGTTACCATGGCGTCGTTATGACGCGCGATGGGTGACGCCTACAATATGGCGCTGTTGTTTCTGGGTTGTGTGCGCTCCACTGCTTTGAGCACACTCACCCTGCGCATATGCAGATATGGCGTACATAACATGGCGGCCGTACTTCCGGTATGTGCGCTGCACACATGGTGCGACACGCCGGGATTGAACTGTAAGTACACATTGCGGTATTACATCGCCGCATGGGGCAATGATATATTGGAATAGCAGTATACCCGGCGTCACAGCGTTTATTGAGGGGGAGGTACCCATATCCGGTATATAAGGCTATCCCTTTGGGATATGGGTGAGGATTCACTTTAGACTGCAAACACAGACGGTCACTCCATTCTTATGGGTACTCAGCCACTGCGGGACCCGCATATAGATACGGACTTTTGTTGCTTGGACTTTCTGAACCTATTGGTACATCTATCTATTTGAACTCCCCTGATGAGTCTCCTGCACTGGTGATGAAACGCATAGAGAGAAGAGGAATTTTGGTTACCTACACTCATTGATCTGGTGGTTGTCCATAGCAGTGTCCACTTGGGGCCTGTCCTTGTCAGGACAGGAGCTGCAGAGGGATTACAGGGTAGACATCATCTACACACCCCATCCCGTCCCGACTCCCCTGGACCATAACTCTTCAAAGCGTGATAGGCTCTGAGCACTTTTTGTTTTTTGTATGTGTTTGTTGTTGGGTTCCAATGATTTTAGTTACATCTAGTATTAAAAGTTAAGTTTTAATAATGGTTATCCTCCATAGTTGATCCTGTATATACATACTGTAATGTAGCATTTTCTGATATTTTATGGCAGTAATGCAGTTCCAATTTTCTAAAGTTATTCTTAGCAATTCAGGGTCAAACTTAATCTTTTCTTATAGTTATTTTTTTTGGTTGGTGCCCATACACACTAGCTTGGATGTGCTGGTCATTTTTTCCTATCTAAAATGAAAAGTCTGCTGACACTCTTCCAGCAGACTTACTTTGCTCTGCCAGGATTCCCGACTTCTGAGCCAGGAACAGGGGTTATGTATGCAATATGCATATTCCCGGGCAAAATACATCAAGTGTGCATGGCCTAACTCCTTACAAGGGTATTGAGCTAGTCTGGGCTCACTAGATGGCCGCATCCATTAGTCAGCAGCATCCTCGCTTCAAACAGTCGCCTTGGATTTTTAGATTTGACTGCAGCTTTTAACGTTTGTGGAGGGTTGTTCCAAGTTTGCACGAGCTGTGTAGTAGTTCAAGAAATATACTTTAATGAATGTCAGGGAGATAGATGTCCAGCCCATAGATCTTAATAGCATACATAGAAAAAAAACACAAGAAAAAAACAGTGCAAAAGTCCATAATGCAAACAAATAAAACAAATTTATTGAAAAGATACAAAAAGTTGTTAGCAGCTAAAGGGTAAAACAGCAATCACAAACATACTATATGGCAAGGGAGGCAGGCAGACACATCTGCGCACAAAAGGTAAAGCACATCACAATGCTAGTAATAATCAGGATGTTTGTACATAAAACATGTCCTATATATAACATTACTGAAATCATCAGGAAAATTCCTATGCACAAGTGTGCACTAAAGAACATGATACAAATGCATGCTAAACAAGTAAGACAAAATACCTGACATAAGTACACAGTGTGCCGCACCAACTCCCACCCTCCCCAACGCGCATTTCGGATATTACCTTCCTCAGGGGGCGAAACGCATTTGTATCATGTTCTTTAGTGCACACTTCTGCATAGGAATTTTCCTGATGATTTCAGTAATGTTATACAGTATATAGGACATGTTTTATGTACAAACATCCTGATTATTACTAGCATTGTGATGTGCTTTACCTTACGTGTGCAGATGTGTCTGCCTGCCTCCCTTGCCATATAGTATGTTTGTGATTGCTGTTTTACCGATTAGCTGCTAGCGACTTTTCGTATCTTTTCAATAAATTTGTTTTATTTGTTTGCATTATGGACTTTTGAACAGTTTTTTTCTTTTTCTTTTTTTTTCAGTGTGTCCTCCACTCCTTCATATTAAGGCCCCATATTTTGATCTGTAATATTATGGTGACTATAATTAGTCTTAGGAGCCTGATGTGTTTTCCGTGTTTATTTCTTAATAGCATACATAGTAAGAAAAATTTGGATATCTATGGAATGTGACAACGGATCGCAGATATCAAGGTATCATTTTATTAAATTTTCTATTACCTACATGTTCATATAGACAGCTTAAGATGGTTGATCCGACTGACAGATGCCCTTTAAATTTATCACAAAGGGGGTGTGGTTATGCTTGTCAGCTGAGATATCACACCAGAACAGAGCTTCAATAATCCTGAATAAAATCAGAAATTCTGCTTTAATTGGACTCACCATTGGTGGGAGTTCGCCTGAGGGTGAGGAGATCCTGTGGCACTGTGGAGAATTTTTGGAGTTGAAGGAGGATCCGGAATCTCATGGGGGCTTTCTGCCTGCCACAAGCTGCTGAGAGATCGGCGACCATCTTAGAGTTGTGATTTGGTAATGTGGAAGGAGATGAGGGGCTATAGTGAGGGACGTCACACTATTCACCTGCACCACTGAGAGTACAGCTGTTCTGGAGATCCTGGGATCTGTGGCTTGGCTGGGAAATCAGTAAATCTGTCATGAGGCCGGAGAATCTGCCGGATTGGTGAGATACTGCTAGGTGCTAATGCCATCATATTCTTTCTACTACAGCCAGTGAAGTGTTGATCCAGAGTAGAGGTCTGCCAATGGGACCAGGAGATTGCTGCTGAGGAAACAATCCTCGTCTACCTTGACTGTAGAAGGCAGGGGTAAGTGTGAGGTGGCCAGTCTAAGCTTTGAGCCCTGGGAAGAAGTTTTGTCCCCATTTTTGCACAGCTGCTTACCTCCTGCAATTCATTGGCCCCAGGAAATATCTCCAAGCAGGGAGAAGAGGTTTACCTAGTGCAAAAGAGACTCTAGAGACGCCAAAGGCTGGCAGTGTCCATGCAGACATCCGTAAACATGTTCCCAAAAGCCTCCTGTAACTGGAGATACTCCAGCGTAAATGAGAGTGCTCCTGTAGGAGTTTCCTTGGGAGAGACACCCTCTTGGATGGATGTTATCAATACAGTCAATTTGTGCAATTCTACTCTTTCTACACTGTCAGGTGCTTAATTCAGGAAACTATTTCCATAATGCTTCATGATGCTTAAAAGGTAGCGAAGAGCACTACACAAATATTTCTACATTTCTGCTTATTTTCAGTCAAAATGGGGTGCAGAATGTACATTAATGAGAAAAAAAATTAACTTTTTTGAATTTACCAAATGGCTGCAATGTAAGGTTTTCCTGAGAGGGGTATTAATGAGCAAAATAAAAATGGTTAAAGATAATTCAAGGAAAAGGGGGATGATTTTGAGAATATGGTGCGAAGATTGAACAAACAGAATAATTGCTCTGAAAATTTGACGTGATGAAAGGAGAAACAAAAGCAATTATGTATATTTTAATTAGAACAAGTGGATAGTAAGCAATTGTTTTTAAAACAGTAGTTTTACGAGGGGAATGAGAAACCACTAGCACAATCCCAGAGAGAGAATGCACTTATATAATAACTAAAAGATAAGAAAAGAAAAGTAAGCAATCAGAATACTAACATAGTGCAGATATTACAAAAATTTTACTCTAGTCTATATTCATCTAGGGTTAATTACTGCCATAAGGAGTTAACCAAATATCTAGCTGGGATTGGTCTCCCATCCCTAAATGAAAAAGATAAGGATTTTTTGAATATGCCAATCTTGATGGATGAAGTTCAACAGGCTGTGGGGAATGTCAAAGTACAAAGCCCTGGGATCAGATAGCCTTCGGATAGAAATCTATATGTTGCTTCAGGGGGAACTATTACAACCTTATCTAGAAATGTTAAAGGAAGTGTTTGTGTCAGGGAGCTCCCCAAATTCCTGTATGAGTTGATAATTGTGGTTTAACCCAAATAGGTAAAGGATAGAGATTCACTTGATTCATATAGGCCCACTTCAATGCTGACATCAGATGTTGAGAGTCTCTCCCAAATCCTTGCCATACTTTTGAGTACAATTATCACCTCTGTAATTCACCTGGATCAGGCAGGTTTAATGGCATAAAAAACAACAGATACTTTTTTTTTTTACTTTTTTGCTCCCCTTCTTCCCAGAGCAATAACTGTTTTATTTTGTGGTCAAAATGGCAATATAAGAGCTTGTTTTTTTGTGGGGCAAGTTGTTCTTTTGAAATACACCATTGGCTTTAACATATCTTGTTCTAGAAAATGGGAAAAAAATTCCAAGTGCGTGTAAAGATTATAAGGAATAACTCAGGAGACTCTTTGCATGGAACAAGACAACTACAGGACACAGTTTTATAAGTGGTAAAGTCTATATTATCACACGGTGATTCAAACAGGTGCAGAGAGAAACTCAAGTCCACAACACTTGGTGCAAATATCAAATGCAGCTTAGCAGTCTATAGGAAACTTTAGAGGAAAATGCAATCACGCAGAAAGTCTATGAAGCACAGTTATTCTTGAGGATACTTGACACGAATAAGTCCTTGGTAGTCCAAACACAGATAGATATGCTTATAAGGAAGTTCAAATAATATCTTAGCACAACCAGGGAGGCCTGGGTAAAAGTCTCAGGTTTAAGCAGAGCAGCAACAGCTTACATGTCCAGCAAATGCAGATGGAAACAAACATAAGCAGCCAGATTTAGAATTACTGGAAATGTATGCAGCAGAAACTCAGAGCTGAGTAGCAGGATCTCCACACAGGTTCATAGGAGCAGGTGCAGGTGCAAAGCCAGGGAGTTGTCAGGAGCTGGATGCAAGGCAGAATACTCTAGCACAGACTAAAGGCTGGGGTGGAGTTATATAGCAGGAAGACACAGTGCACATGAGACCAAAGATGCCATCTTGGAAAAGGGCAGTAATGCACAAAAGGTAATCAAAATGTTCAGAGTCCTGACATTACTCCCTCCTTAGAAGCGGCCTCAGGACTATCCTGGACCTGGTTTCTCAGGGAATCTTTGATGAAAACGAGAGATCTTCTGTTGGGCATTGATGTATTCCACAGGTTCCCAAGAGTCTTCCTCAGGGGGATATCCCTGCCATCTTATCAGATATTGGAGCCGATTCCTGCGAATCCTGGAATCAATAATTTCCTCCACCACAAACTGTTCTTGCCCATCAATCACCACAGGCTGCGGAGGTGGCACAACACGTCCCTGGAAGTTATTAGGAGATACAGGCTTTAGTAAAGATACATGAAAAACTGGGTGTACCTTGATAGTCCTAGGCAGCTTCGGACGGCTGGCCACAGAGCTCACAATACCGTTGATCTTGAAAGGGCCAATGAATTTCTGTCCAAGATTTTTGTGAACGAACGTTTAACTTCAGATTCTTAGTTGATAACCACACGGAATCTCCTACCTTGAACATGGGTACAGGTTTACGGAATCTATCAGCCGATCTCTTATAACGTTCTTGAGCCGTGGTCAGTAGGGTTGAGCGACTTTTATTTTTATAGGATTGGGTTGGGTTTCACGAAACCCGACTTTCTCAAAAGTCGGGTCGAGTGAAATCGGCCTATCCTATAAAAAAGTCGGGGTCGGGGTCGGCCGAAACACGAAACCCAATGCAGTGCAATGGGATACTATGGTTCCCAGGGTCTGAAGGAGAGGAAACTCTCCTTCAGGCCCTGGGATCCATGTTAATGTGTAAAATAAAGAATCAAAATAAAAAATATTGATATACTCACCCTTGGACGCGCCCTGGTACTAACCGGCAGCCTTCCTTCCTAAGAATGAGCTCGTGAATGACCTGCGGTGACGTCGCGGCTTGTGATTGGTCGCAAGCGGTCACATGGGTGGACACGCGACCAATCACAAGCCGCGACGTCATCTAAGGTCCTTCACACGCTCATTCTTAGGAAGGATGGCTGCCGGAAAGAAGCAGGGCGCGTCCGAGGGTGAGTATATTCCTATTAGGTATATACTCACCCTCGGACGTGCCCTGCTTCTTTCCGGCAGCCTTCCTTCCTAAGAATGAGCGCGTGAAGGACCTTAGATGACGTCGCGGCTTGTGATTGGTCGCGTGACCACCCATGTGACCGCTCGCGACCAATCACAAGCCGCAACGTCACCGCAGGTCATTCACGCACTCATTCTTAGGAAGGAAGGCTGCCGGTTAGTACCAGGGCGCGTCCGAGGGTGAGTATATCAATATTTTTTATTTTGATTCTTTATTTAACACTTAAATATGGATTCCGATACTGATTCCTGATATCGCAAACATATCGGAACTCGGTATCGAAATTCCGATACCAGATTCAGAAGATCGCCGACCTCATGGCTGACCCCACACAGGGGTCGGGTTGGATTTCATGAAACCTGACTTTGCCAAAAGTCGGCGACTTCTGAAAATGGCCGACCCGTTTCGCTCAACCCTAGTGGTCAGGGATTCCTTCAGAACCTCCAGATTTTGCCTCATCTCAGTCAGCCTTTCCTCACCTGCTGGAACCGGAGAATTAATCAGAGACCTAGGTAAGATACATGGATGATAACCCAGATTGGCAAAGAAAGGAGTGAAGTTAGTGGAGGCGCTCTGAGAATTGTTGTATGAAAATTCGGCTAACGGCAGTAATTCCAACCAATCATCTTGGAGATGGCTAACATAGCATCTTAGAAATTGTTCCAATGTCTGGTTGGTACGCTCAGTCTGACCATTTGTCCGGGGATGGTAAGCGGAAGAGAGACAGACATTAATATTGAGTGCAGAGCAAAACCCCTTCCAGAATCTTGAAGTGAACTGTACGCCACGGTCAGAGTTGATATCATCCGGGACCCCATGCAGCCGGAAGACATTCTGAATAACCAAGTTCACTGTATCCTTAGCTGAGGGGAGGCCGGTGCATGGAACAAAATGAGCGACTTTAGTCAGGCGTTCAACTACTACCATGATCGTATTCATGCCCCCCGATGCAGGCAGCTCCACAATAAAGTCCATTGATATAGGCCCCAAGGTTGGGATGGAACAGGTAACGGTTGCATGAGACCCGTAGGTGCCACGCGAGGAGTCTTGTAACGAGCACATACCTCACAAGAGAGAACATAGTCCTTAGTATCCTTCAGGCAAGTTGGCCACCAGAAAAATCGGCTTAGGAACTCTTGTGTCTTCTGTACGGTGGGGTACGGGGCAGTGACCAGCCAACTTGGAGTCATGTACCAACTTGAGAATCTGCAGACGGACGGCCTCAGGGACGTAGATACGTCAATCTCTGAACCACATGCCACCCTTAAAGACAAGATTAATATCAACAGGTGGGTTGGCCAGAAATACATCACCGTCATAAGCCTCCCTGCACTTCTTCCACAAGTCCTGATCATAGATAACTCCGATGAAATTGGCATCAGATAGAATGGTCTTGGACGGGGCTCCAGGTATGGAATCCGCAGCATGGATTCGGGATAAAGCATCAGCCTTCCCATTACGAGAACCTGGATGGTACGAGATAACAAAATTAAATTGATTTAAAAATAAATTCCAACAAGCCTGATGAGGAGAAAATCATCTAGCGGATCTGAGGAACTCTAAATTGCGATGGTCAGTAAGCACTACGATCTGTTGTGCAGCTCCTTGCAGATGATGCCTCCATTCCTTGAAAGCCGCAATAATAGCCAGCAATTCCTTGTCTCCCACATCGTAATTCTTCTCTGCTGAGGTTAGTCTATGGGTAAAGAAAGAACAAGGATGTAGCAGACCCTTCTCTCCAGTTCTTTGGGAGAGAAGAGCCCCCAAAGCATTATCAGAAGTGTCCACCTCCACAATGAAAGAAAGTGTTGGATCTGGATGTATCAACAGTGGTGCTGATCGGAATGCTGTCTTCCACTCATCCCCTGGACAAATACGCACCAAATTATAAGCCCCACGAAGATACAATTTAGAGAACACCTTAGCATGGCGGACTCTTTCCAGTAATTCGGGAATCAGAGGCAAAGGGTATCGATTCCATACGGTTACCTTATTGAGCTCTCGATAGTCCACACAAGGTCTCAGGGACCCGTCCTTCTTCTTTACAAAAAATATAGGTGCCCCTGCTGGTGAAGAAGAAGGACGTATGAAGCCTTTTGGCCAGATTTTCATCAATATACTCCTTTAAGGCTTGAAGCTCATGTGCCGCCAAAGGATATACGTCACCAAAAGGAATAGCTGCCCCAGGAAACAACTCAATGGGACAGTCATAATGCCTGTGTGGAGGAAGCTGATCTGCATTCTTCTTGTCACAGATGTCAGAGAACTCTTTATACGCTGAAGGTAAAGTAAATACCTGTACCGGTGGTTCCGTAGCTGTGGACTCGGGGACAGCATCAGTTAAATCTGAGTTGCTCCTTGTTGGAAAGAAAATCTCCTTGGTCTCCCAGTTGATAGTTGGATTCTGAGAACGCAGCCAAGGGATGCCTAACATCACAGGAAAATGAGGAGAAGAAATTAACAAGAAAGAGAGTTGCTCTTGATGATTAGGCTTCAACAAAATCTCAAGGGGTGCGGTCTCCTGATCCACTGGCCCAGAGATTAAAGGTAACCCATCCACTGTTTCCATGGTAATTGGAGAAGCACTTTGCTGAATTTCAATACCATGTTCCTTGGCAAATGCGATATCCATGAAATTGCCACCTGCACCAGAGTCAATCATAGCTGCACTGGAAATCCACTGTCCTGTACACAGGATCTTAATTGGGAGAGAACAGTGAGAGTTCTTTTCATTTAGCTCCTTGGCTGGTGAAGTCATAGAAAGTGAATGGAATACAGTGTTTAAAGGCAGGCTACATTCAGAGATGTCAGATTCATCATCATAGTTGCCTTACTCCCCTACTGCTGCTAGCACCTTGCTAGGCCGCTTGGGACACTTGGGACAGTTGATTAGAAAGTGGTCAGACTGGCCGCAGTAGAAACATAGACTTTCTCGACGGTGATGCTCCCGGTGCTCATTACTCTAGCGCCTCTGAACAGAATCAGTTTGCATGGGTGCCTCCTCTACCTCTCGAGATGTTTTACCTGCAGGCTCTTTGGAAGGAAGGGAAAAGTTAGAAATACGGTTATATGCAGCAAACTTCTCCTGCCTACACTCAGTAAGGCAAATGTCAATGCACTCACAATGCTGTATAAATGTTTCTAGCTCTTGTGGTGATTCAAAGTGAGCTAATTCATCTTTTACAATGCTAGACAGGCCCCTTTTAAAAATAGGTAATTGTGCATAACTGTCCCAATTAGTATCTACCGCTAATCTCCTGAATTCAGTAGCATACTCAATAACAGAACATTTAGCCTGGCATAAAGACAAAAAAGCAGATTCAGCGGTTGCACGGTGATTAGGTCATCAAACATTAATGCCATAGCGGCCAAAAATCGTCCAAATTATTTAACCGCGGGTCACGAGACTCAATCATCGGATTTGCCCATGCGAGCGCTCGTGCAGTCAGCAGCATTATTACACACAATACTTTGGATCTATCATTAGGAAAACGGCAGCATGCACATCAAAATATAGCATACATTGATTCACAAAGCCACGAAGTTTGTCGTGATCACCATTAAATCTGAATGGGGGCAATTTAGGTGGGCTAGCTGGTGGAGGTTGCCCAGATGGTAAAGTCGCTTGTGCAGCCATTTGTGTGCTTATGTCCTGAAAAGCCCATCCATACTGGGACTCTATACCAGCAAGTTTGTTTTCCTGGGCTGCCATGCGGGTGCTTAAGTCCTGTAAAATTTGTGCAAACACTTGTTGATTGTGTTCAAAGCTTCCAAACTTCTTTTGCAGACCTTCCACATCCTTCTGCAGTGATCTAATTATGGAAAACACCTACTCTAATTTGCTTTCTGCAGTCATTGTTCCAGCAGTCTCCTCTTTTCTGGCTAGAGTATCCTGTAAAGATTATAAGGGATAACTCAGGAGACTCTTTGCATGGAACAAGACAACTACAGGACACAGTTTTATAAGTGGTAAAGTCTATATTATCACACGGTGATTCAAACAGGTGCAGAGAGAAACTCAAGTCCACAACACTTGATGTAAATATTAAACGCAGCTTAACAGTCTATAGGAAACTTCAGAGGAAAATGCAATCATGCAGAAAGTCTATGAAGCACAATTATTCTTGAGGATACTTGACACGAATAAGTCCTTGGTAGTCCAAACACAGATAGATATGCTTATAAGGCAGTTCAAATAATATCTTAGCACAACCAGGGAGGCCTGGGTAAAAGTCTCAGGTTTAAGCAGAGCAGCAACAGCTTACATGTCCAGCAAATGCAGATGGAAGCAAACACAAGCAGCCAGATGGAGGATTACTGGGAACTGATGTATGCAGCAGAAACTCAGAGCTGAGTAGCAGGATCTCCACACAGGTTCACAGGAGCAGGGGCCGGAGCAGGTGCAAAGCCAGGGAGTCGTCAGGAGCTGGATTCAAGGCAGAATACTCTAGCACAGACTAAAGGCTGGGGTGGAGTTATATAGCAGGAAGACACAGTGCACATGAAACCAAAGACGCCATCTTGGAAAAGGGCAGTAATGCACAAAAGGTAATCAAAATGTTCAGAGTCCTGACAGTGCGATGAAATTGCAAAAAAAGTACAATTCCACAGTTGTTGTTTTTTTTAGCATGTTCTCTAAATGCTAAAACTGGCCTGCCATTATTATTCTCTGGGTCATTAGGAGATCATAGACACCAAGCATATCTAGGTTCTATTTTATTTAAGTGATATGGGGCTGGGTGAGGGCTTATTTTTTACTTGCCGAGCTGACAATTTTATTGATACAACTTTGGTGTACATGCAATCTTTTGATATTCTATTATTGCATTTTATTGCAACGTTGGGGCGACCAAAAAAAACGTAATTCTGATGTTTTGAATTTTTTTCTAGTTACGCTGTTTAGTGATCGGGTTATTTCTTTTTTTTATAATGATAAATCGGGTGATTCTGAGAGCGGCGATACAGATCGCCTGTGTGCAGCTGAAATGCTCACTTGCTATGAGTGCTGACCACTGGACGGTGCTCATAACAATCCAGCTTTGACAATGGTAGAGGTCTGCTGGGGACCTCTTGTTGTCATGTCAACCCATCGGTGACCCGGAATCACGTGACAGGGTCACCAATGGGTGGTATTTCTGGTGCACTTAAGGTAAGCGTGAGTTAAATACAGCTGTTAGAGATTGACAGCGACATTTAACAGGTTTACAGCTGCGGGTGGATTGCAATTCTACCCGCGGCTGTTAGAGTCACATGTTGTCAGCTGTTTAAAACATGTGCAGGGATGGATGTGGGCACAGTGCCGGAGCCCATATCAAAGGCAGGGATTTGACAGGGGAGTACTCTTATGCACAACGTCAGAAAGGGGTTAGCCTAAGTACGTTGTTTCTTAATTTACAAGAGGGGACACCAGAAATAACTCGGTTCTCTCATTAGACGCTAATAAACTCTTTGACGATATGGAGCAGGGTTATATCTGGGCGGTATTTAGAGAAATGGTCTTTGGTCCAAATTTTATTACATGGCTTGAGTCACTATGTAAAGCTCCAAGCCCTAGGGTTAGAGCCAATGGGGAAAACTCTGATAGCTTAGAGCTTTCTAGGGGAAAGAGACAACGCTGTCCATTATCAGTAAAACTTTTTGCAGTTGCAATAGAACCCCTAGCCTGTATTATTAGAAGCTATCCCAGATTAGAAGGTTATAAATGTCGAAATAAGGAAGAAAGGATTGCTTTGTATAAGGACAACCTATTATTGTTTAATAATAAATCTACTATTTATCTTAGCATTATTATGCAAATAATAAGAAGATTTGGGACCTTCTAGGAGTTAATTATAACTGGTCAAAACCTGTATTGCTCCCATTGGATGTTGGTAATACACTAGTTTTAAATGGTATTCCATTTTTTAAATGGTATTGACACTATTAGAGAGACTAAAGGTACCTTCACACTAAGCGACTTTGCAGCGAGAACGACGACGATCCGTGACGTTGCAGCGTCCTGGATAGCGATCTCGTTGTGTTTGACACCCAGCAGCGATCTGGATCCCGCTGTGATATCGCTGGTCGGAGCTAAAAGTCTAGAACTTTATTTCGTCGCTGATCACCCGCTGTCATCGCTGGATCGGTGTGTGTGACACCGATCCAGCGATGTGTTCACTTGTAACCAGGGTAAATATCAGGTTACTAAGCACAGGGCCGCTTTTAGTAACCCGATATTTACCCTGGTTACCATTGTAAAAGTAAAAAAAAAACACTACATACTCACCTTCTGATGTCTGTCACGTCCCCCGCCAGCGGCTTCACTGCACTGAATGTGACGTCACCGCTGCTGCCGGCGCTGACACATTCAGTCAGTGCAGGAAGCTCTTGGCAGCAGCGCGTAACCCTGTGGACACCGGGGGACGTGACAGACATCAGAAGGTGAGTATGTAGTGTTTTTTTTTACTTTTACAATGGTAACCAGGGTAAATATCGGGTTACTATGCGCGGCTCTGCACTTAGTAACCCGATGTTTACCCTGGTTACCCGGGTGCTGCAGGGGGACTTCGGCATCGTTGAAGACAGTTCCCTTGATCGTTGGTCGCTGGAGAGAGCTGTCTGTGTGACAGCTCCCCAGCGACCACACAACAACTTACCAACGATCGCATCGCTGGTCGTGATCGTTGGTAAGTCGTTTAGTGTAATGGTACCTTAATGCTTATATCACTTTATATCTGAACCCCTTGGTAACTAAGGCTAGGAATAAGGTGACTCATCTCTGGGGAGAGCTAATCTTATCAAGTTGTGTCTCATGCTCTGTATACTATATGCACTTGGTCTGGTTTTGGATTTCTAAATTATGGTTCAGGAAAAATGCATAACATTTTCAGAGATTTGGTTTGGAAGAGGGGCATATCAAGAACAAAACTGGACAAATTACAGTTACCTAAAGATCAAGGAGGGTTAGCATTGCTACATACCTGGGGATATTTTTTTAGCTTCCTAATTCTAGCACTTTAGAGGATGGTTCTTGGATGGGATTCAAGAAGCAGGGACATTAGTTTTGAAATATTTAAGAAAGAGAGAAATTTGCTAGAACTTTTGAAATCTCATAACTTTAAGGTCCCTTCAGGATGCTTTCCCACTTTTGCTGATTATACATCTAACCTGGACCTGCAGAAAGTTACTGGGAATGCCGAACTGCTCTAAATACACTCCCAACTGGCATAATCCCTGTTTGAGGGAATTACAACATTTAAATGGATTTGGTCAATGGAAAAAACAGGTCTTGAACAATAGTAGAAGCATAGGACTTAATAAGAACAATGTATTAGATGGCACAATACCTTGGGAAAGGACACCACTAGGAGGGGAGCTCAACCACACGTACGTCCTATGCTTCTAGTTTTGCCGCTTGCTTATTGTCTATTTTAATTTTTGGCAACTAGCCACTTGGCTCTAATGACGGGCAAGTATAAATATTAATATAGATAGTAACTGATAGACAACTGGTAGACATCACTATGAAGTTACGTATGTATATATAGCTCTTTACTGTAGTTCTGTGTGTCACATGCACTTTAGTACCCTGCATATGCACTTTCTTAGTCCCTTTGCCTGTAGATTATAAGTTTCAATAAATTGATTTTATTTTTGTACCAGACTCTGGACTTTGCGATCATTCCTTAAGATATGAATACCAATTGTATCTGGTTGGCCATTTCTGTTCTTTTAAACATTTTACATTATATTAGGCTAGTTGATCATGTGATAAGTCCTGAAACTACTAAAGGCATTATTTTATTAATGTATAATTCTCTGTTACCAGGTATTCTTGGAGATCCAATGGCTGTGGTTACAGCAAGGTGGAAGAAGGATATGGAACATATATCATCTGAGAAATGGGAGGATGAATCAGAATCAATTGAAAATGTGTCAATTAATACAGCCCAGAGAGAATCTAAATTATTTCTTGTACAAATGGTTTATAGATTTCCAAAGGTTCTATGTAAAATGGGCCTCAGAGTAGATGATTGCTGTCCTCGCTGTGGGGAGTATGGAGCTGACTTGATCCTCTTTTTATGGGCATGTTTTCCAGTGGGTGGGTTATGAGAGAGCGTTGACAGACTAGTTAGTTTTAAAATTCCCCTTAGTCTTAAATCTTATGTCCTGGGCCTGGTGGGGGATATAAGGGGTACCTTTCCAGTGCATCTAGCTATAGCTAAAATACTATATCAGACCAAGAAAAATTATAGCTAAATACTGGTTGGCAAACGGTCCTCCCTTGTTGGATGAAATAGTTATGTGTTTAAACAATACAGTTCTGATGGAAAAGATGGTCTATATCAAAACGAGAGCAATTGCTAAATTTTTAGTATCTGAAATGTTTGCAAACAATGTAATTTTCACTTTATTAGTACTCTGATGAGTCTAAACTATTTTAGTGCCAGGATTACGAGATGGATACTATTCAATTCTGTACTAGTTTTTTCTGCAATTAGTCTTGAGCCATATTGTGTTCACCAAAAAGGAAGGGGATGTTGTTTCAGTGGGGAGGGTAGATTAGATGGGATAAATGGGAATGTTTTAAATATGTATAGTGGGTAAAAAAGTATTTAGTCACCCACCAATTGTGCAAGTTATCTCACTTAAAAAGATGAGAGAGGCCTGTAATTGACATCATAGGTAGACCACAACTATGAGAGGCAAAATGAGAAAACAAATCCAGAAAACCACCTTGTCTTATTTGGCAAGATTTATTTTGCAAACTATGGTGGAAAATAAGTATTTGGTCACCTAAAAACTTGCAAGATTTCTGGCTCTCACAGACCTGTAACTTCTTCTTTAAGAGGCTCCTCTGTCCTCCACTCATTACCTTTAGTAATGGCACCTGTTTGAACTTATCAGTATAAAAAGACACCTGTCCGCAACCTCAAACAGTCACACTCCAAACTCCAGTAGGTGAACAATAGGTATATTATTTTGCAGTTTGTTTGCATGTACTGTAAATAACCTGTTATTGACTGTGCTGCTGTTAATTATGAGAATTGTTTCATTAAAAGTTATCTGATTTTTTTTAAAAAAAAGTTTATCAGAGATATACAGGTGGTTTGAGCACTGTTTTATAAAAGGTGGGTGTGGTTGTCTGTATAAGACCACATATTTAAGGTTTGTTTCAAAAAAAGTTTGATAATACTGAATTGCTTAAAAGTTTAATATCAAAATAATTTGAACACATTTAATATAAACCAAGTAATAAGTTCACCCACTAAGCAAACTGGTAAATGTGATTTATGTGCATATGGTCTCTAATATCAGAGATGCAAAGCTGAACAGCATACACACTTTTAGAAGTCTTTAATTAAACAGAAAAGTAAGGTAATTTATTTAAAAATGTCATCTTACTTTCACAAGTTTCCAAAAAAATATTGTTTACTTTTTTCTTATCTGATTCACATACTTTTATGGTGGGATACCGTTTATGGAGCATGTGTATATCCAACCAGACACAATGCTATAATCTGATCCAATTGCTAATTCTGGTGGTGCAAAGGGTTTAATAATACTTCTTTTTTTTTATGAAAAAGTAACCTATGACTAACCAAAGTGTGATTTAAACATCTTATATAGTTATTAACTTCCAAAAACAATTCTGAATATTTGTTCCCATAATATTACTTAATTGATACCTTCATTCTCCCTTCTAATCAGTCAATCCATAATCTACAAGAACGATTAATAAAGTAATCTGGGAAATGTGGTCACCTTAATCTATTTGATTATTCAGGATAAATGGCAACTTTAAAATGAATTCTTAGGACTATACTCATACTGCTCTGATTTCTTTATCAGATTTATACTAATTTTTTTTACATTTTGGCTATTTTGCTACTTGATTATCAGCAACTTCTTTGGGGGGGGTTTAAATGATGTATTAACTCATTACTTGCCAAATTAAAATTTTTACAAGTATGGATTTTTCAGAAAAGGCGTCTCAATATGCAATTAAAAATGACAATTACATGATTTCCTATTTTGAAAACATTCATTTTACAAACACAACACAAGAAATTGGACCTAATTATAAAAATTATAAAATCTTAGTTGCTAGAAGCTAAAGATTAGGCGTCCCAAATAAAGGACATTGGTTGATAATGGGTTAAGAACATCCTTAATATTTAATGGAAAGCCTTCTTTAAGCAGAAATTATTCATAAAAAATGTTCTTCCTTGTATTTGAGCACAACATGCTTTCTGCCTTATGACTCCTCTTGTTTAAAGGAAAAATGACATGGTGGTCTGTACAGGAGAGTACTTGATTGCTTAAACATCAAACAATTCCTGAAAAGAGAAGCCTATTGATTCTTTTTAATGACATTTCAATGGAAAGAGATCAACGTAAACTGTCTTAAATTAAAGATTAAGAAAGGTCATTTAATGCTGCATGATTCCTTTCCCATTTGGTGAGCACCTTTATAACAGCCCTATTGCTAGGAGTGTGCAGTGGTTGAACTCTTGAGACAGGATAACTGTTAAAATTCATTTTTATCTTGGCTCAAACTTAGCCAAATCAACGCTGCCAAGCCAGGAATGCATGTTATAAACTGTTAGTGGATGTGACAGACAAAGAAGGTTACCAAATGTTCATGACAATTAAGAAGCCCGAGCACATTGACACGCAGATTCGGAAATAGAAAAACAGTTTTCCTATTATAGTTTTGAGCAACAATTAGAATGAGCTCCTAACGCGACAGATCGCCTCAAGCTACCGGAAAATGACAGACACTGCAAATTGGTTGCCGGTTCATTCCTAATTAAAAGGAAAAACGTACTTTGCAATATAGTTCTGCTTTCAGTTAGTTTTAAATTTAGTCATAATAGATAGCTCATGTAGCATTCTCGAGAGAAAAAGCAAGTATATCTGTATCTGTTCACCACTTGAACATTTTATGAAAGGAATATGTTTACAAGTTGTGCTGTGGATGAGTTTCTATACAAGCAAAACTCATTTGGACAGCCGAATACCATACATATTGACAAGTAAAAAAAACCACGCAGAACAAATTCCAAGTTTGTTAACATTTCATTTAATAATGTTGTATTTATCTGTGTAAGACAAATTATGAGATAATATGGTGATGTTTCAATATTATAATATACCCTGCTAGCACTACTTTTCCTAATGTTATATCCATTTTGAGCTATTAAATAGCACTTTTTTACCTTTAACTGGTGTGCTGTCTCCATTGTTTATCTTCTATATTGAAGGTTTGGTATCTACCTGGGGGCACAGCACCCAGGTATGCTTTCGCCTGTTGCTGCTTTTCAATTTTTCTTTTTAAATGTGAATTAGTGACAATTATTTTCAAAAGTAATTAATGCCTGCTTCTAATAATGAGCATTAATGCATAATATATGCTTTGCACATCATATTTTTATTGCTAACTATTTTTATGTGTCTCAAGTAACTCTATGGAAACAGACTACACACAAAAGCTATGTAGGCTGACCTTAAAGTTATAGGGCCAAATTCATCAAGACCTTAAAGCCAGAATTCTGGCATAAAAGCTTTGAAAAGTCACAAAATTTAACCACAACTCATAGTTGCACCTACATTTTTGTTACTCTTGATGTCTTCACTCCAGTTTTTTCCAGCTCCGCCAACATGGGTGGAGCTGGGGTGGGATGGGGGCACTATGGAGATGTGATGCCACACTGCATCTAATTCATGTCAAGCTGTGGTTTTCACTACATTAGAAATCTCACTCCAGTAACTTCTCTTCTACCTCTTCATGAATCAGGAGCATCTATCTTCATTATTCCCCTCGCTAAGACCGTCCTGAACAAAGCCGGACTTGTTTATTGGGCCCATACCCCTTTATCTGTCCTTTAGATAAAGTTCAGATTTGGCTCTAGGGGCATAGCTTAGAGGGATGCAGAAATATCAATCGTATCTGGGCTATGTGTCAAATGTTTGATTCTACTGTAGGGTACATTGAAAGTAAAGCTGTTTGCTATCATGGAACAGTCACAACACACAGTGCATCACAGTTTGATGCATATAAAGCTGCATAGATGCAGATTAATTAGGGTCCCCATGCTGAACACTGTCTATCACAGTTGAACATTGGAACTGGACCATGGAGAAACAGAAGTCCAATGGTTTGATGTTGCACATTCCTTAATGATACCCACATTGTCTAATGGCAATGGCTTCTTTTAGCAGGGTAACTTAGCAAAGAGCTACAAGTCTGATTTATGGAGGAGTCATCTCACAACTTCAGGTTCTTCTGCTAACTAAAAATGATCAAATCTTTTGTTATTCAAATTCACCTGGTTCTGCAAATGTATCCAAAACTTTTAATAGAATGTCCGTGAATCATACCTACTTCAGTTGTCTTGATGTGTATAACACTTTGAAGTCTCCTGGAATGGTATCCAATACATTTTATTTACTTTAACGCAATCACAGTCTTAGTAATGTCAACGTGACCACACCATAGAAATGGATGGTAATCCAGAAGGGTAGGCAGCACATGTGCAAAATACTTAAGAAGCAGCAACTCACATACCTACCATTAACGGGGGTTATTGCCTAGTATTATCAATGCCAAAAGATAAGGTTTTTCAGTCGCTCATATATGTATATTGCTCTATGCCGGCTTACAGCCTATTGGTCTTGCCCACACTGTTTGAACAGGTAGGCTGCTCAGGATTATGAAAATGTACCTTACAGAGACAGGCTAACCCAAATTTCCTTAGCCAGCAATAAAGGGCCCTACTGCATTCTGCAAAAGAAAAAAAAGATGTGCAACTTGCAACACAATGAGGACATGTGACATGGGTTTCAAACCTGCATATTTTGGCCAAAATATTAACCAGTACTTTATAAAGTTTACATTTTTTTCATCTTTGATTTTATTTGCACATTCTTACATCTTATGGGGTTCTTTTATATAGTGCTGGACAGACTGCTTGATCTAATAGTATGTGTGTGACCAATAGGCTGTAAGCCAAGCACAGTGCCCTACACCTACCTTTGTAACTGGTGCCTATAAAACATCATCAATATGCATTTTTCAATATTAGACAATAACCTCACCATGAATTGATAGGTGTATGAGTGATTGTTTCGTCAGTATTTTGCTCATGTGCTGCCTCCACCTTTATTATGTGGGCTTGCTGCATCCTGTGGTGCACTAGTATTGTAAGCCAGTGTTGGTAACTATGACTACAATTTTTCTTTCACTTTTTTTATTTTAAGTGATTTTATGTCCTTTTTGGTAAATTTCATTTAATACTTTAAATGTTATGGCGCCGAGGAGGTGGACTAAGTAGCACATTGACTCACACAGACAGTGCCGCTATTATTTGAGTCATATGATCCTTCTGTAACTGATGCAATTTCCTGCAATGACTTAACAGGATGTGGTCTTTTTTTTTTGGTGATACACATAAATCAAATTTTTAATTCACTAGGATTCAGCTCAAATTTGATTCTCATTGAACCGATTTGATCACTTTAAGTGCTAAAGTCTTGGTTCCAGATACTACCACAAGACTACTTCAAAGTGTTGTGGATGGAGCTAAATGAGTTATACCACAAACAAACCACATTTTTTTCAGTAGATCATTGAACAAAAATAAGTTCCACAATTTGATATGTTAAAACAGTTCCTGTGCTGAGATAATCTTATAAATGTGCCCCTGCTGTGTACTGTGTAATGGGCAGGGGAGGAAGCAAAAGAGTATACAGACATTACAGCATGGGATCATAGCTGATTCATTCAGAAAATCAGCACAGGAACATTTTATTTAATCCCTTAACGACCAGAGGTATTTTCGCTTTTGAGTTTTCGTTTCTTGCTCCCTTTCTTCCCTAAGCCATAACTTTTTTATTTTGGCCATGTGAGGGCTTGTTTTTTTGTGGAAAAAGTTGTACTTCTGAAAGATATGATTGGTTTTAACATATCATGTACTAAAAAACAGGAAAAAAATTCCAAGTGCGGTGAAATTGCAAAAAAAAGTGCAACTGCACACTTTTTTTTACCATGTTTACTCAATGCTAAAACTTACCTACCGCTATGATTCTCCAGGTCATTGCGAGTTCATAGACACCAAATATGTCTAGGTTCTTTTTTATTTAAGTACTGAAAAAAAAATCCAAACTTTGGTTAAAAAAAGTGGTGCCATATTCCAAGACCTGTCACATGTCCTTTTTTTATGATTTGGGGCTGGGTGAGGACTTAGTTTTGCACACTGAGCTGACGTTTTTATTGATACCATTTCAATGTATATATGATCTTTTGATCACCCATTATTGCATTTTATTTAACAGCTGCAGGTGGATCGTGATTCCACCACAACTGTCAGAGGCATATGTCAGCTGTTTTCGGGCCCACATCAAAGGGAGGGATTCCGACATGGAAGTACTATTATGCCCAAGGTCGGTAAGGAGTTAAACACATCCAAAAGTGAAACTTATTTTTATTCCAAGGTCTATTGATCAAAATGTACTCGTTTCGGGAAAACCCATTTAAGGCTACGTTCACATTTGCGTTGTGCGCCGCAGCGTCGGCGACGCAACGCACAACGCAAACAAAAACGCAACAAAACGCATGCTAAAACGCTGCGTTTTGCGACGCATGCGTCCTTTTTGGCCGAAAGTTGGACGCAAAAAAAATGCAACTTGCTGCGTTTGCTGCGCCCAACGCTTGCGGCCAAAAAAATGCATGCGTCGCAAAACGCAGCACAACGCATGTCCATGCGCCCCCATGTTAAATATAGGGGCGCATGACGCATGCGGCGACGCTGCGGCGCCCGACGCTGCGGCGCCGAACGCTAATGTGAACGTAGACAATGTTCTAGAAAATGCACATGGTGGGTAGGAGGCCCTGATATACATTTATTATTGTGGCCCAGATTAGGCCTCTGTTAGGTTAGTTTGAAGCAGCATATGTGCTGAGGTATGAGACAAATGTAACTTCCTACATATTTCTCTATTTTTATATTAGTTAGTTCTAATTGAGTGAATTGTTTAGGTTTCATACACATTATTTAGCAAGCATGAATATTCTGCATGTTCATTGTTTTATAGGGTTAATAGATCCTTCTGAACATTAGTGCAGGTACATTTCCAATGCTAAGCAGTTGTGAAAAATGAAA
This sequence comes from Ranitomeya variabilis, assembly GCF_051348905.1. Lineage (NCBI taxonomy): Eukaryota > Metazoa > Chordata > Amphibia > Anura > Dendrobatidae > Ranitomeya > Ranitomeya variabilis. The sequence continues at coordinate 201,473,648 of NC_135236.1, forward strand.
ATTGTTGCCTAAATCTTTTACTTTTCCACTATTATAGGATTTCCAAAAAAGACGAATTATGTGTTTATAATTACTTGCAGGATGAGGCGATTTAGCACAGCTAGCTCGCATCCTCCAAGGAACCTAAGATTTATATAGTCCATAAACTTATATAATTAAAACATTAAATTGTGCAAATGCAAAACATCAAATGCAGATAGTCCCAATGTCCCTTATTTCTGGGACTTGTTTCAGGCATAAATAAGACTAAGTCATAATTGTATAACTAAGGTTTGGTCAAAGATTTGTAGCTGGCAACTTCCATGATTGTTCACATGCACAAAACTATTGCACTCTAGGTTTATAGATGTCAGCAAATGATCAACTCAACCTATACTGTACAACAGAAGTGGCATCAATATATTTTCATAAGTTTTGATGGGACACTACCTGTAGACATTTTATCTAGTTAGAGGGAAACTGTCACCAGAAAATACGACTATTATCCTGCAGATATTGGGTTAATGTGTAGGTTAGTCGTGTTATTAACCTGCCTGCTGCCGGTACTTAGCCAAATACTGAGGGGAGAAAATTAACTTTATTCCCCCTGGCAGTATTTGAGTTTCAGTCACAGAGCGGCATCAGCAGGGGCGCTGTTATCATGAGGCAAGTTTAGCCCTTTGCCTCAGGCAGCAGTCGTCCCTGAAAGACAGGGGGCGGCAGAGCGGCAGTCAGAACAGTGGTGCGGACTCTCCATAATCCCTGACTTTTGCTAACAGAGTGTTACACCTGCTCCCAGCCCACAACCTAATGTCATCCCCGAACAGAGTTTGTCCAGACCGGAAGGTGACTGTAACGGTGCGGGCCGGCACTCGCAGAGCAGTAGAGTAAGTAAACATGATCTCCTGCCCACCCGCGCTGCCTGCTGCACGGCTCTGTCACTCACCGGGGGGGTCTGCAGGGCTGTGTTGTGTGTCTGTGTGTGTGCAGAGTCTGCCTTTGAAGTCCTGGTATCTTATCTGTGCACTATATGGCCACTTCTAGGGTTGAGCAAAACGGGTCGTTCATTTTCAAAAGTCGCCGACTTTTGGCAAAGTCGGGTTTCATGAAACCCGATCCGACCCCTGTGCGGGGTCGGCCATGCGGTACGCGACTTTCGCGTTTCAATGACGCGAAAAGCGCCATTTCTCAGCCAATGAAGGTGAACGCAGAGTGTGGGCAGCGTGATGACATAGGTCGTGGTCCCCACCATCTTAGAGAAGGGCATTGCAGTGATTGGCTTGCTGTCTGCGGCGTCACAGGGGCTATAAAGGGGCGTTCCCGCCGACCGCCATCTCACTGCTGCTGATCTGAGCTTAGGGAGAGGTTGCTGCCGCTTCGTCAGAAGCAGGGATAGCGTTAGGCAGGGTTCATTAACCACCAAACCGCTTGTGCTGTAGCGATTTCCACTGTCCAACACCACCTTCGGTGTGCAGGGACAGTGGAAGCTACATTTTTTTTTTTCCTCAGCGCTGTAGCTCATTGGGCTGCCCTAGAAGGCTCCCTGATAGCTGCATTGCTGTGTGTATGCCACTGTGCAAACCAACTGCTTTTTTTCAAAGCACAAATCCTCTTGTTCCTTCCTTTCTGCACAGCTATCTTTTTTGTTTGTCCACACTTTTTATTTAATTTGTGCATCAGTCCACTCCTTATTGCTGCCTGCCATACCTGGCTGAGATTACTGCAGGGAGATAGTAATTGTAGGACAGTCCCTGTTTTTTTTTTTTTTTTTTGTGGGAGATTAAGATTGGCATTTCTGCTAGAGGCCATAGAAAGCCTATTAATTTTTTTGCTTGATTTGGGTTCTAAAATCTACCTGAAAAAAAATCACTACATCAATCAGTGGGAGAAAAATATTGGCCTCAGGGCTTGTGTGCCACTCCTGACTCCTGTGTGTGCCATCTCTCACTGAGTGGGTCATAGAAAGCCTATTAATTTTTTTGCTTGATTTGGGTTCTAAAATCTACCTGAAAAAAAATCACTACATCAATCAGTGGGAGAAAAATATTGGCCTCAGGGCTTGTGTGCCACTCCTGACTCCTGTGTGTGTCATCTCTCACTCAGTGGGCCATAGAAAGCCTATTAATTTTTTTGCTTGATTTGGGTTCTAAAATCTACCTGAAAAAAAATCACTACATAAATCAGTGGGAGAAAAATATTGGCCTCAGGGCTTGTGTGCCACTCCTGACTCCTGTGTGTGCCATCTCTCACTCAGGGGGCCATAGAAAGCCTATTAATTTTTTTGCTTGATTTGGGTTCTAAAATCTACCTGAAAAAAAATCACTACATCAATCAGTGGGAGAAAAATATTGGCCTCAGGGCTTGTGTGCCACTCCTGACTCCTGTGTGTGCCATCTCTCACTCAGTGGGCCATAGAAAGCCTTTTTTATTTTATTATTTGGTTTCTAAATTGTCCCTGAAAAAATCATTTTATCTTATTTGGTTTCTAAAGTCTCCCTGAAAAAAAAAAAAAAAAAAAAAATAGGTGGGAGATTAATATTGACATTTGTGCTTGAGTGACAGTCCTGCGTGTGTGGCATATCTGTGATTTGGTGCCACAGAAAACAGAGTGTGTAACATTGGGCCTGATTTTCCTTGTGGTCTCACCAACCTGTAAAGGGATATTGAAATCATACTGAAGTTATAGCTCACCGTGTAAGTGTTACTCAACGGGTTACTCCATGGAGCTCTTTACACATACCGTCCCTGGCTTAGAAAGTGAAACACTTAACAGGCCATGCCCATTACAAGTAGATTCTGACATGGAGTGCACTGATGCACAGCCACAGCCAGAGTACTATGCTGCTCCTTTGACTCAGACCACAACATTGCCCTCTCAGGGTACTGATCCACAATCAGACCCTGATGAGACTATGTTGCCCCGCCACGAACGCTATACCACCGACCGACACAGTGACACAGACGAAGTTGCACACGAGCTCGAAGAGGAGGTAATAGATGACCCAGTTGTTGACCCCGATTGGCAGCCATTGGGGGAACAGGGTGCAGGCGGCAGTAGTTCAGAAGCGGAGGTGGAGGAGGGGCCGCAGCAGGCATTGACATCGCAACAGGTTCCATCTGCCGGTCCCGTATCTGGGCCAAAACGCGTGTCAAAGCCAAAACCTGTTGGAGGACAGCGTGGCCATCTGGTTAAAGCTCAGTCTGCAATCCCTGAAAAGGGATCCGATGCTAGGAAGAGTGCAGTCTGGCATTTTTTTAAACAACATCCAATTGATCAGCGCAAAGTCATCTGTCAAAAATGTTCAACTAGCTTAAGCAGAGGTCAGAATCTGAAAACTCTCAATACTAGTTGCATGCATAGACACTTAACCACCATGCATTTTCAAGCCTGGACTAACTACCAAACGTCCCTTAAGGTTGTAGCACCCTCGGCCAATGAAGCTAGTCAGCAACGCAACATCCCTTCCGTCACTGTAAGGCCACCATTTTCCGCACCACCGGCAGTATCTGTGCAGGTTTCTTTGCCAGCCAAAAGCAGTCAGGGTCAGGGAATCACCAGTTTTGTAGGAGGAAATATTGCATCTAGGGCACCGGCGGAAACAATACCGTCTCCAACCGTCTCTCAGTCTGCCATGTACACCGGCACACCCGAAAGTTCCACGATCTCCAGCTCTCCAGTCCAGCTCACCCTACATGAGACTCTGGTTAGAAAAAGGAAGTACTTATCCTCGCATCCGCGTACACAGGGTTTTAACGCCCACATAGCTAGACTAATCTCGTTAGAGATGATGCCCTACCGGTTAGTTGAAAGCAAAGCTTTCAAAGCCCTGATGGAGTACGCTGAACCACGATACGAGCTACCCAGTCGACACTTTTTTTCCAGAAAAGCCATCCCAGCCCTGCACCAGCATGTTAAACAGCGCATCGTCCATGCACTCAGGCAATCTGTGAGTACAAAGGTGCACCTGACTACAGATGCATGGACCAGTAGGCATGGCCAGGGACATTATGTGTCCATCACGGCACACTGGGTGAATGTGGTGGATGCAGGGTCCACAGGGGACATCAATTTCGGGACAGTTGTGCCTAGCCCACGGTCTAGGAAACAGTTGGCTGTAGGCGTTCGCACCCCCTCCTCCTCCTCCTCGTCCTCCTGCAGAAGCGACAGCTCTTCCACAGACCGCAGTCGGCCAACCACTCCATCGGCAGATAACACTGTTGCACACCAGTTGTCCCATTATGGGCCAGCTACTGGCAAGCGTCAGCAGGCTGTATTGGCTATGAAGTGTTTGGGCGACAACAGACACACCGCGGAAGTTCTGTCCGAGTTCTTGCAACAAGAAATGCAGTCGTGGCTGGGCACAGTAGATCTTGAGGCAGGCAAGGTAGTGAGTGATAACGGAAGGAATTTCATGGCTGCCATCTCCCTTTCCCAACTGAAACACATTCCTTGCCTGGCTCACACCTTAAACCTGGTGGTGCAGTGCTTATTGAAAACTTATCCTGGGTTCTCCGACCTGCTCCTCAAAGTGCGTGGACTTTGCTCACATATCCGACGTTCGCCTGTACACTCCAGCCGTATGCAGACCTATCAGCGGTCTTTGAACCTTCCCCAGCATCGCCTAATCATAGACGTTGCAACAAGGTGGAACTCAACACTGCACATGCTTCAGAGACTGTGCCAACAGAGGCGGGCTGTTATGTTTTTGTGGGAGGATACACATACACGGGCAGGCAGTAGGATGGCAGACATGGAGTTGTCTGGTGTGCAGTGGTCGAAGATACAAGACATGTGTCAAGTCCTTCAGTGTTTTGAGGAATGCACACGGCTGGTTAGTGCAGACAACGCCATAATAAGCATGAGCATCCCCCTAATGTGTCTGCTGATGCAAAGTTTGATGCACATAAAGGATCAGGCGTCTGCACCAGAGGAAGAGGAAAGCCTTGATGACAGTCAGCCATTGTCTGGTCAGGGCAGTGTACAGGACGAGGTAGCGGGCGAAGAGGAGGTGGAGGACGAGGAGGATGATGGGGATGAGTTTATTTTTAATGAGGAAGCTTTCCCGGGGGCACTGGAAATTGGTTGCGTGGCAAGGCCGGGTTCTGGTTTTTTGAGGGACTCAAGGGACGTAGATTTGCTTGAAACTGCCCCTCAACCAATCACAACCGGAGATTTGTCAACTGGAACTTTGGCCCACATGGCGGATTATGCCTTACGTATCCTAAAAAGGGACACACGCATTACGAAAATGATGAACGATGACGATTACTGGTTGGCCTGCCTCCTTGATCCACGTTATAAAGGCAAATTGCAAAATATTATGCCACATGAGAACTTGGAACTAATATTAGCAACCAAACAATCAACTCTTGTTGACCGTTTGCTTCAGGCATTCCCAGCACACAGCGCATGTGATCGTTCTCACACGAGCTCCAGGGGCCAGCAGACTAGGAGTGTTAGGGGTGCACACATCAGAAGTGGCGTTGGACAGAGGGGTTTTCTAACCAGGTTGTGGACTGATTTTGCTATGACCGCAGACAGGACAGGTACTGCTGCATCAATTGAAAGTGACAGGAGACAACATTTGTCCAGTATGGTTACTAACTATTTTTCATCCCTTATCGATGTTCTCCCTCAACCGTCATTCCCATTTGATTACTGGGCATCAAAATTAGACACCTGGCCAGAATTGGCAGAATATGCATTGCAGGAGCTTGCTTTCCCGGCAGCTAGTGTCCTATCAGAAAGAGTATTCAGTGCTGCAGGTTCAATATTAACCGAAAAAAGGACTCGTCTGGCTACCCAAAATGTTGATGATCTAACATTCATTAAAATGAACCACAACTGGATTTCGAAATCTTTTGCCCCACCTTGCCCGGCCGACACCTAGCTTTCCTATGAAAAGCTCTTGCCTGTGGACTACTGTGAATTACTTTTCTAATGTCTAATTTGCTGCAGCTGATTGTCCAGCATACGACATGTTTACACCTCCCTAAATGGCCAAACTCCCCACACGGGGCCGTGGTATCGCGACTTGGCGCAAGCACCCGTGAGACTGCTGTTTGTCTGAAGAGGTGGGTGTGCTCGCTTTTGGTCGACGGCATTGCTACTGGGTCCCTCATAGTACAATAAAGTGTCTCTGGCGGTGGTGGTGCGCACCCAACGTCAGACACACTGTTGTAACATGAGGGGCCCTGGGCCTGTACCGCTGGCCACAAGAGATTTCACCCACCCCCAGGTCAAACATTGCTCTACCACTTCCACAGTTATATCTCACACTTCCACCAATGTTTAGTCTATGCGCTGACATCCTTCCATACCTGCCACTGACAATACCATTGTGTTGACATGTATGATGGTACTTAACATAGTCAGGGGCAGTGTCCTCTATTTACCACAGTAAATACTTTGCGCTAAATTAGTAGGTCTGAAACAACGCAGAGGATCCCACCCCTGAACCTAATGATTGCACCCTTTAGTGTTTTTGTTTTGTTTTAATGCGAGACATGCACATTTATTTGTTGTTTTGGACTACTAACTGGCAGACACTCATTACAATCGGCCTCCGTTGACCAGACCACCGCTGCCCGTGTACCCCTGGAACCAATTATAAAGTGCCTACAGCCAGCCCATTTTATTATGTTAGGCCTTGGAAGCCTGTCTGCGGTCCCTCCTTCCACTAGGCCTCCAATGACCAGACCACTGCTGCCCGTGTACCCCTGGAACCAATTATAAAGTGCCTACAGCCAGCCCATTTTATTATGTTAGGCCTTGGAAGCCTGTCTGCGGTCCCTCCTTCCACTAGGCCTCCAATGACCAGACCACTGCTGCCCGTGTACCCCTGGAACCAATTATAAAGTGCCTACAGCCAGCCCATTTTATTATGTTAGGCCTTGGAAGCCTGTCTGCGGTCCCTCCTTCCACTAGGCCTCCAATGACCAGACCACTGCTGCCCGTGTACCCCTGGAACCAATTATAAAGTGCCTACAGCCAGCCCATTTTATTATGTTAGGCCTTGGAAGCCTGTCTGCGGTCCCTCCTTCCACTAGGCCTCCAATGACCAGACCACTGCTGCCCGTGTCCCCCTGGAACCAATTATAAAGTGCCTACAGCCAGCCCATTTTATTATGTTAGGCCTTGGAAGCCTGTCTGCGGTCCCTCCTTCCACTAGGCCTCCACTGACCTGACCACTGCTGCCCGTGTACCCCTGGAACCTATTTTACAGTGCATAGAGCCTATTTTTTTATTTTATTTAATATTAATAAAGCCATGATGGACTACGCTGTACCACGCTATGAGCTACCCAGTTGACAATTCTTTTGCGAGAAAAGCCATCCCACCCCTCCACCAGCATGTTAAAGACCACATTGTCCTTTCATTCTGTCAATCTGTGAGTCCAAAGGTACACCTGACAACAGACACATGGAGCGGTAGGCATGGCCACGGAATGTTACGTGTCCTTTGTGGCGCAATGGGTTATTGTATTGGATGCATGGTCCCCACAGGGGACAGCCTGGTAAGTCTGTCTGCAGTCCCTAATTCAAGTTGTCCTCAAATGAATAAATCTGAGCTTCCACCTTCTGGCTCTCATTAAGTGCTGTTTTTTAAAAGATTGTTGGTTCCGGCCTACTAACGGTGTCTGCCCCTGCCTGGTGTTGTCCTCAACTGAATAAAGCTGAGCTTCTACCTTCTGGCTCTCATTAAGTGCTGTTTTTTAAAAGATTGGTGGTTCCGGCCTACTAACGGTGTCTGCCCCTGCCTGGTGTTGTCCTCAACTGAATAAAGCTGAGCTTCTACCTTCTGGCTCTCATTAAGTGCTGTTTTTTAAAAAATTGGTGGTTCCGGCCTACTAACGGTGTCTGCCCCTCCCTGGTGTTGTCCTCAACTGAACAAAGCTGAGCTTCCACCTTCTGGCTCTCTTTAAGTGCTGTGTTTTTAAAAATAGATGGTTATGGGCCTACTAACGGTGTCTGCCCCTGCCTGGTGTTGTCCTCAACTGAATAAAGCTGAGCTTCTACCTTCTGGCTCTGATTAAGCTTTTTTTTTTTTTTTTTTTTTTTTAATTGCTGGATAGGGCCTAATACCTCTGTTTGCTGCTCCCTGGTGTTTGTCCTCAACTGAATAAAGCTGAGCTTCTACCTTCTGGCTCTCATTAAGTGCTGTTTTTTAAAAGATTGGTGGTTCCGGCCTACTAACGGTGTCTGCCCCTGCCTGGTGTTGTCCTCAACTGAATAAAGCTGAGCTTCTACCTTCTGGCTCTCATTAAGTGCTGTTTTTTAAAAGATTGGTGGTTCCGGCCTACTAACGGTATCTGCCCCTGCCTGGTGTTGTCCTCAACTGAATAAAGCTGAGCTTCTACCTTCTGGCTCTCATTAAAGGGAACCTGTCACCACGTTTTTGGAAGATGGGATAAAAATAGCGTTAAATAGGGGCAGAGGTGGGCGTTACATTAGTGTGTGTGTTATGCGTTTATTACCCACCTAAGTTGCCGAAATAACTTTGCAAAGTCTCCGTTTTCGCCTGTCAATCAGGCTGGTCAGGTCACATGGGCGTGGTGTCTTCACCCAGATTTGGCGTAGTTTTCCGTTGGTGGCGTAGTGGTGTGCGCATGCCCAAAGTCCGGAATCCTCTTCCAGGGGATTTAAAATAGCGCGGTGTTCGTTATTGCATTGGTGATCGGTGGGCGCGGCCATCTTCCTTTGGCCGCGCGTGCGCAGAAGCGGTGCTCTGCTGGCCGCGGCTTCAGGAAAATGGCCGCGGGATGCCGCGCATGCGCAGATGGATATCGCGGCGGCCATTTTCCTGAAGCCGCGGCCAGCAGAGCGCCGCTTCTGCGCACGCGCGGCCAAAGGAAGATGGCCGCGCCCACCGATCACCAATGCAATAACGAACACCGCGCTATTTTAAATCCCCTGGAAGAGGATTCCGGACTTTGGGCATGCGCACACCACTACGCCACCAACGGAAAACTACGCCAAATCTGGGGGAAGACAACGCCCATGCGACCTGACCAGCCTGATTGACAGGCGAAAACGGAGACTTTGCAAAGTTATTTCGGCAACTTAGGTGGGTAATAAACGCATAACACACACACTAATGTAATGCCCACCTCTGCCCCTATTTAACGCTATTTTTATCCCATCTTCCAAAAACGTGGTGACAGGTTCCCTTTAAGTGCTGTTTTTTAAAAGATTGGTGGTTCCGGCCTACTAACGGTATCTGCCCCTGCCTGGTGTTGTCCTCAACTGAATAAAGCTGAGCTTCTACCTTCTGGCTCTGATTAAGCTTTTTTTTTTTTTTTTTTTTTTAATTGCTGGATAGGGCCTAATACCTCTGTTTGCTGCTCCCTGGTGTTTGTCCTCAACTGAATAAAGCTGGGCTTCTACCTTCTGGCTCTCATTAAGTGCTGTTTTTTAAAAGATTGGTGGTTCCGGCCTACTAACGGTGTCTGCCCCTGCCTGGTGTTGTCCTCAACTGAATAAAGCTGAGCTTCTACCTTCTGGCTCTCATTAAGTGCTGTTTTTTAAAAGATTGGTGGTTCCGGCCTACTAACGGTATCTGCCCCTGCCTGGTGTTGTCCTCAACTGAATAAAGCTGAGCTTCTACCTTCTGGCTCTCATTAAGTGCTGTTTTTTAAAAGATTGGTGGTTCCGGCCTACTAACGGTATCTGCCCCTGCCTGGTGTTGTCCTCAACTGAATAAAGCTGAGCTTCTACCTTCTGGCTCTCATTAAGTGCTGTTTTTTTAAAAAATTGGTGGTTCCGGCCTACTAATGGTGTCTGCCCCTCCCTGGTGTTGTCCTCAACTGAACAAAGCTGAGCTTCCACCTTCTGGCTCTCTTTAAGTGCTGTGTTTTTAAAAATAGGTGGTTATGGGCCTACTAACGGTGTCTGCCCCTGCCTGGTGTTGTCCTCAACTGAATAAAGCTGAGCTTCTACCTTCTGGCTCTGATTAAGCTTTTTTTTTTTTTTTTTTTTAATTGCTGGATGGGGCCTAATACCTCTGTTTGCTGCTCCCTGGTGTTTGTCCTCAACTGAATAAAGCTGGGCTTCTACCTTCTGGCTCTCATTAAGTGCTGTTTTTTAAAAGATTGGTGGTTCCGGCCTACTAACGGTGTCTGCCCCTGCCTGGTGTTGTCCTCAACTGAATAAAGCTGAGCTTCTACCTTCTGGCTCTCATTAAGTGCTGTTTTTTAAAAGATTGGTGGTTCCGGCCTACTAACGGTGTCTGCCCCTGCCTGGTGTTGTCCTCAACTGAATAAAGCTGAGCTTCTACCTTCTGGCTTTTGGCCTACAGTAGCAAATATTAAACTGCATTTGGCCTATTAGTGTGTTTGGGCCCTTAAAACAGTGTCTGCTGCTCCTGGGTTTGCTACTCCACTCAACAAAGCAATGCCGCCTGTTTAGTCCTGTTACCAATTTTGAACTGCATTTAGCCTACTTTATTCTTTGGCCCTATATCTGTTTCCTCCTCATCCTGCCCATTCCCCAGCCACTGCTAGATGAGTCTGCTGGTACATTGACCTAGACCACTACATTCCCCTTGCACTCTACACAGCCAGAATCTGACCCTGCTGAAAGTAAGGTTCCCCTTCCCGCATGTTATACCACCTTACACAGGGACAAAGAGGAAGGTGCAGATGAAAGTGCAGGTTCCTTCATCAGGTGGGGGGGCATACTCGTTGGCGACATCACTGGCACAGGGCCCCTCAGGGTACGCAAAAGTGTCGCTGCTGGTGGGAGGCGCCCCCGCCGTGCAAACACACCGCTGTACTTTGAGGGGCCCTGTGCCAGTGCCAATGCCAACGAGGGGGCCTCCCTGCTTGCTTAGGATCACAGCACTTGCAAACTTGACATACTTACCTCTCACTGCTCCACCGCCGTGACGTAGTCCACGTTTCCTGGGCCCACTAAAAGCTTGAACCAGCCCTACCCTCCACAACTTTTGCAAAATGACCCCCAAGTTCCAATGCCCAACTATTATTATAAAGTTAATTAAGATTGACAAGCTTCAGAAACAAGAGTGGATGTTTTTGGCATTAAAATGGGCACTGTAGGTGTTTTCCTGGCCTCCACTCACTGCCAACTATGCTTCCCCATTGACTTGCATTGGGTTTCGTGTTTCGGTCGATCCCCGACTTTTAGCGATAATCGGCCGACTGCACACGACTCGACTCTGGACAAAGTCGGGTTTCACAAAACCCGACTCGACCTTAAAAAAATGAAAGTCGCTCAACCCTAGCCACTTCCCTCCACCTCCACTCCACCAAACTGCGTCGCTCATGGACTCAGTCGTAGGTGATATTCTTCTCATTCCTCTGCAGTCCTTACACAGAGATACAGACCCCGCAGGTCCCACCACAAAAAGACGTATACACAGCGCAGAGCTGAGATACATGATGGATACAGCGCAGAACTGAGATACATGATGGATACAGCACAGCGCTGAGATACATGATGGATACAACGCACAGCTGAGATGCAGGACTATACAGTACAGAGCAGAGATACACGACGTATACACCGTACACAACACAGCGCTGAGATAAACTATGTATACACCGTACACAGCGCAGCGCTGAGTTACACGATGGATACGGTGCTGAGCTGAGATACACGATGTATACACTGAACACAGCACAGAGATGAGATACACGACACATACAGCACAGAGCTGAGATACACAATTTATATACTGTACACAGTGCAGTGCTGAGATGCACGATGTATACACCGTGCACAACGCAGCGCTGAGTTACACTACACGACAGATACAGCACAGAGCTAAGATACAGGACTATATAGTACAGAGCTGAGATACACGATATATACCACCATACACAACGCAGCGCTAAGCGTATACACGATGTATACACCGAACACAGCACAGAGCTGAGATACCCGATGGATACAGCGCAGAGCTGAGATACCCAATGTATACACAGTACACAGCGCAGAGCTGAGATACAAGATGGATATAGCGAGGAGCTGAGATTCACGATGTATACACCGAACTCAGCGCAGAGCTGAGAAACACGACGGATACAGCACAGAGCTGAGATACACGATGTATACACCATACACAGCGCAGATCTGAGATACACAATGTATACTATACACAGCACAGTGCTGAGATACACGATTTATATACTGTACACAGTGCAGAGCTGAGATACACAATGTATACAGAGAGCTGCAATCCAGAGCACAGACACGTCATTGCGAATTACAGCCTGTATGCTCACATCCAGGACCGAGGACTGCGAGGTCTTTGCGCTCTAGAAATGGGGCGACACTGTGTTAGAAATACAAGACGCTTACTGATATTCTTCACCAATCTCCACTTGACAGCTCAACCAACGACTTGTGCCGACACAGGAGGCAGCGTCCTACCCAGGGCCGGCGTCAGCACCCGGCGCACCCGGGCAAGTGCCGGGGCCCTGGCGAGACGGGGGGCCCACTCATGCAGTCATAGATTCCAATTTGCGCTGGCACAAGCATCTTCTCAGTCAGTGCAGGGCCAGGCACATCGGGGTTAAGGACACAGCCAGCGTGACAGTGTGGGCGGAGAGAGCACGCGTTCTCCTGCTCTGCTCTCCCGCCGCTGGCTGCGTGCAGTGCTGAACTTATCAGGCACAGGCAGATTCCGAAGGAGCTTCTACCAGTGCCTGAGTGAGTGCCATGCTATATCGCTGTATATTCTGACAGTCTAGGTGACCTGGGGCGGCCATGGGCTGGGCAGCTGCAGCTGACATATATATATATATATATATATATATATATATATATACTACAGCAGCCGCCCAGCCCAGGCCCCCAGCACAGCCTGTATAGATACAGTGTATATAATATATATACAGGACAGGTGCTGGGCGCCTGGGCTGGGCCGCTGTAGAAGTATATACACTGCACAGTACCTCTCCCCTGTATATATACACTGCACAGTACCTCACCCCTGTATATATACACTGCACAGTACCTCTCCCCTGTATATATACACTACACAGTACCACTCCCCTGTATATATACACTGCACAGTACCTCTGCCCTGTATATATACACCGCACAGTACCTCTCCCCTGTATATACACACTGCACAGTACCACTCCCCTGTATATATACACCGCACAGTACCACTCCCCTGTATATATACACCGCATAGTACCTCTCCCCTGTATATATACACCGCACAGTACCTCACCCCTGTATATACACACTGCACAGTACCACTCCCCTCTATATATACACTGTACAGTACCACTCCTGTATATATACACTGTACAGTACCACTCCCCCTGTCCTGTATATATACACCGCAGAATTTACAATAGCTGTCACTCATGTAAGAAGTGAAATCTGGCATTGTACTATACCTATAATTCTCTGCTGTATCTGGGCATCATGAATCGTGGTATGTGTTAAAGGACAGGGGGGGGCCCACTGAGACTCTTTCACCCGGGGCCCTCAAAAACCTGGAGCCGGCCCTGGTCCTACCATGAGGAGACCAGAGCAATGTGGGGCTGGCTGACCGCGCATTTCACTACCCAAGCCAGGCCCCTTCTTTGTGCATGCACGGGCCGTGATGGTGATAGGAGACAGATCCCTGTTGTGAATTCTGCTCTTGGGCTCCCTCCGGTGGTTGTTGGTGGTAGTGCAGTTGTCTTGGGGTTGTAATCCGGGCAGGTGTTTCTGCTGATTGCAGCTCTTTTAGGTATTTAGGTGTGCAGGATCCATGAGTCCATGCCAGTTGTCCATTGTACTTGGAGGGATTGCTTCTCTCTCTGGCTCCTCATGCCCTGCTCCAATTCAGCTAAGATAAGTGTCTGATTTTTGTCTCTGTGCACACATGCAGTGTGCTTTGCAATTCAGTGCAATCCATTGTGTTTTTGTCCAGCTTACTCTTTGTTTGGATTTTTCAGTCATGCTGGATTCTCAGGAGATGCAGATATACTTTCTATGTCTTTAGTTAGATATAGAATATTTGTATCATCTGCTGTGGATATTTTTAGGATTTTAATACTGACCGCTTAGAATTCTGTCCTATCCTTTTCTATTTAGCTAGAAGTGCCTCTTTTGCTAAATCCTGTTTTTCTGCCTGCGTGTGTTTTTCCTCTTATACTCACAGTCAATATTTGTGGGGGGCTGCCTATCCTTTGGGGTTCTGCTCTGTGGCAAGATAGAATTCCCATTTCCATCTATAGGGGTATTTAGTCCTCCGGCTGTGTCGAGGTGTCTAGGACGTGTTAGGTACATCCCACGGCTACTTCTAGTTGCGGTGTTAGTTTAGGGTTTGCGGTCAGTACAGGTACCACCTACTCCTGAGAAAGTCTCTCATGCGGCTCCAAGGTCACCGGATCATAACAGATCCCTACTCACTTCAATGGCAGTCAGCCCCCTTCTATGTAATAGGCGGTGGTGAAGAAAGGGCCACTGTCCGCAGTCAGCCAGCCCCCTTCACACACAACATCTAGGTCACACCAGCAGAGAAAATGTCTTCTGTGAAGGGCACAAGGTGGGTGGTGGAGCCGCTGGGACCAGTCATCAAGAAAGAACGGTGCAGTTTGGACGTTGGTGCAACATTGCGCCATTTCGCACAGAGAGCAGCAGTCCAGATGGAGGCAGAACTTGCGCATTTCAGAAGGTTTTCTCCTCCATTCACATCCAAAGCTGTTTGGAACATGGTCGTACCCACTGTGGGTCGAGGGGGGGCAGCTGCCCCCCAGAAGCAAAGGCGCACCGTGCGCCTATCATGATGAGGCCTGGCCACCAGTTTTTCCTGCCACCGGCCCTTTAAATCTTCAGGCATGGTGGCTATATAGGTGCACGCATCAGTGTGTCAGTGGCCCATGTGCCCTGCACAGAGGGGTTAAGAACGCCTGATGGTGAACATCAGGACTTTATGGGCGGAGAGAGAGTGCTCTGCTCTCCCCATCTCCCGCCCCTGGCTGCAGTGTGCCGCTGAACGTATCGGGATCAGGTTTCACGCATCCGGAGGAGCGCCTAGTGCCCGCGCGCTCCTGAGGCAATCGTTACAGGTGCTGAGCTGGGGCTGGGCTGATGTATATACAGGGGCTGAGGGTTGTCTGTGGCTGGGCTGATGTATATACAGGGGTTGGGGGCTGGCTGGGCTGATGTATATACAGGTCACGTGCTGGGGGCTGGCTGTGGCTGGGCTGATGTATGTATATACAGGGGCTGGGGGCTGGCTGGGCTGATGTATATACAGGGGCTGGCTGTGGCTGGGCTGATGTATATACAGGGGCTGGGGGCTGGCTGGTCTGATGTATATACAGGGGCTGGGAGCTGGCTGGTCTTATGTACAGTATATACAGGTGCGGGGGGCTTGGGCTGATGTATATACAGGGGCTGGCTGTGGCTGGGCTGATGTATATACAAGTGGTGCTGGGCTCAGTGGGCTGGGGCTGGTGATGATGTATATACAGGTGCTGGGCTCAGTGGGATGGGGCTGGTGATTATGTATATACAGGTATAGGGCTCATTATACTGTATGGAGTATTATATGGGGCACATTATACTGCATGAAGCAATATATGGGAATCATTATTCTGTATGGAGCAATATATGGGGCATGTTATTCTGTATAGAGCGCTATGTGGTGCCCATAATACTGTACGGAGCAATATATGTGGCTCATTATTCTGTATGGAGCAATATATGGGGCTCATTATTCTGTATGGAGTAATTTATGGGGCTCATTATACTGTATGGAGCAATATATGGAGCATGTTATTCTGTATGGAGCGCTATGCGGTGTCCACAATACTGTATGGAGGACTATGTTGGGCCCATAATACTGTATGGAGCAATATATGGGGCTCATTATACTATATGGAGCAATATATGGGGCATGTTATTCTGTATGGAGCGCTATGCGGTGCCCAGAATACTGTATGGAGGACTATGCGGTGCTCATAATACTGTATGGAGTAATATATAGGGCTCATTATACTGTATGGAGCAATATATGGGGCTCATTATTCTGTATGGAGCACTATGTGTGCCCAGAATACTGTATGGAGGACTATACTGTCTGATTTATGACCTATTGTAGAATGTACAATAGTTATCACTCATGTAATATATGGGGGGACTGTATATGAGATGGGAGCCCTATAGGTGGGCTGTATATGTGTTTGGGGGGGTGCCATTTTGAAGTTCCCCTCAGGCAGTAGTGTGGCTATGTTCACCCCTTGGCGTCAGCACAGATTCAGTCACTGCTTTGAGTATACAAATGGGCTGTAACCGAGTCCCTGACACTGACTGACAGTCAACCCTAATGCAGAGCCAGAGTCAGTCAGGACCAAGGGCACGGCTATGCCCCATATCTGTAGGTTAATAGCATTTTTTCTGGTGACAAATTACCTTTAAATTAAGCCCTGCTCAAATATTGTATGGTGTTTAAGTGCAGGTTATCAATGTAATGCCGTCAGAGCTATCACTAGTTTACAAATGAAGGTGAAAAAATGGTACATATATAAAGGCAGCAAAGAATGTGTGCCCCTGATTTTCATAATTCCTTTCATTGCTGAAAGTAGATTTGTAAAATAGGACTAGTCTGTTGCAATAGGTGAAATTAACTTCTGCACCAATGCCTACTCCATTTTAAAGGCACTGAATCACTACATGCATTACCTAAAAAATTACAAAACCTGCAGAGAGACTGAGGTAAACAAAGTAGAGAGCACAAGACTGAGAGTACATGGAGAGTTCAGGAGTTAAAGGGATTATCTGGCCTTAGGGTACAAGTCTGCAGTCACTCTATGCTGACTTGAGAATCGTCACATTGTGCATGTAATCTCCTGATCAGAAAGAATAAGGGCGCTCATGGGAATATGAAACTTTAAGTTAGCTAATGTAAATTATTTGATAACTACTGTTTTTCTTCTTAGTAACACTAGGTGTTAAAGAAAACGGAGGGAGAAAACTGACCAAGCTGTTGGGCAGAATATACAGACCTGGAGTAGGGATGGGCGAACCCAAACTGTAAAGTTCTGGACCAGTACCGAACACATTGTTTTCGGTCACAAGGTCCCGAACACGGGTTTCCATGGGAAACCCATGTTACAGTTTGGGTCCAGTTCAGGTCCAGGGCCTGTAAAATAATAAAATTCATAATAAACATTATAATGATACTTACCTGTCCAGCAACGTGTCCTCCGGTCCCGCTGTCTCCTGGCCGCATCTGCTTCCGTGGCCACTCATTAAGTTCCGGCGGGATTCACTGCTGACGCCGGCTGAAAATTGCTGAGCGCTGAGCAGTGTTCATGAATAACCTGGAAGTAAATGAGCGGCCAGGAGACAGCGGGACGAGAGGACGCATCGCTGGACAGGTAAGTATAATTATGTTTATTTTTAATTTTATTCTTTGTTTTACAGCCCCCCGCCCCATCCCATATCTGTAAAGTCCAAGCTTGGGGTTCGGCTGCAAGTTCGCGTCATCTCCGGCCCTGAGCCAAAAAAGAAAAAGCACCACTGCAATATATGCACACCACAAAATTGTATAGAAAATTATTTAACAGTATCTCCGGCCCTGAGCTCGAACTATTCAAAATAACTCAGGCGAACCCACCAACCCCGATCATCAGGGGGTTCGCCCATCACTAACATGGAGATGATTTTTTCCGCATGATTTGGACCAATGGATTAGTGGATACCGCCACAAGGAGAGTTCAGGCCAGTATTTAATCCTGGACACAATATTGATGATGTCATTCTTTCAAGATCCCTGAAGATTTCCCGACCCACCCCTTTTATTTAAAATGTTGTCGCTTTGCTTTATTGAAGGGAGCTAACACATAGCCCTCTGGCTGTGTGATCTTTATTAAATTTATTTATTAAATGTTTTTTACTCCCATTGACATGAATGGCATTCTGCTATGTACAGCGAATATTCAACAAATTAATCTGCCACTATTGCAAATTCGGCCATCATAATCCGAACCGAACATTGAAGTATTCGCTCATCTGTAGTCTGTACCCATCCCCATACTGTTTCTTCATACTTGCCACCCATCTCATCTCCTTGCTCCTCATACAGTTTCTTCAATTTTCTCCCACTCCCCATATTGTGCCTGCACCTGTCCCTTCCTTGCTCCCAAAACTGTAATTAAATCTTCCTCCTCCGCGGAACTAAATATTCCCCACTCCTCCCCCGCACTAAATCTCCCCCATCCTCCCCATTCACTAAATATCTCCCATGCAATAAATCTACCCCCACACACTATAGCTGTCCTCACACACTATATAACCCCATACTACGTCTCCCCCTACATGACCTGATCACGTTGCTGACATCATCCTGACCCAGCGGTCAGAGCCTCATTTGTACTTGAGTCTGAAAGACGCTAGAACAGTTGTTCACTGGGAGCCAGCGTGCTGCACTTTCTGTGAGCCGGCTATCAGCTTGACAGCTGGATCTGAGAACGGCTGACTCCCAGTCTGGGGAACAGCAAACTGCAGCCCCCAGGGAAGACACTTCAAACCACAAAATGAGGTGGCTTGATGCTGTTTCGCTGCCAGCTGTGCCTGGGTCACACATGCCCCCTATATATGTCTCTGGACTACAGACTACTGACATGACCAGTAGACCAGATCTTTGAAAAACGATTGGCTTTTCTCTATTGCCCAGACATATGTACCTTATTCTCATTTTATTTTATAATATAACATCTTGTAAACAGATGAACATGCTCAGATGAACATATGCAGCATCTTGGATAGCTTTTCGGCTTCTCACATAAGATAAATATTTAATACAAGCAAATTTAAAAAAAACATTGCTTTCAGCTTATTTTGGAGAGAATTTTGGTAAGGTTCCAGCCTTTTCTTAAATGGATGCCATTCCGTACCTTATCTCTAAACTATTATCACCTGAATATAAATTAGCAACCCTCGGTGTATGAAGATCCATTTAGGACATGTATTAAAATAAGGAAAAAAAGAAGCAAAGTTTCATCAGATTGCTGATTTAGTTTTTTTTTTAAGCCCTAAAAATAAGCTGAAACCTCATTGTATCTATGTGTACCTACTCCTTCCTAACTTTCTCATATTTTTGCTAACTTATTACTAAAGACTAGTATGTTGTGCAAACAACAATTTTGTGAATATCATACAAATTCAGGCAAAACATCCAGCAGACAAATTATAAAATATTAATTTACAAAGTGTTAATTAAAATGTAAACTTGTAAACTCCAAGCCTAAAGTGCTATGTCAGAATTTATGTTTATAGTAGCACTGCTACCCATTGCAAACATTCAGGTTATAATATTTTTTATTAGAAGTTCTATAATTAAAACAGCAATCCATTTGATTGCCAGGGAAAATTAATAGTTACCCTAAGTTATTTTTCTAATGGGTTTTTGTGATGTTTATGATGTCTATGAGTAGATCTACTATATGACTGTCTTACATAACAGATGTGTGCTATCTTGTAGAATGTTATCAAAACATATTTTTAAAATTTTGTAATTTAAAAAAAATAGACATACAGAAAACATTTTGAAATACCAAATAAAAAAAATGATAACTTTAATTATATTTATTTTCCTAGTCTATTCATTGCCCCTAAAGATCATTAATCATTCTCTTTCCTTGTAACTTGTTTTCAAAGAGGCAGAATTTACGATAAAACTTTTCATTATCCCTACAAATGTGCATATAGATGTCCCTTATCTGTTGTGTCAATAAATTAAACAGTAGAAAAGAAAACACTGTTTAAACATCTTCCCTGTCAGGTCTTCATATTGTTCTTCAGCTGCAGCCTGGTAAATTTATGTTTAAGTATCCCAGAAGTAAGGCTAGAGAACTTTCTGTTCAGAAGTGTGGGAATGCTGCATGGGGAAAAAAAGCTTTTATTAGATGTTTAAAAGAATTGGGGGCAAGCACACAAGAGAGGTCAGATTCCACCAAATGAGAACCAAGCAGAGTGTATTCTTCTGACCTTTTAAAATGCAGGCTGTGTTCAAATTGTAAAGGGCATCTTAAATCAATATGGAAACCCATTCCTGAGGAAACCATGTGGTATCAATAGTCATGGGCATTTACGTTCAGAAATATCTTTCAGTATTTAGATTTTTTTTCTTGATAAGAAGTGCTTCCGTGTGATGCATGGATCACTCTCATCCGTACCATACAATAAAATGAAGTGTTTCACTCTTTACATCATATTAAGTTATGTTTGCATACATGTAACTTCACAAAAGTTTTCACTCTACAAAACGCTTTAGGAGTACAGTATTTCAGTATTCCTGTATATTGAAGAACATATTAAGTACAACATTCATTGTATAATAGGTATGTTTTTTATCAAACCTCTACCACTTTACAATTTATATTGCATCTAAATTCCGTACTAAACCATCTTCTTGCCATCAGTGTTTGAAATTTGTTATGGTCTCTATAAACTATTTTTAGAGAGTTTAGTTGAAATTTTGGGCCAACCTCGTGCCTCAAGTATATATCACTGCATGCCCATACAGTTGCAATAACATCAGTTACTAAAAATGCGTAGCTGTTTTGAAAAGTGTGGTCTATTTTGGTATTAATAATGCAGAACCAAAGAACTGAGCCATAACACATGTTGGTATAAGTGTAATGTGTCGGTGTATGTTCCCTAAGGGATATCCTTTAGGCTTATGTTTGTGTAGTGAACATCTATCGGTAAAAGTCAGCATAATGTGTGAAATATTTTCTGGGACAATGCCAAAATGTGCTGCACACATCTCGAGGTTCCTAGGCCGGCAAGAAGGGGACTCATGCGAAGCGGTTCTCTGGTAATCCACTGCCCCAAGGTTCTAGGCCCGTGCTGTCCCTAGCAACCCCTGACCTGAGCCTGCTGCTTGTCACTACTCATAATTGACTGTCACTTCCCGTACTTTATACTAATTCTAAGTTCCCCCTCTCAAACTGGGCCGGCCATTACATTTAACCCTACCTAAGCTAAACTACAGCCCCAGTGAGTGTTACCCTTTTATAACATACATGAACATTAAATATATTTAACCCTTTAGAGTGTAAGGGAGCAGGCCATCAGCTCCAACACTTCAACCCAAGACTGAGGCCACCCGGGTTACTGATGCAGGGAACAGTCCTAATCCCCATTTATTAGATGCATCCTTATATAGCCATCCTGATGATGATTATGTAGCAGGTGGGGTGAGGGGGTTATGCGCTGCTCATTTTAAAATTCTGGCCTTAGCTAGCAAAAAAGCTTGTTCTATTCATGTGTTTTGATATGCTATATTGATATGTTTAAATTAAACAAATATTATCTGTGGAAAATATAACAAAACGGTTTAAGGAGTTTTAAATTGCTTTAGAGAGAACCTAGTTTAGTGTCATTTATATGCACAGAAAATGAGCATCACAGTCAGTAAGTGATGTCTTGTAATAAACCACATGTTCCAAATACCTATGTTAAGTTTTAATGATAACTTCATGTCTTATCTGATTCCACTGAAACTTTCGGTTAAATATCAGTTTGTGTTATTGCTGGACCAAAATATATTTATCTACACTAATGGGACCACTAACGCACAATCATATAATCATAGAATGCTAGAGTTGGAAGGGACACTCAGGTTTATCATGTCCAAATCCCTTGCCAGGACTCTGGATTCCCTGTTTAACCCCTTTCTGCCATCGGACGGAATAGTAAGTCTGATGGCAGAAACCCCGCTTTGATGCGGGCTTCGGCGGTCAGCCAGCATCAAAGCAGGGACATGTCAGCTGTTTTGAACAGCTGACATGTGCCCGAAAAATGCACAAGCAGAATCGTAATCCACCCGTGCCTATCAACTAGTTAAATGCCGCTGTCAAACTCTGACAGTGGCATTTAACAAGTGCGTCCGGCCAGAAATGCGTGCACCGCTGACCCCTGTCACGTAATCATCAACGGTGCGTCGGAATAACAACCAGAGGTCTCTTGCAGACCTATATGGTTGTTGATGGCAGATTGCTATGTGCGCCACCCAGTGGTCGGCGCTCATAGCAAACCAGTAATTTTGCTACATAGGGGGCAATCTGAGCATCGCCCCCATGTAGCAGAGCAGATCAGGCTATGCCAGCTTTTAGCCTCCCATGGATGTTACTGAAACATTGCAAAAGTAAAAAAAAATGATTTTAAAAATATGAAAAAAATAAATAAATAAAAGTTTAACCCCTTCCTGACATCTGACGTACTATCCCGTCGAGGTGGGGTGGGCCAGTATGACCTTCCGACGGGATAGTACGTCATACGCGAACGGACGCGCTCACGGGGGGAGCGCGGCCGATCGCGGCCGGGTGTCGGCTGCATATCGCAGCTGACATCCGGCACTATGTGCCAGGAGCGGTCACGGACCGCCCCCGGCACATTAACCCCCGGCACACCGCGATCAAACATGATCGCAGTGTACCGGCGGTATAGGGAAGCATCGCGCAGGGAGGGGGCTCCCTGCGGGCTTCCCTGAGACCCCCGGAGCAACGCGATGTGATCGCGTTGCTCCAAGGGTCTCCTACCTCCTTCCTCGCTGCAGGTCCCGGATCCAAGATGGCCGCGGCATCCGGGTCCTGCAGGGAGAAAGGTGGCTTACCGAGCGCCTGCTCAGAGCAGACGCTGGTAAGCCTGCACCGATGTAACTGAGATCGGTGATCTGACAGAGTGCTGTGCACACTATCAGATCATCGATCTGTAATGCCCCCCCTGGAACAAAGTAAAAAAGTTTAAAAAAAAATTTCCACATGTGTAAAAAAAAAAATAAAAAAAAATTCCTAAATAAATAATAATAATAAAAAAAAATATTATTCCCATAAATACCTCTCTTTATCTAAATAAAAAAAACAAAACAATAAAACTACACATATTTAGTATCGCCGTGTCCGTAACGACCCAACCTATAAAATTGCCCCACTAGTTAACCCCTTCAGTAAACACCGTAAGAAAAAAAAAAAAACGAGGCAAAAAACAACGCTTTATTACCATACCGCCGAATAAAAAGTGGAATAACACGCGAACAAAAAGACGGATATAAATAACCATGGTACCGCTGAAAACGTCATCTTGTCCCGCAAGAAACAAGCCGCCAAACAGCATCATCAGCAAAAAAATAAAAAAGTTATAGTCCTGAGAATAAAGCGATACCAAAATAATAATTTTTTCTATAAAATAGCTTTTATCGTATAAAAGCGCCAAAACATAAAAAAATGATATAAATGAGGTATCGCTGTAATCGTACTGACCCGACGAATAAAACTGCTTTATCAATTTTACCAAACGCAGAACGGTATAAACGCCTCTCCCAAAAGAAATTCATGAATAGCTGGTTTTTGGTCATTCTGCCTCACAAAAATCGGAATAAAAAGTGATCAAAAAACGGTCACGTGTCCGAAAATGTGACCAATAAAACGTCAACTCGTCCCGCAAAAAACAAGACCTCACATGACTCTGTGGACCAAAATGTGGAAAAATTATAGGTCTCAAAATGTGGAGACGCAAAAACTTTTTTGCTATAAAAAGCGTCTTTTATTGTGTGACAGCTGCCAATCATAAAAATCCGATATAAAAAATGCCATAAAAGTAAATCAAACCCCCCTTCATCACCCCCTTAGTTAGGGAAAAATAATAAAATTAAAAAAAGTATTTATTTCCATTTTCCCATTAGGGCTAGGGTTAGGGTTAGGGTTAGGGTTAGGGTTGGAGGTAAAGTTATGGTTAGGATTACATTTACGGTTGGGATTAGGGTTGGGATTAGAATTATGGGTGTGTCAGGGTTAGGGGTGTGGTTAGGGTTACCATTGGGATTAGGGTTAGGGGTGTGTTTGGGTTAGGGTTTCAGGTAGAATTGGGGAGTTTCCACTGTTCAGGCACATCAGGGGCTCTCCAAACGCGACATGGCGTCCAATCTCAATTCCAGCCAATTCTGCGTTGAAAAAGTAAAACAGTGCTCCTTCCCTTCCGAGCTCTCCCGTGCGTCCAAAAAGGGGTTTACCCCAACATATGGGGTATCAGCGTACTCGGGACAAATTGAACAACAAGTTCTGGGGTCCAAGTTCTCTTGTTATCCTTGGGAAAATAAAAATTTGGGGGGCTAAAAATCATTTTTGTGGGAAAAAAATATGTTTTATTTTCACGGCTCTGCGTTGTAAACTCTAGTGAAACACTTGGGGGTTCAAAGTTCTCACAACACATCTAGATAAGTTCCTTGGGAGGTCTAGTTTCCAATACGGGGTCACTTGTGTGGGGTTTGTACTGTTTGGGTACATCAGGGGCTCTGCAAATGCAACGTGATGCCTGCAGACCAATTCATTTAAGTCTGCATTCCAAATGGTGCTCCTTCCCTTCCGAGCTCTGTCATGCGCCCAAACAGTGGTTCCCCCCTACATAGGGGGTATCAGCGTACTCAGTACAAATTGGACAACAACTTTTGGGGACTATTTTATCCTGTTACCCTTGTGAAAATACAAACCTGGGGGCTAAAAAATCATTTTTGTGAAAAAAAAAAAGAATTTTTATTTTCACGGCTTTGCGTTATAAACTGTAGTGAAACACTTGGGGGTTCAAAGTTCTCACAACACATCTAGATAAGTTCCTTGGGTGGTCTAGTTTCCAATATGGGGTCACTTGTGTGGGGTTTGTACTGTTTGGGTACATCAGGGGCTCTGCAAATGCAACGTGACGCCTGCAGACCAATCCATTTAAGTCTGCATTCCAAATGGCGCTCCTTCCCTTCCGAGCTCTGTCATGCGCCCAAACAGTGGTTCCCCCCCCCATATATGGGGAATCAGCGTACTCAGGACAAATTGGACAACAACTTTTGGGGTCCAGTTTATTCTGTTACCCTTGTAAAAATACAAAATCTGGGGGCTAAAAAATCATTTTTGTGAAAAAAAAAAGACTTTTTATTTTCACGGCTCTGCGTTATAATCTGTAGTGAAACACTTGGGGGTTCAAAGCTCTCAAAACACATCTAGATAAGTTCCTTAGGGGGTCTAATTTCCAAAATGGTGTCACTTGTGGGGGGTTTCAATGTTTAGGCACATCAGGGGCTCTCCAAACGCACCATGGCGTCCCATCTCAATTCCAGTCAATTTTGCATTGAAAAGTCAAATGGCGCTCCTTCCCTTCCAAGCTCTGCCATGCGCCCAAACAATGGTTTACACCCACATATGGGGTATCACCGTACTCAGGACAAATTGCACAACATTTTTTGGGGTCCAATTTCTTCTCTTACCCTTGGGAAAATAAAAAATTGGGGGCGAAAAGATCATTATTGTGAAAAAATATGATTTTTTATTTTTAAGGCTCTGCATTATAAACTTCTGTGAAGCACTTGGTGGGTCAAAGTGCTCACCACACATCTAGATAAGTTCCTTAGGGGGTCTACTTTCCAAAATGGTGTCACTTGTAGGAGGTTTCAATGTTTAGACACATCAGGGGCTCTCCAAACGCAACATGGCGTCCCATCTCAATTCCATTCAATTTTGCATTGAAAAGTCAAATGGCGCTCCTTCCCTTCCAAGCTCTGCCATGCGCCCAAACAGTGGTTTACCCCCACATATGGGGTATCAGCGTACTCAGGACAAATTGCACAACATTTTTTTGGGTTCAATTTCTTCTCTTACCCTTGGGAAAATAAAAAATTGGGGGCGAAAAGATCATTTTTGTGAAAAAATATGATTTTTTATTTTTACGGCTCTGCATTATAAACTTCTGTGAAGCACTTGGTGGGTCAAAGTGCTCACCACACATCTAGATAAGTTCCTTAGTGTGTCTACTTTCCAAAATGGTGTCACTTGTAGGGGGTTTCAATGTTTAGGCACATCAGGGGCTCTTCAAACGCAACATGGCATCCCATCTCAATTCCAGTCAATTTTTCATTGAAAAGTCAAATGGCGCTCCTTTCCTTCCGAGCTCTGCCATGCACCCAAACAGTGGTTTACCCCCACATGTTGGGTATCAGTGTACTCAGGACAAATTGTACAACAACTTTGGGGGTCCATTTTCTCCTGTTAACCTTGGTAAAATAAAACAAATTGGAGCTGAAATAAATTTTGTGTGAAAAAAAATTAAATGTTAATTTTTATTTAAACATTCCAAAAATTCCTATGAAACACCTGAAGGGTTAATAAACTTCTTGAATGTGGTTTTGAGCACCATGAGGGGTGCAGTTTTTAGAATGGTGTCACACTTGGGTTTTTCTATCATATAGACCCCTCAAAATGACTTCAAATGAGATGTGGTCCCTAAAAAAAGATGGTGTAAAAATGAGAAATTTCTGGTCAAATTTTAACCCTTGTAACTCCCTAATATAAAAAAATTTTGGTTCCAAAATTGTGCTGATGTAAAGTAGACATGTGGGAAATGTTACTTATTAAGTATTTTGCATGACATATGTCTGTGATTTAAGGGCCTAAAAATTCAAAATTTAAAAATGGCGAAATTTTCAAAATTTTCACCAAATTTCCATTTTTTTCACAAATTAACGCAAGTTATATTGAATAAATTTTACCACTATCATGAAGTACAATATGTCATGAGAAAACAATGTCAGAATCGCCAAGATCCGTTGAACCTTTCCAGAGTTATAACCTCATAAAGGGACAGTGGTCAGAATTGTAAAAATTGGCCCGGTCATTAACGTCCAAACCACCCTTGGGGGTGAAGGGGTTAAATCACCCCCCTTTTGCCCCATTCAAAATAAAATTTTAAAAAAATCAAACCTATATATATTTGGTATCACCACGTTCAGAATCGATCTATCAAGAAAAAAAAAGGATTAATCTGACCGCTAAATGGCGTAGCGAGAAAAAATGTTAAAGAGCCAGAATTACGTTTTTTTGGTCGCCTGAACATTGCATTAAAATGCAATAATGGGCGATCAAAAGAACCAAAAATGGTATAATTAAAAATATCAGCTCGGTATGCAAAAAATAAGCCCTCATCAAACCCGAGATCACGAAAAATGGAAACGCTACGGGTATTGCTTTTTTAAGCAAAGTTTGGAAATTTATTTCACCACTGACATAAAAAATAACCTAGACATGTTTGGTGTCTGTGAACTCATAATTACCTGGAGAATCATAATGGCAGGTCAGTTTTAGCATTTAGCAAACATAGCAAAAAAGCAAAACAAAAAACAGTGTGGATTGCACCTTTTTTGCAATTTCACCACACTTGGAATTTTTTTCCCGTTTTCTAGTGCACATTATGGTAAAACCAATGGTGGCGTTCAAAAGTACAACTCGTCCCACAAAAAATAGCACTCACATGGCCTTATTTGCTGAAAAATAAAAAAGTTATGGCTCCGAAGAGGGGAGCGAAAAATGAAAACGCAAAAACAAAAAATGCGTTAAGGAGTTAATCAGTGGTGCTGTAGTGCCCTTTTCCAAGATAGTGTTTGTTGCCTCACTTCTTCTCATGTGATCTGCCTTCCCTGTCTTTATAAACTTGGTTTACCTTCCAGTCCTTGCTTGTATATTCTGCTAGAATTCCTGGCTTTGTGTTACAAGTAGTGTTGAGCATCCTGATACTGCAAATATCGGGTATCGGCCGATATTTGCTGTATCAGAATTCCGATACCGAGTTCCAATATTTTTGCGATATCGGAAATCGGAATCGGAAGTGTGCGGTGCGTATGGTTCCCAGGGACTGGAGGAGAGGAGACTCTCCTTCAGGCCCTGGGATCCATATTCATGTAAAAAATAAATAATACAAATAAAAAATATTGATATACTCATCCCTCCGGCGGCCTCTGGCTCTTAGCGGTGACTCTGTTCATAAGTTGCAGGGAGTGAAGGACCTTCGATGACGTTGCGGCTTGTGATTGGTCGCGTGAGCGGTCACATGAGCGGTCACGCGACCAATCACAAGCCGCGACGTCATAGAAGGTCCTTCACGCTGCATTCTTAGGAACGGAGGCAGACGCTTGGACCGGTGAGAGCCGGGGCCGTCCGAGGGGTGAGTATAACAATATTTTTTATTTTTATTCTTTATTTTATACATGAATATGGATCCCAGGGCCTGAAGGAGAGTTTCCTCTCCTTCAGACCCTGGGAACCATTCAGATATTTTGTGTCCCATTGATATGCATTGGTATCGGGTATCGGTATCGGCAATATCCGATATTTTTTGGATATCGGCCGATCCAATCCGATACCGATACCTTTGCATATCGGAAGGTATCGCTCAACACTAGTTACAAGAGACTTTCCCTCTCCCGAGAATCCAGCTCCATCTTTTTCGCCGAAGCTTCTTAGCCCGCAGTGGAGCTCGTGTCTGTGTTAGGGCTTATACTCACTTGCGAGCAAAACGGATGAGTGCAATCCGATAAAAAATCGTATTGCACTCTGACCAATGTTATTCAATAGGTGACATCTCATTTGCGATTATTTTCTCAGCCGAAATCGGACTGAGAAAAAAATTGCAGCATGCCAATGCAAGTCAATGGGTGCGATAAAAAAACGCACAGAATATGGACCATCCGTTTTCTGTCCGTTTTTTTACAGATAACTTACCATTTTGTGGCATAGAACACTGTAAATGGTCCTGTAAATGATTGTATAAAAATAGTTGCAGAGAAAAGCAACGCATTGCATACGGATGTCATACAGATGTAAAACAGAAGTTGCGATTAAAAATCGCATTGAACTCGCATAACAATCACATGACAATAGCATACTTTGCATCCAATTTTTTTCGGTCCAGATTACGGACCATTTTTTTTCTAGCAAGTGGGTATGAGCCCTTACTCTGCATCTGCAGCGCTGTACTTGGGAATATCGGACATACAGGTATATACAATCTTCCAATTCTTGTATGTAAATCTTGGTGTGCGCACTAAAATATGGAGATGTGATGCATGTGTATGTGCATATATATATATATATATATATATATATATATATATATATATATATATATATATATATATATATATATATACATTGTGCTGTTTTCACCTTTGCCTTTTTGCACATAATGTGATTAATTATTCATGCTTTATTTATACACTAATATATATACTTATTCACATATTCTTTGCACATGCACCTTAGGTTTGCCCACATTGTTTGTTTTATAGTACAATATTGATCACACTTATTTTAATTACATATATTTTTTATATTTTTATAAAGATATTTTTTACACAAAAAATGTTTTTTAGTTGTGTATGTGTGCACATATTATTTAAAATTGACCCAATTTATATACACATTTTGTAATATACAATGTATGTTTATATGTAAATAATACATGCGTGCACCATTATATACCTTTTTCAAATGATTGTATAATATTCTATAATATAATTTTGACTTTTTTATCTTTTTACCTTCTGTCCGTTTTACTACTAATATATATTTTATCTATTTTTTTGGAATATATATTTTAAATAATTTTTTGTGTTTTATATAGTTATCTCTATTTTTCAATTTTAGAACTTACATATGACGGTATCTTGTATAAGTTCTGAGTGGTTGGCCACTCCTTTTCCTTTTAGTAATTCTAATTCCCTTGTCTATTTTTATGTGATATATCGTGTATATATATATATATATATATATATATATATATATATATAGATAGATAGATAGATAGATATGTTTGTGTTGTTATACCCATTATTGAAATGAATTGTAATGAATGAATTGAAATGAGAATATGGATGATTTCGCTACACTATGACATCCCTTCAGAAATGTGTAGACAGCTCATTCCTAGCTACACTCTGCCTAACTCAAATATTTAGCTGAGATCCGTGACCCTTTCTGTTGTTTCCTCCTCTGGTTGACCATGAATATGAGTCTTAAATGCGTGACCTACAACGTTAGAGGGCTGAATAGCCCCCAAAAAAGGTTCACCATAAAAAAGGAGCTAAAAAAATTACACTTGGAGGTGGTATGCCTCCAAGAGACCAAGTTCAAAAACAATGACCACCCCAGTTTAGCCATAAATAATTTCCCACATGTCTTTGAGTCCTCAAACCCTAGGAAAAAAGCAGGAGTTTTGACCATGATTGGAAGTGGGGTCTCATTTGAATTCTTAGAAGAGACCAAAGACCCAGAGGGCCACTACCACATACTATCTTGTAAAGTAAATAACCAAGTATTTACCATTGTGAATGTATATGCCCCAAACAAAAATCACCTAAGGTTTATGGGCAGACTAGCCCAAAAAATTTCACTGATTAAAAAGGGGGTCCTGCTCATTATGGGCAATTTTAATATAGTCCCAGACGGGCACATGGACTCATCTGCAAAAAATAGACATAGGGCCGCTACCCTAAATAAATGGCTGTCTGACAACGAAATATTTGATGTTTTCAACTCAACCTCAATCGAATACACTCATTTCTCCGATGTCCACCAGACGGCCTCGAGAATAGATCTAATCTTAACTGACGTCTTCTCTATTTCCAGGTTCAGCATGGCAACTATACTCCCCAGGACGGTCTCGGACCACTCCCCAGTTACATGTGAGCTTGTTTCTGTTGCAGGGACCAGGAGCCAGTTTCTATGGAAATGCAAATCCTCAATTTTGTCCAACCCAGTCCATCAAAACAAAATCAAATCTGACATCAAAAATTTCTTTACAGAAAATAACCTTGACAACGTCAACCCCTTCACTTTATGGAATGCTCATAAAGCAGTCCTTAGGGGTATTTTAATGCAGATATCCTCCAGAGATAAAATATCAAACGTAGCCAAAATCAAGGATATCCAGAATTTGATAAAAATCAAAGAAGACTCCCAACTAAAAAAATCTCCCCCCTCTCCCAAAATTCAATCAGAACTTATAGAATTAAGACAAAAACTAAGAGCGGAGATTCTTTCCCATTTTGAATCCGCAATCAAATCTTCTAGATTCAAAAATTATGCTTTCCTCAATAAACTGGTGAGTTTCATGATGAACAGGTTAAAAAGAAAGAGAATCAGTAACAGGATCGATAAGATTCTATCATCGGGAAATAATTACCTCTCACACCCACAAAAAATAGTGGAGGAATTTGGCAAATTCTATTCTACTCTATACAATATTAAACAAAATAAAACATCGGCGATACCGAATGAGGAAAATTCTGAGGCCTTCTTCGCCTCTATCAAACTCCCAAAACTAACACAAGACATTGTAACTCTCACGGCCCCTTTTTCACAGGAAGAGATTCTAAGCACTATCAAAAATCTGAAACTAAATAAAGCCCCAGGCCCCGACGGTTTCACTAACGACTATTTTAAAACCTTTGGCGAATTGCTTTCACCCCACCTTTCACGTATATTTAACAAGGCATTTGAACAAGCTACATTCCCCAAAGAAATGTTAGAGGCCACAATTGTTGTAATTCCCAAGCCAAAGGGGGACCTAAGTCATATAGCAAATTATAGGCCCATCTCCCTGATTAATACCGACATTAAGGTATACTCAAAAATCCTTGCAAATAGACTCAATAACATCCTCCCGAAGATAATTAATCGGGACCAGATAGGGTTTGTTAAGTCTAGGCAGGCCACCGACGGTACCAGAAAAGTCATCAATATATTAAAAAAAATCAACTCGGGGAGAATCCCATCGGTAATAGTGTCACTCGACGCAGAAAAGGCTTTCGACCGCCTTAACTGGGAGTATCTTAAGTTGGTTTTAGAAAATTTTGGTTTCAACCCTCTGTGTCTGTCTGGAATACTTGCCTTATATTCAAACCCATCTGCAAAGATATACGCCAACAACCACTTGTCTTCCACTTTCAACATCTCAAATGGCACGAGGCAAGGGTGCCCCCTTTCTCCCCTCCTATTTGCTCTGGCCATGGAGCCTTTGGCTCAACTGATTAGGGAAGATACCAAAATATCAGGCATCGAATTTTCAAACACTACGTGCAAAATAGGTCTGTTCGCAGACGATATCATCCTCTCCCTATCAAACCCAACAAGATCATCATCATTAGACTAAACGAGATCCTCGATTCATTCTCTAAAGTATCCTACTTTAAGGTCAACGGGAAAAAATCCCAAATAATGTCGTTTTACCTAAACAGATGTCAAATCAATGAAATAAAAAAACTCTCACTATGGGAATGGGCAGATAACAGCTTTTCCTACCTGGGGATAATCATCACCAGGAGGCTGGACTCACTGGTTCCTGTCAACCTGGAAGCAATTAACGGCAAACTAGCACTGGAATTCAATATCCACAGTGGAAAGGAGCTGTCCTGGTGGGGTAGAGTCCTTGTTGTCAAAACATTTATACTCCCCAAAATAGCCTTCATTCTAAGATCACTTCCCATCTCGGTTCTTCCAAGTCAACTTAATTCATTACAACAGACTATCAACCGTTTCATTTGGGGAGATAAAAGGGCAAAAGTTCCTACCAAAATCCATCTCAAAAATAAATCTAGAGGTGGCATTGGTATTCCAAACATTACCGCATACTATAATGCCAACCTTATTAAACAATCTGTCCACTGGTGGTCGGGGGGGGGGGGAGATACCCATTTGGGTGGACCTGGAAACATCATTAAACTCCTACAAACCACCAAAAGAAATAATTCTCGATAAGCTCATGAACACGAAAAAATATCCCTCTATAACTCACCCTATTCTCTCTGCAACATGTCTAGCCTGGAACAAACTCTCAAAACCTAAAAGAGGCTCACAAAGAATTCTCTCATTAGCCAATATCTCAATAAAACTCATAGTCTCGTTATTTAACCAATCAATTAACTCTCTGTGGGCTGACTCGGGAATCAAGTTCCTTAAATATGTTCATGATGGGAGAAATTTTGAGCCCTTCTCCTCATTAAAATCCAAATTCAAAATCCCTTCCCACTCTTTTACGGAATTCCAAATTATCAAAGACTTCACTCTCTCCTTTCTAGAGAAGAAGCCATACTTCTCCGTTGCAGCAATAAATCTACTTTCCAACATAGGGCATCCTATTTATTGGAGCCACAAATATATTTATGATTGCCTTAAAGTGAACCTGTCACTCCCAAAATTGATGGTGAGGTAAGCTCACCGACATCAGGGGCTTATCTACAGCATTCTGTAATGCTGTAGATAAGCTGCCGATGTTACCTGAAAGAGGAGAAAAAGAGGTTAGATTATACTCACCCAGGGGCGGTCCCGCTCCGATGGGCGTCTCAGGTCTGCTCCGGCACCTCCTATCTTCATTCCATGATGTCCTCTTCTGGTCTCCATGCCGCTGCTTCGGAGCAGGCATACTTAGTCTGCCCTGTTGAGGGCAGAGCAAAGTACTGCAGTGCGCAGGCGACAGTAAGGTCAGAGAGGCCTGGCGCCTGCGCACTGCAGTACTTTGCTCTGCCCTCACCAGGGCAGACAAAGTACGCCTGCGCCGAAGCCGCGGCACGGAGACCAGAAGAGGACGTCATGGAATGAAGATGGGAGGCACCGGAGCAGACCTGAGACGCCCATTTGACCACGGACCACAGTGGGACCACCCAGGTGAGTATATTATAACCTCTTTTTCTCCTCTTTCAGGTAACATCTGGGGCTTATCTACAGCATTACAGAATGCTGTAGATAAGCCCCTGATGATAGTGAGCTTACCTCACCATCGATTTTGGGGGTGACAGGTTCCCTTTAACAACGACACTGACATGACAAAAACTCCATTTATGATTAGATGGGAAAAAGATTTCCACACCAGCTTTCAGATAGAGGATTGGGAGGAGGCGATTTCCAGTACGTATGGAGCAACAATCTCCATGTCCCTTAAAGAATCCTTCTTCAAAATCATGTCCAGATGGTACCTCTCACCGGACAGTGTACACCACATTGATGCACAACAATCCCCAAACTGCTGGAGGAAGTGCGGTCAGAAGGGTCATTTGCTCCATGTGTTCTGGAGTTGCCCTAGAATCACCTCCCTATGGGGAAAAATAGAGGATTTGGTCTCTAGGATCATTGTAAAGGAACTCAAACTCTCTCCCCAACTAGCCCTTCTTTCACTAGAGATCACCAAAATCCAAACCAATCTCAGACCGATAGTCATTCATCTTTTCCTCACTACTAAAAATCTGATAGCTTCCAAGTGGAAGTCAGAGGAAGTTCCGTCTTTACAAGACATCATTGACTCTCTCATGCTCCACAAGACTTATGAGGCCAAGTTCGCAAATGTTGACGGCAATCTGAGGAGATATGATATGAAATGGTCGCGCTGGAATGAGCTCTTCCCTTAAAATTCTGGCCCCACTCTAAAATTTACCACTTTCTTGTCTATCACGTTAAGGTACTACGAATATATATTCCTTTTAATGTACTTAGTTTTGTATTCTAAGTTATTTACTGTTTTGGGTCATATTAAATGACCCCATACAGGGCAGGTGTCCTTATCTTATCGCGCGCCACGTAACTTCATTCTGTATTCTAACTTGAGCGCAATGTTTAAACTGTATTGCAAACATATAGTTCATGTATGATTATAAATCTGCCCTCTTCACCCTATTGTTAGGGGTCTATCTCCTTTCCCTATTTCCAGTCCCTCCTCCCCCCCCCCCATCTTGTTCTTTCCTTCCCGGTTAAGGTTAAAAGTTATTAATCTCCCAATAAAGAATATTAGAAAAATAAATGTGTAGACAGCTATTAAGTCTCCTCTTGGACTTTTTTTGCAAGCTAAACATTCCCAGATCCTTTAACCATTCCTCGTCGGACATACTTTGCAGTCTGCTCACCATTCTGGTCGCTCTTCTCTGAACATCCTCCAGTTTTTCAATGTTTTTTTTTTAAATGTGTCTCCCAGAACTGGACACAGTATTCCAGATGAGGCCTGACCAAGGAAGAGTAGAGGGGGGATAATTACTTCATGTGATCTAGACTCTATGCATCTGTTAAAGGCACTGATAATGCCAAAAGGCTACTTTCACACATCAGGTTTTTGCCGTTAGGCAGCATCCGGCAAATTTGTAAAAATACGGATCCGTTCCAAATTGTTATAAACTGATGCAACGGATCTGTTTTTTTTTGCTGGATCAGTTATTTTTTAATGAACCCAGGGCTAGAGTTTGGACGATAGAGAGAGACACCCTGGATATTTTGCATGATTGTATGGAGAATGCATGGAAAACCTGATTCGGAGGCAGGATTCATCATTTCACACGTTAGTTTCATCCGTTTATCGCTGGAACCGTCGCTTGGCGTTTTTTCACCGGACAGAAAATACTTTACTATGAACGTTTTCTCCAGCGCTGGAAAAATAATTTTAGACAGATTCGGCAAAAAATGGATGAAACGTGTGGCAATCAGGCGCAATCCGGCGCTAATACAACTCTATGAGAAAAATAAGGATCTGGCAAAAAAAAAAAACGGATCCGGTTTTTTCAAAACTTGCCAGATTGTGCCTGATAGCAAAAACCTGATGTGTGAAAGTAGCCTAATATGTAACTTTTCTATTGGATTTGGTACCCTACACAGGTCTAACTTCATGATTCAAGAGCCTAAGGGCAGAAACTAAAAGAGGTCATACTATCTAAATGTTGCTAATGTCAAAACTGAATTGCTAATGATAATTTTAAACAAATAAAGGGTTGCCTAGTAAATTACGCTCTTTTGCCCTGGCTGATCTCGTTCACCATTTTAAAGTCTGGCAAATGTGACCTTCTTTGCTGATTACTAGAATTTAGAGAACATAGACCTCTTGTGCTCAGCTGATCGTTGGGCTGATTTCTGTTTAAAATTAGTAAATCTTTATGAGAAAAGACTTTACAAACCATTGTTTAGTTAGACTGTCCCAATGTGCATTTTTTTTTTTTGCATTATTCTGCAGCTGGTGTAGAAAATGATGGTAGTGTTGATTCTGTCTTATTACATTTATATCCTAAAAAGTATATAAAACATCTTTACGAAAATATTTTATGCAAAAAACTATGGAACATTGTTGAAGAATTGCGTGTGAATAGAATGTAAGGCTGATCTGAAATACCAGACAGACCTGTGGAGTGGCACAGTTTCTATATAAAACATGCCTTCTTAGGGTATGTGAACACTGTCTTTTAGCTGGTGGTGTACCTGCATAGTTCTGAAAGTAAAAGATGTTTCAAGAAAATGCCAGCAGCGTATTTCCTGAAACATCTTTTTTGTCATCATTGTTATTGTTTTTGTGGATTTCGAAGCTTAAAGAAGGTAAAATAAGTTAGAAAATACTGAACATTTGCACAGCAAGTAATTTTCACATTGTTGTGCATATGTTTAATATTTTTAACATTTATTAAAAGCTTCCACCTGAAGAAGTCATTTTGAGCATGTCTCAATCCTTGAAAACCCCATTTTATAGTGCTTTTGTCCCAATAAAAAGATTGTAAAGCCAGTAGGAAATTTTATATAAATAAAAGATTTGCAGTGGCAACATTGCTAGTCTGTCTCTGCTGGACCAGAGCCACATGACGTCATGATGGACCTATTAATCGAAAAGGGATGCCATCAGATACAAAGCGGTTCACAGAGCTCTGGTCCAGAAGTCATAGACTAATTACATGGTCACTGGTACAGGGTCTTGCATATCAGCTCAAATTCACATCCAAAAGATGTTGCAGAAAAGTTTCTGTGAGCTAAACTTTCTTTGGACATTTTGGATGATGTTCAGTTTTTAGTCTGTTTGATATTCAATTTGTTCATGATGGACAGCTTTAGAGCATAAGGCACTTCACTTTTTAGAAATGCAGCTGAAACATACAGCCAAAACAAATTTACTAGATACATTTTTTTTTTTTAGATTTTGTCCCTGGCTATAAAAAGAAGTGATATTTAACATAAATCATATTAGACTTCAGAGGACAGTTATTTTAATAATGTAAATGGTCTGAACAATTCATAAGTGATATACTGCTGTGTTGAAAATTAGATTGTCATGATATACATGTTGATTATTTTTTTAAGATTTACCAAACCACCTCATGCGATCATAATAAGAAATAGTAAAAGTTATAGATTTAAGAAAAAGGGGTTGAATAATTGTGGACTGTCTTTGTCTTGGAAAGCAGCATCCCTTCTGTCCATACAGTAGATTATTAAAGTGAATGGGATTGGGAAATATTTATAGCCATCTGCAGTTTTTACCTGCAATTTTAAATCAAGTTTGCTGGGTGATTGTCATGAAAACTTTTTTCCACCACTTGTTGGAGCAGCATGTCTTCAAAAATTTCACCAGGGTAAGCAATATTTTAATACTGTTTCTTATACACTGCCACTATTAAACAAACAATCAGTATATTTGGATTTCAGTGCCATCTCTATTCTAATGACACCCAATTATACACATCGTCTCCTGACATCACCCCTGCATTACTACAAAATACTAGCGATTGTCTTTCAGTTGCCTCTAACACCATCTCTTCCATCTAAAAATAATAATAATCTTTATTTTTATATAGCGCTAACATATTACGCAGCGCTTTACATCTAAAACTGAATCTGTCAAAAACTTAACTCCTTGTGTTTCCTTCCTCTGCTAACCTATCTATGCCTGATATTGCATTTTCCATGTGTGAAAATTTAGAAACCACAAACAAAATAGACCCCTAAAATATAACCTTTATTAGTTAAGTTAAAAGCGCAAAAATTCTCAAAAACAGATATTACAAAATGTATATCCAAATACACATTTAACAGCCAAGATACATAACGATCCTCAAAAAATACAATACATTCATAGAATATAATAGGAAGGGACTATAACACCCTTGAATTCCCTATAGCAGTTCTTGCCTGCCAGCGGAGATCGGCACCCTAAATTGTGCAATATGGCACCTATGCTCCTCAGCGGCTATCCTTTCAGACCTTAATACATCCTGAATATAAAGTGCAGCACAGGTAGTGATAAATGTGAAATCCTGAATGTGTGCAAATGTATTATATTAAATAATCAATTGTCTGTTTTTTGAAGACAGAGACATGTATACATCTAAACATGGGTCAATAATTAATTATTACTCTATCCCTGATTGGTGTAAACATACATAGATGATTTGGAATAATGAAAGGGATAACACAAATATGGCAATCAGAGTTAAAACTCTCAAAACACAGCTGGTATATCACATTTTATCCTTGATAAATAACCATTCTCATGGAAAAACCATATCCCATATCATAATTTAAAGTGCAGTCCTGGTAGTGAAAAGTATCCAAACCTGAATATATCTCAATATAATATACACAACAACTAGCTGCCCATATTTCAAAGAATAGAGGACATAAATATATCCAAATAATTACTCATAATTTTTTATAATAATAATAATTAATCATGACCAGCCAGGATAGGCATTAGGCATTTATCTTAAAGGGACTCTGTCACCTGAATTTGGAGGGAACAATTTTCAGCCATAGAGGCGGGGTTTTCAGGTGTTTGATTGCCTTGTGCAGGCATGTACTACGGAGGACAGAGAATGAACTTCAATCCAATATTGCAGCCAGCATGCAGCCTGCGGGTAAGGAAAGGGTGAATCAAACACCCGAAAACCCCGCCTCTGGGTCATTCCATATCAAGTGATCCAAATATGAATATTTTTTTACCTGACGTCTTTAGATTTTTTTATTTTTTGTTTTTATGAAGTACAACTTTAGATAATTACAAATTAAAAGATTAGAATTTTTTTCTTCATCAGTTAATTTTTTACAGATTTTTAAAGTTTTAAAAAAGCGCAGATTTTGGCCTGGTATGGCTTTACATTTTTTATCATATCTCGGGCTAGAATTAAGATAAAGAGGTGGGAGAGGCATCATTTTTCTCAGAACGGTACTGGCTTTCATTTGATATGTCACAAGACTATGTTTCTTTATATTTTGTTTTGGTGAAATCAAATTAAACATTTTGATGCGCAATTCTGAAAAAAACGTATGTTTTAAAATTGTGAAAACATGCATGTGTGTTACTTGTGTCCTTGTTTATATTTGTACAGGGAATCAACTTGGGACCTATCACATTTGTATTTTTTTTTTAAGCCTTGAATCATCTGATTTTATGTTTGTGTGAGTTTCTTCCTTTTTTCTTTTCAAATTACAACTTATTGCATTCAACATTTATATGTAACAATAAAGAAACGCAAAAAACAAATACCAAAGTGCCAGAATAAATGCATCTTAATCATCATAACAACTTGCATCTTAATCATCATAACAACTTGCTCAGCATTTTCAACCTGAATGCATTGAACAAGCCGAAAGATAAAAGGTGATCATATCCTCAAGTGTGATTTTCTAAATACAGTCTGATCCTAATTATATGTTAAAAACAAGATTAAAAGAACCAATATTTTTACCACCTATTTATACATGGAACAATTTTTTTTCTACTATATCACTAAACATGTCATTTCTGAAGTGTTTAAGAAGAATAGTCCAGCAGTTAAATCCTCGTTCTATAAAATATGAACTAATCAAACAATTAATAGTAGGTTTTTACACTGGCCTGTTATCATCAATGTGTCCCTTCTAGCGGATGAAATGTCATCTTGTCCATAAGCGCTCACTAGCAATGGCCGTTTCCTTCTGTGTCAGAGTATGTGCGGCTGTCATGGTGCTCGGCTCCACCTGAGTTAATATCTGATTTTTGTAACTTTTACAATGTCTGGTTTTCTTGGATACACAAAGGACGGCGCTGGACCAGAAGGTGCAGAAAAGTCCTTTCTACGTCTTCATTTTCACAATCTTCGGAGAGTCCAGTGGCCGCCAGCGCTGATCATATTCACAGGTCACATAGCCAGTTGTGTCATCCATGGCCGATCTTGTGCTGCCTTCTACCACGTCATGGACGTCACTGTCTTTATTTCCACTACATGGGATGACAGTCCGGTTTTGCTGAGTCCCTGTGATGGGTTCTGCTTCCTGTAACCGATGTTTTCACAAACTCTCCTCCTCCTCCCCGTAGTCCTGGTTTGTACAATACATGAACTGGATGTTAAGAATATTTTTCTCCCTCCATTTGAGG
Source organism: Ranitomeya variabilis (assembly GCF_051348905.1). Taxonomy (NCBI): domain Eukaryota; kingdom Metazoa; phylum Chordata; class Amphibia; order Anura; family Dendrobatidae; genus Ranitomeya; species Ranitomeya variabilis. Next base: position 201,513,563 of record NC_135236.1, read on the forward strand.
AGTTGCATCGGTGTTAAGATTTGGTGTGAATGTGGCCTCTGGAGGCTGGAGCTGCCGGCCTGTCACCTGCTCTGCATTCACCGTCTACCCCTGGTCATCCTCAGCCCTAACAAAGCTTCTCCTCTGTCCTCTCCTGCTTCTAAGTGGTAACATAATAAAATAATACAGTAATATCTAAAAATCATGGATTATTTGGTAAATCTAGACCCCACACTGTTAGACCACAGGCTGAACAGATCTGAGATCAAGATTTTTGAACTGACACTGTAATAGTTTTATTTTTTTAAATATGATCCCATCACGATCCCAGCTTGTATTTGGTGCAGAAGTGGCTAGGAGCATAACAGGCACATGTGCAGTTTTTGACATTTTTAAATTAAACGTTTTTTTCGGAAATGCGTTTTAAAGTTTTGCGCTTGCGTTCGCATAGGTAAAATATTATTAAAGATACTCTTGTGACATATCTGGTGAAAGCCTGTACAGTTCTGAGTAGAATGGTGTTTATTTTGTTTTTCTATCTCTTTTCTAGCCTGAGTTATGGGGAGAAATGTAAAGGCAGGCAACACCGAAATTCGCACTTTTTCCGAACTTTGAAAATCAATAAAAAATAAAAAAAAAATATCTAGAATTTTTTTTTCTTCGCATTTTGCATTCTCTGACACACTATTACCAAATAACAAAATCTCAAAAGAATTAAAAATATAGTGGTAAAAATCATTGGTTCACTTGACATGGAATGACCCCTCTATGGCTGAAAATTGTTCCCTCCAAATTCAGGTGACAGAGTCCCTTTAAATGGAAAGCTAACCCAATAAATAGTCTCATATCCCGATGCATTTCCCACCACCACTCTGGGGTTCATCTGAGGAACAGAAGGCATACTGTTAATGCAGCATTGTCCAGCAGCCTGATCCCCTGATCTATGGGGTTGGTTTTCCATTTAAGATAAGATTACAGTGCTAACCACTGAACCACCATTCTGCCCCAATCATGTTACCTACTGCAGCCAATCAGGGAAAAGGGGCATCACAGGAACTATAAATGTTGACGGCAGGGCAAGCAGTGGTCATTTTAGGCTCTTATAGCCTTGGGATGGAAGGTCAGCTTATTACATATAATCATAAAAAAGGTGGTGTACTACCGAAGTGCTGAAGCACAATAAAAATGGGACTGGTAGTTTCAGTCTATGAATAATAATCCAGAGATTCAACTGATAGAAAGGTGCTGTAGCTGCCTAGTCAGTGTAATTGTGAATTGATCTGTGATATACTGATGTAACAGCACCTTCATTACAGCCATTTTTGTATTCCTCACACTGAAAAGAAAGTGAGCATTTAATGCCCCTCTGTCCTCTGTCATCTTCTCCAAAAAAAAGATAATTTTTAGACGATTTTTGTAATTTAAGTAGTCTGAAAAGTATTTTGGTGCAATTGTTATTAACTCCTTTCTGACCTAGGATGGGATAGTATGTCTGAGGTCAGATCCCCTGCTTTGATGTGGGCTCCGGTGGTGAGCCTACATCAAAGCCGCGACATGTCAGCTGTTTTGAACACCTGACATATGCGTGCAACAGCGGCAAGTGGAATCGCGATCCACCCGCCGCTATTAACTAGTTAAATGCCGCTGTCAAACGCTGACAGTGGCATTTAACTACCGCTTCCGGCCGCGCGGAAATGCGCTCATTGCCGACCTCCGTCACATGATCGGGGTCAGCGATGCGTCGGCATAGTAACCAGAGGTCTCCTTGCTGTGGTCGGCGCTCATAGCAAGTCTGTAATTAAGCTACATAGGAGCGATCTGATGATCGCTGCTATGTAGCAGAGCCGATCAGGCTATGCCAGCTTCTAGCATCCCATGGAGGCTATTGAAGCATGGAAAACGTTTTAAAAAAATGTTTAAAAAAATATGAAATAAATAAAAAAAATAAAAGTTTAAATCACCCCCTTTTCGTTCCATTCAAAATAAAACAATTAAAAAAAATATACACATATTTGGTATCGCCGGGTTCAGAATCGCCCCATCTATCAATAAAAAAATTATTAACATGATTGCTAAACGATGTAGTGAGAAAAAAATTCAAAACGCCAATATGATGTTTTTTTGGTCGCCATGACATTGCATTAAAATGCAATAACGGGCGATCAAAAGAACGTATCTGCATCAAAATGGTATCACTAAAAACTTCAGCTCGGCACGCAAAAAATAAGCCCTCAACCAACCCCAGATCATGAAAAATGGAGACGCTACGGGTATCGGAATATGGCGAAATTTTTTTTTTAAGCAAAGTTTGGAATTTTTTTTCACCACTTAGATAAAAAATACCTAGACATGTTTGGTGTCTATGAACTCTTAATGACCTGGAGAATCATAATGGCAGGTCAGTTTTAGCATTTAGTAAACCTAGCAAAAAAGCCAAACAAAAAACACGCATAGAATTGCACTTTTTTTGCAATTTCACAGCACTTGGAATTTTTTTCCCATTTTCTAGTACATGTCATGGTAAAACCAATGATGTCGTTCAAAAGTACAACTCATCCCACAAAAAATAAGCCCCCACATGGCCATATTGATGGAAAAATAAAAAAGTTATGGCTCTGGGAAAGAGGGGAGCGAAAAACGAACACGGAAAAACGGAATATCCCAAGGTCATGAAGGGGTTAAATAGGCTATTAGTAACCATTGGTTACCATCTATTTTCCTTTGGACGGGTATGTTGAGGCCCCTTGGGACATTTATATGGCTTTGTTTGCAATAAAAAAAAGTTTCATTATAATCCTAGGAGACCACAGAGTTTTATACACATATTTTCTGGTCAATAAGAGGTTCTGCAATATTGAGTTTTGTGGTACATTTATTCACCGTAAATGTAATTTTTTAGGAAAATTCAGCAAAGCTGGTAAATTTGTATTTCAAAAGATCCACTCATCTGTGGTAATAAGTATATTAAGAGCTAATTATTCTGCAGTAAATCAACAACTCTAGGAAATCAGCCTCATTTGAAACCAGTGTGCAACTAATGAGGTTTTCTCAAGTCAACACCCACCCCTTTCACTATAAGCCTGCCAGGGTCTCATAATTTCTTGGGTCACTGCTATTTTAGCAGACAGTTCTGTTTTCCTTTCCACCCATCCTTACTATGGATGATGTAAAGAAGTTTTTATTTAAAAAAAAAGTCCCAATAATAACCAAATATTTTTTAGCAAACCTTGCTAAAAATGTAATACCTAATGTCAATTTGGTGACCTTGGTGAAAGATGTAAAATACCAAAAATCATAATATACATATATTTTAAGACAAAGGTGTGACTTCAATGTTAGCAGGCATACTAATTACCATGCTTAGGAACTGTTTTAGAATGTCTGAAAGGGATATCTCCAGATGCCATAAAAAGCTGGCAAATTTCCCAAATGCTCACATATTCTCCAAAACCCTCATGGAAAGCAGCACTTCCCAAATAGATCTTTCCGTGGAGAGATGGAAAAGAAGCTTTGAAGAGCAAGTTCTGAGAAATTCATGGTGAATTATAAAGAGTACATTTTGGGCTAGTCTGTTACTTTAGTGCAGTGTTTCCCAAATTCCAGTCCTCATGGCCCCCAACTGGTCATATTTTCAGAATTTCCATATTGTGAGAGAATTCCTGATGCCTTGATGATGCTGCAATCACCTGTGAATAGTACGTCCGATGGCAGAACCCTTGCTTTGGTGTGGGCTCCGGCAGTGAGCCTGCATCAAAGCTGGGAAATGTCATCTTTTTGAACAGCTGACATGTGCCCGCAATAGGCACGGGTGGAATCGCGATCTGCCCACACCTATCAACTAGTTACATGCCGCTGTCAAACTCTGACAGTGCAATTAATAAGCGCTGCCGGCCATTCGTTCAGAAATGTGCGCACCAGTGATCCCTGTCACATGATCGGGGTTAATTGGTGCATCGGCATAACAACCAGAGGTTTCCTGCAGACCTATATGGTTGTTGATGTCGGATTGCTATGAGCACCATCCTGTGGTCGGTGCTCATAGCAATGCAGTAATTCTACTACATAGAGGCGATCTGGGCATCGCCTCTATGTAGCAGAGGCGATCGAGTTATGGCAGCTTCTAGGCTATTGAAGCATGCCAAAAATTTTAAAAAAGTTTTTAAAAATATGAAAAAAATATATATAAATGTTTAAATTACCCCCCCTTTCACCCCTTTCAAACTAAAACAATAAAAAAATTCAAACCTACACATATTTGGTATCGCCGCATTCAGAATCACCCAATCTAACAATAAAAAAAAGGATTAACCTGATTGCCTAAACCTAACCTAAATGGAAAAGCAAGAAAAAAAGTAAAATCGCCAGAATTACGTTTTTTCTGGTTACCATGACATTGCATTAAAATGCAATAACGGCTGATCAAAAGAACATATCTGCACCAAAATGGTATCATTAAAAACATCGGTTCGGCATGCAAAAAAAAAGCCCTCAGCCAACCCAGATCACGAAAAATTGAGACGCTACGGGTAACGGAAAATTGAGCAATTTTTTTTTCTTTTTGTAAAGTTTGTAATTTTTTTCACCACTTAGATAAAAAAGAACCTAGATATGTTTGGTGTCTATGAACTCGTAATGACCTGGAGAATTATAATCATAATGACAGGTCTTTTTTAGCATTTATTGAATCTAGCAAAAAAGCCAAACAAAAAACAAGTGTGGGATTGCCCTTTTTATGCAATTTCACCACACTTGGAATTTTTTCCCTTTTTCTAGTAGACTACATGGTAGAACCAATGGTGTTTTTCAAAAGTTCAAATCATCCCGCAAATAATAAGCCTTCACATGGCCATATTGACAGAAAAATAAAAAGTTATGGCTCTGGGAAGAAGGGGAGCGAAAAACGAAAACGCAAAGCTGAAAAAAGCTCCGGTCATTAAGGGGTTAAGGAAATCCTGAAAACATGACCTGTTGGGGGCCATGCGGACTGGAGTTTGTTAAACAATGCTTTAGTGTATGCTTATAGGGTGTTCTAAAGAACAGTATTTATGCTGAAATCATGTCTACTTCTGAACATTTTTAAAAAGCTTGATGCATCATCTGAAATATTACACTCTTTACAATTACAGTTTTCTTTTTGAAAAGGAAAGATGAAAAGTCTTAGTAATAAAAAGTTTATTATTCAGTGCTTGTAAATATTGAGTGTATTGTAGCATCACTTGGCTGATGTTTTAGTGCTAATGAATCGGGAATTACACAGTTGTTCTTATCTCGTAATAGAAGTCTGGATCTTTAACAGATGTATGTGTACTCAGATCCTGCTTATTACCAGGCTGGCAGACGGCTCTGCATCTCAAGTCTGTCTCCTGTCATACATATTCTCAATTACCTTTACAGCACATCAGAGGAGCTTGAAACGTATCGTAATTATGCTTCTCAAGTGCAGACACGAAAGTAATAATTTAAATGGTATGATTCTCTCTTGTAGAATAAAGATGTTGTGCTCACAACAATCAGGCTTCCCAACAAGTGACTGACAGGTAATAATAATTAGGTGTCTGATGTATGCTGCAATTTCAATACCCTCTCAACAAATTTACTATGATAGAAAAAGGCAGAAATTTGGGGTAATCTGAATAGAAAAAAAGTATGATGTGCTGGGAGTTGAATCTACTTCTGTAAGCCTGCTCTACAAAATGTAAATTAATAGTTATTTTGCTGCAATTTTATTTAAAAAAAAGTATTTTTGCAAAATACATGTGAACCATACGTTATTGAGATGTAAATTTTATAAGCAGCTCAGTGTGTGCACCACTTTGGAGCACTCTTATGGGAATTCTTGTGAAGGTGTGCAGCATATGTAAAAATGACCACAACCTAACCTACCTCTCAACAATTTTGAGGCTACATATTTTTATTCCAGACACATAAATCCAAATTATTATTCTGGAGATTGACATTCTTAAAGTATTTTCATCCCCCCTCCACCCTGTACATTCCTGACCTCCTACTTGACCTGCAGCATAACATTTGCCTATTGATTTGGAGACTTAGGTTGGAGTCACACTTACAGTATAAAAAATCGGTCCGATTTTGACTGCCCAGAATCCAACAAATGTTCACAAACAGTGATCCATATGTAATACGTTTGCAATGCAAGGATGCAATTTCCTCGCATCTAGTAACAGTGTGACATCCATATGGCATCCGTATGCAATGTGATTTTAACATGAGCTGTTACATGCAGCAGTTCTATGTAAAAGCTCATGTGAAAATCGCATTGTAAAACACAACTGTAAAGATCATTTAAATGCCAAATAATCTTCAAAACATATACAGTATATATATATATATATATATATATATATATATATATATATATATATATAAATATATCTATAGAGAGAGAGAAATAGATAGATAGATAGATAGATAGATAGATAGATAGATAGATAGATAGATAGATCTAGATATAGATATATTAAAAGCCGGCAAATGATCTGCCGCGTACAGTATTGAATAGTATAGGTTAGATTATCATAGAATAGTGGTAGCATATGGGGTGATAAGTCTCCTTTGTATTGTAAGGTAGCATTAAGCCCATTAGTAGTGTTGAGCATTCCGATACCGCAAGTATCGGGTATCGGCCAATATTTGCGGTATCGGAATTCCGATACCGAGTTCCGATACTTACCGCATATCGGGTACCGGAATCGGAAGTTCCCAGAATTCAAACTGCACGAATTCAGCCAATGAGGAATGATTACAAGTGTGGGCACATCCTGTTCAGCATGGTGGGCATGTAACTACTGGCAAGGCTGTGATTGGCTGCTAAAATGATGTCATGATGCACTATAAAAAACGCTGCCGCCCTTTCTGGCTCACTCTGCTGTGAATTCAGTTAGGCATAGGACGCTGTGTTCTGACTGAGGGCCAGTTGAGATAGCGATTTGCTTCATTGTGCTTTTCCCAGGCTAATTTAGCAACCGCTGTGTGTTCACCTTGCTTCTGCCTTGCAGTGCTGTTTTCACAGTGATCTGCAAGGTCTCTGTGTGTGTGTGTGTGAGTGCAGCCCACTCTGTAGTCTGTGTGCAGCAACAGCCGGTTGTATTCAGCTCAGGGTGGTTCACTGCCTCATACTGTTCTATCCATTGTCCTTTTTTGCAAATAGTGCAGGCTGTTGCACATTTTTTCAAATAATTCCTATTAGTGGCTTTCCACCCATATCCAGCTAAATTGTGGAAAAACACTACATAGGATAACCTAGAGGAGTTTTTTTGGGCCTTGCAGCGCCGTTTACGGCTGTCTGCACGGTCTCCGTGTGAGTGCAGCTCGCCCTGTAGTCTGTGTGCAGCCACAGCCAGTTATATCCAGCTCAGGGTGCGTCACTGCCTCATACCGTAAAATACATTGTCCTTTTTTGCAAATAGTGCAGGCTGCTGCACATTTTTTCAAATAATTCCTATTAGTGGCTTTCCACCCATATCCAGCTAAATTGTGGAAAAACACTACATAGGATAACCTAGAGGAGTTTTTTTGGGCCTTGCAGCGCCGTTTACGGCTGTCTGCACGGTCTCCGTGTGAGTGCAGCTTGCCCAGTAGTCAGTTCTGCCAAAAAAAAAAAAAAAATAATAAAGTTCACCAAACACACCACTTGTTGTGTTGTGTAGGCCACATTAGCTCATATTAAAGTTTAGTCCACACTTTAGAAAATTAGTGTTTCTTATACCTGTTAGGAGCTGTTCAGGAATAAGCACACTAAGCCCTTAGTTCTTTTCTGCTTATCTTTATCAGTCAACCAAGATGAAGAAGGCAGGGAGTAAGGCACATGGGCGTGGGTGCGGAGCAGGGAGAGGATGTGGGGATTCTGTGCCTGCTGCGGGCACCGGTGACTCATCATCACCCAGTTTCAGGAGGTAACAGTCGTTCATGCGCAGCTTTGTCGGAGAGCGCCGTACACCGCTGCTGCGTGAACACCAAATTGAAGCCGTTGTCGGATGGATGGCAGCTAACGCATCGACTTCAATTAGTGCCACATCCTCTCAGGCACAGAGCACTGGAGAGCACCCATCTGTCTCTTCACCACCTGCCAAAATTGCCCAGGCAGTCAGAGAGCCCAGGACAGGAGCCGTCTCTACTTCTGTTCTCTGAATCTCTTGGCTTGGAAACAGGGGGCCAGCCAAGCAGCATTGGAGAAATGGAAGAACAGGCAGTGTGCAGTGATGCGCAACAGCTTTGTCTCTCTGACTCTGAAGAGGCGGATGGGCCAGTGCCTCCGGTCACCACACTGCAGTACGCATCTGATGACGACACTCAGGTGCCACTTTCTGGTGCGTGCTGTGCTGCCAAGACTACCCAGGAGGAGCAGTTGGTGGCAGAGGGTAGTGTAGATTGATGAGGTCCTTGACCCATTGTGGCGTGAGGGACAGGAAGGTGGTGGGAGCAGCTCTGAGGAAGAGATACCCAAACAGGGAGAGGGAGGGGGAAGACTGCGGAGCCTGTAGCCTCCACTACGACACCCGTTAGGAGCATGTCTCTTCCAAAAGCCAAAAAGGGCGCTCCCAAGACTTGCAGTGCCTGGTCCTTTTTTGACACAGTTGCAGATGACATTTGCTTTGTCAAATGCAAGGTGTGTCATCATAAAATCAAAAGAGGGAGAAATGTCGGCAACCTCAATACCTCAAACATGTGGAAACATGTGCGGACCAGGCACGCGGTGGAGTTACAAAAACACACTGAAGACCTAGGCCAACCAACAGCGGCAGCTACTACCTCTTCAGCTCATGTTGCCTCTTCCTCCAGCTCACACACAGCTGGTTCAGCTTCCTCCCAGGATCGCCATGGAAGAACCTCTGGCACTGTTGTCCAGAGACCCACTGTAATTCCACCCGCAGCACCACGTTCCCAGTCATCCACACACTCCCAGCCCATTCTACAGCCATCGGTAGTACAGGCATGGGAGAAAAGGCAGCCTTTCTCGGGAAACCACCCACGAGCACAGGCTCTGACTGCAGGCATTGCCAAACTTCTGTCACTGGAAATGCTGTCATTCAGGCTGGTGGAGACTGACAGCTTGCGTGACTTGATGTCATTGGCAGTCCCACAGTAAAATGTGCCCAGCCGCTTTTATTTAAGCAGGCAAGCCGTCCCTGCCCTGCACAAGCATGTGGAGGGACACATAAAACACGCGCTACTGAACGCCGTCAGTAGCAAGGTCCACCTCACCACCGATGCGTGGACCAGTCACCATGGACAGGGGCGATACCTTTCCCTCACTGCCCATTGGGTTAATGTGGTTGAGCCAGGTACAGATCGTGCGAGTGGCGCAGGACGTGTCCTGCCCACTCCAAGGATTGCAGGAATCCAGTCTGTATGCATTGACTCCTCCTCATACACAAGTTCATCTGAATCATCGCTGCAGGAGCCGTCACAGTCCACCTCCACATGGACCCGTGAACGTTTACCTGTTACGACCGACATGAGCACAGCCGTGGCCAAACGTCAACAGGCCGTCTTGAAATTAATTTCTTTGGGGAATCGAAGCCACACAGCGCAGGAGCTCTGGAATGCCATCAAGCAGGAGAGCGATGTGTGGTTTGTGGCAGCGAATCTCCAGCCAGGCATGGTAGTGTGTGACAATGGCCGACATCTGGTGGCAGCTCTGGGCCTCGGCAACCTCACTCACATCCCATGTCTGGCACATGTGCTCAACTTGGTCATGCAGAGTTTTTTAAGGGACTATCCAGATCTTGATGCACTGCTGCACAAGGTCCACCTAGAGTGTGCTCACTTGCGGCGTTCCAGCACGGCAAGATCGCGCATTGCAGCTCTGCAGCGCCGATTCCGCCTCCCGGAACATCGCATCATATGTGACCTACCTACCAGGTGGAATTCCACGTTACTTATGTTGGAGTGGTTGTGTGAGCAGCAGCAAGCAGTAATGGAGTACCAGCTGCATCAGGCACAAAGAAGTCGCACTCCGCGCCGTTCAGACTTCACAACCACAGAGTGGGCCACTATGAAGGACGTCTGCCAGGTTTTGCGTCCCTTCGATTATTCCACGCGGATGGCGAGTGCAGATGATGCACTAGTCAGCATGACTGTCCTCCTTATCTGCCTGCTTCAACAAACACTGCAAGCGCTAAGGGATGATGTTGTGGAAGAGGTGGAGGATGAGGAGTCACCATTTCCATCAGCTTCTGGACAGTCAGCACCAGGTGGTTCCTCACAAACGCGTAGGCAGGGGACACTTTGTGAGGAAGATGAGGAGGAGTCAATGGAGGAGGAAGACATCCGTCCAGAGGAGGGAGTTACACAATTGTCCAGTAGTCAGTGTGTACAGCGAGGGTGGGGTGATGAAGAGCGGGCAGAGATCACGCCTCAAGCAGGGGACAGCGTTTCTTGGACAGTTGGCAGTCTGCAGCACATGGATGATTACATGCTGTAGTGCCTGAGAAACGACCGCCGCATCGCCCACATTCTCAACATGTCTGATTATTGGGTGTACACCCTCCTCGATCCTCACTACCGGGACAACATACAAAGCCTCATCACACCGTTGAACCGGGAGCGTAAAATGTGGGAGTACCAAGACACACTTGTGAATTCCATCATCTTCTCCAGTCCAACTTATAGAAGTGCTGCTAGTGCTTTACAAAGCAGCTCAGTGCGTCCAGGCAGTGGAGGAGGCTCTGCACAAAGAGGGAGCAGAAGCAGTGCCTCTGCCCAAGGCAAGACCAGTATGGCCCAACTGTGGCACAGTTTTGTGTGCCCACCACAAATGTCTACACCATCACAGGCGGCTCCAGTCAGCAGGAGGCAACGGTTCCGTCAGATGGTGACAGACTACATGTCTTGCCCTCTTACTGTACTCCCAGATGGCTCTTCCCCTTTCAAGTTTTGGGTCTCTAAGCTGGATACATGGCCAGAGCTAAGCCAGTATGCATTGGAGGTGCTGGCTTGCCCTGCGGCTAGTGTATTATCGGAACGCGTCTTTAGTGCTGCAGGTGGTGTACTAACAGACCGTCGCATGTGACTATTCTCCGATAACGTTGACCGGCTTACTTTTCTGAAAATGAACCAGGTCTGGATCTCGCAGGAATTTGCCACTCCTCTTCCTGATTAAATAATTGGGTGACTGTCTACAGCAGGGGTCCCCAACCTGTAGCTCGGGAGCCACATGTGGCTCACGGTCCCATGAATTGTGGCTCGCAGCTGTCTGTCAGCTTGGAACATTAGCTCCAGTTCTAGAAAATAGGTATGAAGAGCACATCTGAAAATGGTGAATGTTGTGAGCAGCTCTGCACAGAAGAGCAGATCTGGGTACACATCTAATAGTCTTAGGGGTTTGGAGATGACTTAAGTATGGTACGCTGGAGACAAGATGACACCACATGTCAGAGGAGGTGTTTGTAGCTGGATGTGACTGTGTCTTGGGAGTGCTTTATAGGATAATACTGAATGGGGGGTATTGTAGGAACCCCTAGATCTTTGTATACTGCTTTGGGGTGATTGATTTTTGTGGAAAAGCTTTGGTTACCATTATGCCTGTAATGGGGCTTTGGTTGCCACTATTTTGAGGGGGTGGGAGCTGAATGTGGCTCACGACCCTCTCTCAAGGCTGGATGTGGCTCGCGACCCTCTCTCAGAGCTGAATGTGGCACTCAAGGTCAGAAACGTTGGGGACCTCTGGTCTACAGTATCCAGGTCTCCTGTTGTGTTCATCTTTCTACCACCTGAACTGTAATTCCTGGGCTCCAACACCGCCAGTTGAGGCTCATAAGTGCAGGCTGCACATTGAAAACATACGACCCAGTGTTATTGGGTTTCAGTAACATCAGCTGATCCCCAGCTGTGTAGCCGGCAATGTGTCCTGCGACCACCACGCTGACACAACAACTGAAATTGAAGGGAACCTGTCCCCCCCCCAGGCGTTTGTTACTGAAAGAGCCACCTTGTGCAGCAGTAATGCTGCACAAGGAAAATGTAGCTATTTTAGTTTAGTTAATTGCACACTCAGAACTTATCACTTATAAAATGTGGCCACTGATACCGTAAAACCGTCCCGGTGGTGGGACTTTCCTTCGTAATGTGACGCAGCACAGCCATCATTCCTACCCCCTTGGTGCCGTGTGCCGCCTCCTCAGTGTTGTTTGATTCTGTCCCAGAGCCTGCGCTGTTATGTTATCCCTTGGCCAGGCACACTTAGCGCTGCCCGTCTTCTGACATCATTTGTTGTCAGGCTGACTGCGCCTGTACGGCCGCGCTGGCCGAGATCCCACCTCGCAGTGTCTTCTGATTTAATCACACTGCGGGCCTGGGATCCATGGCCATGCGCAGTGCATATCTTCACCTCAGGCTCTCACTCATCTCCCTCCGCCTTCTTCAGACTGTGCGCCGTCAGATGATCCCTAATAGCGTGCCACAGCCGGGACGCCGCACAGTCTGAAGAAGCCGGAGGGAGGGGAGTGAGAGGCGAGGATATGCACTGCGCATGCCCATGGATCCCAGGCCCGCAGTGGGATTACATTCGACAACACTGCGAGGCGGGATCTCGGGCAGCGCGGCCGCACAGGCGCAGCCAGCCTGACAACAAATGATGTCAGAAGACGGGCAGCGCTAAGTGCGCCTGGCCAAGGGATAACATAACTGCGCCGACTCCGGGACAGAATCAAACAACGCTGAGGAGGCGGTGCACAGCACCAAGGGGGTAAGAATGACGGCTGTGCTGCGTCCCATTACAAAGGAAAGTCCCACCTCCGTGACGGTCTCACAGTGTCAGGGGAGACATTTTATAAGTGTTTAGTTCTGTGTTTGCAAGGAGCATAATTAAAAGAGCCACCTTCTCCTTTTGCATCCTTAGTGCTGCACAAGATGGCTCTTTCAGCTACGAATGCCTTGGGGGGGTGGTTAAAGGTTCCCTTTCGACATGCTCCAATCAGGCTTCGGCCTACACTGTGTTCCTCTGCTCCTCCTGCTGTCCCTTGGCTCTAACACCGCCATTTGGTGCCTGGAAGTGCTGTCCGCACAGTCATCAGTCGCTCCTCTGTTATTAAGGTTCAGTAACATCAGCTGCTCCCCAGCTGTGTGTGCGGCAATACCTCCAATCTGCTCCTCCTGCTGTCCCAGGGCTCTAACACCGCCAGTTGGTGCCTGGAAGTGCTGTCCGCACAGTCAACAGTCGCTCTTCTGTTATTGGGGTTCAGTAACGTCAGCTGCTCCCCTGCTGTGTGTGCGGCAATACCTCCAATCTGCTCCTCCTGCTGTCCCTGGGCTCTAACACCGCCAGTTGGTGCCTGGAAGTGCTGTCCACACAGTCAACAGTCGCTCCTCTGTTATTGGGGTTCAGTAACGTCAGCTGCTCCCCTGCTGTGTGTGCGGCAATACCTCCAATCTGCTCCTCCTGCTGTCCCTGGGCTCTAACACCGCCAGTTGGTGCCTGGAAGTGCTGTCCGCACAGTTAACACTTGCTGCCGTGTTATTGGGGTTCAGTAACGTCAGCTGTTCCCCAGCTGTGTGTGCGGCAATACCTCCAATCTGCTCCTCCTGCTGTCCCAGGGCTCTAACACCGCCAGTTGGTGCCTGGAAGTGCTGTCCGCACAGTCAACAGTCGCTCTTCTGTTATTGGGGTTCAGTAACGTCAGCTGCTCCCCTGCTGTGTGTGCGGCAATACCTCCAATCTGCTCCTCCTGCTGTCCCAGGGCTCTAACACCGCCAGTTGGTGCCTGGAAGTGCTGTCCACACAGTCAACAGTCGCTCCTCTGTTATTGGGGTTCAGTAACGTCAGCTGCTCCCCTGCTGTGTGTGCGGCAATACCTCCAATCTGCTCCTCCTGCTGTCCCTGGGCTCTAACACCGCCAGTTGGTGCCTGGAAGTGCTGTCCGCACAGTTAACACTTGCTGCCGTGTTATTGGGGTTCAGTAACGTCAGCTGTTCCCCAGCTGTGTGTGCGGCAATACCTCCAATCTGCTCCTCCTGCTGTCCCTGGGCTCTAACACCGCCAGCTGGTGCCTGGAAGTGCTGTCCGCACAGTCAACAGTCGCTCCTCTGTTATTGGGGTTCAGTAACGTCAGCTGCTCCCCAGCTCTGTGTGCGGCAATACCTCCAATCTGCTCCTCCTGCTTTCCCTGGGCTCTAACACCGCCAGTTGGTGCCTGGAAGTGCTGTCCGCACAGTCAACAGTCGCTCCTCTGTTATTGGGGTTCAGTAACGTCAGCTGCTCCCCAGCTGTGTATCCGGCAACGTGTCATGCGACCGCCATGCTGGCACACTAACAGACATTTACATGCCTCCAGTGCAGGCTTCGGCCTACACTCTGCTCCTCCTGCTGTCCCTGGGCTCCAACACTGCTGGTTGCTGCCCGGAAGTGCTGTTTGCACAGAGCCAAACACCTCGCCAATGTGTTAGTGGGGTTCAGTAATGCCTGCTGCTCCCCTGCTGTGTATCCGGCAACGTGTCATGCGCCCGCCACGCTGGCACAACTATAATTTAAGGGAACCTGCCCCCCCCAGGCATTTGTTACTGAAAGAGCCACATTGTGCAGCAGTAATGCTGCACAAGGAAAAGGTGCCTATTTTCGTAGTGCTCCTTGCACACGCTGAACCTAACACTTATGAAATGTGTCTCCTCACACCGATAAACTGTCCCGGAGGTGGGACTTTCCTTTGTAATGTGACGCAGCACAGCCATCATTCCTACCCCCTTGGCGCTGTGCGCTGCCTCCTCAGCGTTGTTTGATTCTGTCCCGGAGCCTGCGCTGTTATGTTATCCCTTGGCCAGGCACACTTAGCGCTGCCCGTCTTCTGATGGCATTTGGTGTCAGGCTGGCTGCGCCTGTGCGGCCGCGCTGGCCGAGATCCCACCTCGCAATGTCTTCTGATTTAATCACACTGCGGGCCTGTGATCCATGGCCATGCGCAGTGCATATCTTCACCTCAGGCTCTCACTCATCTCCCTCCGCCTTCTTCAGACTGTGCACCGTCAGCTGATCCCTAATAGCATGCCACGGCCGGGACGCCGCACAGTATAAAGAAGCCGGAGGGTGGGGAGTGAGAGGCGAGGATATGCACTGTGCATGCCCATGGATCCCAGGCCCGCAGTGGGATTACATTAGACGACACTGCGAGGCGGGATCTCGGGCAGCGCAGCCGCACAGGCGCAGCCAGCCTGACACCAAATTATGTCAGAAGACGGGCAGCGCTAAGTGCACCTGGCCAAGGGATAACATAACAGTGCAGGCTCCGGGACAGAATCAAACAACGCTGAGGAGGCAGCACACGGCACCAAGGGGGTAGGAATGACGGCTGTGCTGCGTCACATTACAAAGGAAAGTCCCACCTCCGGGACGGTTTTACGGTGTGAGGGGACACATTTCATAAGTATCTAGTTCAGTGTTTGCAAGGAGCATAATTAAAAAAGCCACCTTTTCCTTTTGCAGCATTAGTGCTGTACAAGTTGGCTCTTTCAGCAACAAACGCCTGGGGGGGTAAAGGTTCCCTTTCAACTTGCTCCAGTGCAGGCTTCGGCCTACACTCTGCTCCTCCTGCTGTCCCTGGGCTTTAACACCGCCAGTTGCTGCCCGGAAGTGCTGGCTGCACAGAGAAAAACACCCACCAATGTGTCATTGGGGTTCAGCAACGCCAGCTGTTCCCCCGCTGTGTAGCCGGCAACGTGTCCTGCAAACGCCACGCAGACACAAAGCTGCCGCCAGTGCAGGCTTCGGCCTACACTCTGCTCCTCTGCTCCTCCTGCTGATCCTGGGCTCTAACACTGCCAGTTGGTGCCTGGAAGTGCTGGCTGCACAGAGAAAAACACCCACCAATGTGTCAGTGAGGTTCAGCAACGCCAGCTGTTCCCCCGCTGTGTAGCCGGCAACGTGTCCTGCAAACGCCACGCAGACACAACAGACCTAAAACTGCCTCCAGTGCAGGCTTCGGCCTACACTCTGCTCTCTCTCCTCCTGCTGTCCCTGGGCTCTAACACCGCCAGTTGGTGCCCGGAAGTGCTGGCTGCACAGAGAAAAACACCAGCCAATGTGTCAGAGGGGTTCAGTAATGCCAGCTGTTCCCCTGCTGTGTAGCCGGCATCGTGTCCTGCAAACGCCACACAGATACAACAATGAAATTGAAGGGAACCTGTCCCCCCCAGGCGTTTGTATGTATAACAGCCACCTTGTACAGCAGTAATGCTGCATTTGTACAAGGTGGCTCATTCAGTTATTGTCCTTGCACACGTCGAACTCAACACGTATAAAATGTGTCCCCTGAGACCATTAAACCGTCCCTGCGGTGTGACTTTCCTTTGTAATGACACGCAGCAGCCCCCTTGGTAGCGCTGCCCATCTTCTGACATCATTGGTTGGCTGGCTGTGCCTCTGCGGCCGCCCTGCCCGACTCAGCGCCCCTCGGTGTCTTATTTATTTTGACTGCGAGGGTGTGATTGATGGGCATGAGCAGTGCATATGCTCGCCTGTCACTCATCTCCTTCCGCTTTCTTCAGACTGTGCGGCTTCATGGCCGTGGCATGCGATAAGGGATCAGCTGACGCCGCACAGTCTGAAGCAGGTGTAAGGACACGAGTGAGAGGCGAACATATTTACTGCACAAGGCCATGAATCCCAGCCCCGCAGTGTGAATTAATGAAAAGACACTGCAGGGCTGGGATTCATGGGCTGTTATGATCTGGTGGGCTAGGAGCAGCATGAGACGCACTCTGGAGAAGGTGGTATCTGTACTGACCGCTGACCCTGAACTTAACACCGCAACTAGAAGTAGCCGTGGGATGTACCTACTGATCCTAGACACCTCGACACAGCCGGAGGACTAATTAACCCTATAGATAGAAAAGGGAAAACTATCTCACCTCAGAGAAAATTCCCAAAGAACAGACAGCCCCCCACAAATATTGACTGTGAGAGGAGAGGAAAAAACATACACAGGCTGAAAACAGGATTTAGCAAAGGAGGCCAATCTAGCTAAATAGGAAAGATAGGACAGAGAACTATGCGGTCAGTATTAAAATACTAGGAAATATCCACCACAGAAAATACAAAAATACAAAAACTCCACATCTAACTAAAGACATGGAGGGTATATCTGCCTCTCCAGAGATTCCAGCCTGGCTGCATAAATCCTTACACAGATTAAGCTGGACAAGAAAAAACATGAAATGCACTGAACAATAAGGCCCACAAAATGAGGGCTGCAAAAACAAGCAGGGCTTATCTTGGTGAAAAGAACAGCAAACAGGAGAGACCAGGAAGGGATGTGAATCCTCCAGAAACGATGGACAACTGGCACTGACTAAAGGGTGAAGCCAGACGAAATAGCCCAGTCCAAAGTGGATACACCTGATGACTGCTGTGAAGGACAGACAGCAGCGCTACCACTTATAACCACCGGAGGGAGCCCAAGAACAGAATTCCCAACAGTACCCCCCCTTGAGGAGGGGTCACCGAACCCTCACCAGAGCCCCCAGGCCGATCAGGACGAGCCAAATGGAAGGCACAAACCAAATCGTCAGCATGAACATCAGAGGCAACAACCCAAGAATTATCCTCCTGGCCATAACCCTTCCACTTGACAAGATACTGAAGCCTCCACCTTGAAAAACGAGAATCCAAGATCTTCTCAACAACATACTCCAACTCCCCATCAATCAACACCGGGGCAGGAGGATCAACAGAGGGAACAACGGGCACCACATATTTCCGCATCAAAGATCTATGAAAAACATTGTGGATGGAAAAAGAGGCTGGAAGGGCCAAACGAAAAGACACTGGATTGATAATCTCAGAAATCCTATAAGGACCAATAAATCGAGGCTTGAACTTAGGGGAAGAAACCTTCATAGGAACATGACGGGAAGACAACCAGACCAAATCCCCAACCTGAAGCCGGGAACCAACACACCGACGACGGTTAGCAAAACGCTGAGCCTCCTCCTGAGACAACACCAAATTGTCTACAACATGAGCCCAAATTTGCTGCAACCTGTCAGCCACAGAGTCCACCCCAGCACAATCAGAAGGCTCAACCTGCCCTGAAGAAAAACGAGGATGAAACCCAGAATTACAAAAGAAAGGTGAAACCAAGGTAGCAGAACTAGCCCGATTATTAAGGGGAAACTCGGCCAATGGCAAGAAAGCCACCCAATCATCCTGATCGGCAGACATAAAGCATCTCAAATAAGTTTCCAAAGTCTGGTTAGTTCGCTCGGTTTGGCCATTCGTCTGAGGATGAAATGCGGAAGAAAAAGACAAATCAATGCCCAGCCTAGCACAAAAGGCCCGCCAAAACCTGGAAACAAACTGGGAACCTTTATCGGGTACAATATTTTCCGGAATGCCATGCAAACGAACCACATGCTAAAAAAACAACGGAACCAACTCAGAAGAGGAAGGCAATTTGGGCAAAGGTACCAAATGAACCATCTTAGAAAACCGGTCACAAACCACCCAGATAACAGACATCCTCTGGGAAACCGGAAGATCCGAAATAAAATCCATAAAAATATGCGTCCAAGGCCTCTCAGGGACCGGCAAAGGGAAAAGCAACCCACTGGCGCGGGAGCAGCAAGGTTTGGCCCGCGCACAAGTCCCACAGGACTGCACAAAGGAACGCACATCCCGTGACAAAGAAGGCCACCAAAATAACCTATTAACCAAATCTCTGGTACCAAAAATCCCAGGATGGCCAGCCAACACAGAACAATGAACCTCAGAAATCACTTTGCTAGTCCATCTGTCAGGAACAAACAGTTTCCCCACTGGACAGCGGTCAGGTTTATCAGCCTGAAATTCCTGAAGAACCCGTCGTAAATCAAGGGAGATGGCAGAAAGAATCACCCCCTCCTTCAGAATGCCGACCGGCTCAAGGACCCCAGGGGAATCAGGCAAAAAACTCCTAGAGAGGGCATCAGCCTTAACATTCTTAGAACCCGGAAGATACGAGACAACAAAATCAAAACGGGAGAAAAACAGGGACCATCGGGCCTGTCTAGGATTCAGCCGTTTGACAGACTCAAGGTAAATCTGATTCTTATGATCGGTCAAGAACACAATACGGTGCTTAGCCCCCTCAAGCCAATGTCGCCACTCCTCAAATGCCCACTTCATAGCCAACAACTCACGATTGCTGACATCATAATTGCGTTCCGCAGGCGAAAATTTTCGGGAAAAGAAGGCACACGGTTTCATCAAGGAACCATCAGAATTCCTCTGAGACAAAACGGCCCCTGCCCCAATCTCAGAAGCGTCAACCTCAACCTGAAAAGGAAGAGAAACATCCGGCTGACGCAACACAGGGGCAGAAGTAAATCGGCGTTTAAGCTCCTGAAAGGCATAAATGGCCGCAGAGGACCAATTCGTCACATCAGCGCCTTTCTTCGTCAAATCGGTCAGGGGTTTAACCACACTGGAGAAGTTGGCAATGAAACGGCGATAAAAATTAGCAAAGCCCAAAAATTTCTGAAGGCTCTTCACGGATGTGGGCTGGATCCAATCATGAATGGCCTGAACCTTAACCGGATCCATTTCTATAGATGAGGGAGAAAAAATGAAGCCCAAAAAAGAAACCTTCTGTACTCCAAAGAGGCACTTAGACCCCTTCACAAACAAGGCATTATCACGAAGGATCTGAAATACCATCCTGACTTGTTTCACATGAGACTCCCAATCATCCGAAAAAATCAAAATATCATCCAAATATACAATCATGAATTTATCAAGATAATTCCGAAATATATCATGCATGAAGGACTGAAACACAGATGGAGCATTAGAGAGTCCGAATGCCATCACAAGATATTCAAAATGGCCCTCGGGCGTATTAAACTCAGTTTTCCATTCGTCGCCCTGCTTAATATGAACAAGATTATATGCCCCTCGAAGGTCAATCTTAGTAAACCAACTAGCCCCCTTAATCCTGGCAAACAAATCAGAGAGCAAAGGCAAAGGGTATTGGAATTTGACCGTGATCTTATTCAAGAGGCGATAATCAATACAGGGTCTCAAGGAGCCATCCTTCTTGGCAACAAAAAAGAAACCTGCTCCCAATGGAGAAGAAGATGGCCGAATATGCCCCTTCTCCAAAGACTCCTTAACATAACTCCGCATGGCGGCATGTTCTGGCACAGACAGGTTGAAAAGTCGGCCCTTAGGGAACTTACAGCCTGGAATCAAGTCAATAGCACAATCACAGTCCCTATGCGGTGGAAGGGAACTGGATTTGGGCTCATCAAAAACATCCTGGAAATCTGACAAAAACTCAGGAATTTCAGAAGAGGGGGAGGATGAAATTGACATCAAAGAAACGTCATCATGAACCCCCTGACAACCCCAACTAGTCACAGACATAGATTTCCAATCCAACACCGGATTATGCACCTGTAACCATGGAAACCCCAGCACAATAGCATCATGCAGATTATGCAACACCAGAAAACGACAATCTTCCTGATGGGCTGGCGCCATGCACATGGTTAACTGTGTCCAAAACTGAGGTTTATTTTTAGCCAATGGTGTAGCATCAATGCCCCTCAAAGGGATAGGACTCTGCAAAGGCTGTAAGGGAAACCCACATCGTCTGGCAAATTCTAAGTCCATTAAATTTAAAGCGGCGCCTGAATCCACAAATGTCATGACAGAAAATGATGATAATGAGCAGATCAGGGTCACAGATAACAGAAATTTAGGCTGTACAGTACTGATGGTAACGGAACTAGCGATTCTCTTGGCACGCTTAGGGCAATCAGAAATAACATGAGCAGAATCGCCGCAGTAAAAACACAACCTATTCTGATGTCTGAATCCTTGTCGTTCAGCTCTAGACACAATCCTATCACATTGCATAGGCTCAGGACTCCGCTCGGAAGACAACGCCATAGTGTGCACAACTCTGCGCTCACGCAAGCGCCGATCAATTTGAATGGCCAGAGACATAGAATCACTCAGACCAGCAGGCGTGGGGAACCCCACCATAACATCTTTAACGGATTCAGAAAGACCTTTTCTGAAAATTGCCGCCAAAGCATCCTCATTCCATTTAGTCAACACAGACCATTTTCTAAATTTCTGGCAATATGATTCTGCCACTTCTTGACACTGACACAGGGCCAACAAGGTTTTCTCAGCATGATCTACAGAGTTAGGTTCATCATACAATAACCCAAGCGCCTGAAAAAAGGTGTCTACATTAAGCAAGGCCGGATTCCCAGATTCCAGGGAAAACGCCCAATCCTGAGGATCGCCACGCAACAGAGATATGACAATTTTAACCTGCTGGATGGAATCACCAGAGGAACGGGGCTTCAGAGCAAAAAACAGTTTACAGTTATTTTTAAGGCTCAAAAATTTGGACCTGTCCCCAAAAAAACAGATCAGGAGTTGGAATTTTAGGCTCTAAAACCGGAGTCTGAACGATATAATCAGAAATACCCTGTACTCTAGCAGCAAGTTGATCCACACGAGAAGCAAGTCCCTGAACATCCAAGTCAGCGCCAAACTCCTGAGCCACCCAGAGGTAAAGAGGGAAAAAAACAAAAACACAACAGAGTACAGAAAAAAAAATGGCTCAGCACTTTCTTTCCCTTCTTCTGAGATGCGGTTAACTCATTGTTGGCCAGTTGTGTTGTACTGTTATGATCTGGTGGCCTAGGAGCAGCATGAGACGCACTCTGGAGAAGGTGGTATCTGTACTGACCGCGGACCCTGAACTTAACACCGCAACTAGAAGTAGCCGTGGGATGTACCTACTGATCCTAGACACCTCGACACAGCCGGAGGACTAATTAACCCTATAGATAGAAAAGGGAAAACTATCTCGCCTCAGAGAAAATTCCCAAAGAACAGACAGCCCCCCACAAATATTGACTGTGAGAGGAGAGGAAAAAACATACACAGGCTGAAAACAGGATTTAGCAAAGGAGGCCAATCTAGCTAAATAGGAAAGATAGGACAGAGAACTATGCGGTCAGTATTAAAATACTAGGAAATATCCACCACAGAAAATACAAAAACTCCACATCTAACTAAAGACATGGAGGGTATATCTGCCTCTCCAAAGATTCCAGCCTGGCTGCATAAATCCTTACACAGATTAAGCTGGACAAGAAAAAACATGAAATGCACTGAACAATAAGGCCCACAATATGAGGGCTGCAAAAACAAGCAGGACTTATCTTGGTGAAAAGAACAGCAAACAGGAGAGACCAGGAAGGGATGTGAATCCTCCAGAAACAATGGACAACTGGCACTGACTAAAGGGTGAAGCCAGACTAAATAGCCCAGTCCAAAGTGGATACACTTGATGACTGCTGTGAAGGACAGACAGCAGCGCTACCACTTATAACCACCGGAGGGAGCCCAAGAACAGAATTCCCAACAATGGGCATCGCGAACCGCACCGGCCAATATGAAATGATGTCAGAAGACGGGCAGCGCTAACAGCGCAGGGCCAAGGGATAACACAACAGCGCAGACTCCTGTACAGCAAATTGCGACGCTCAGGAGGCCGCGCCAAGCACCAAGGTGGTTTTTTTGACAGCTGTGCTGCTTCTCATTAAGAAGGGAACTCACGCCTCCAAGATAGTTTTGACTGTATAAGGGGCTAAAGTTTGTACGTGTTTCATTCAGCGTGTGCAAGGAACAAAATTAAAAGAGCAACCTTTGACTTGTGCAGCATTACTGCTGCACAAGGTGGGTCTTCTAGTTTGTAACACCTGAGGAGGGGTTAAAGGTTACCTTTAAAATTGGTTCAATTAGGCTTCGGCCTACACTCTGCTCCTCCTGCAGACCCTGGGCTCTAATACCGCCAGTTGGTGCCCGGAAGTGCTGGCTGCACAGAGAAAAACACCCGTCAATGTGTCAGTGGGGTTCAGCAACGCCTGCTGTTCCCCCACTGTGTAGCCGGCAACGTGTCCTGCAAACGCCACGCAGACACAAAGCTGCCGCCAGTGCAGGCTGCGGCCTAAACTCTGCTCCTCTGCTTCTCCTGCTGACCCTGGGCTATAACACCACCAGTTGGTGCCCGGAAGTGCTGGCTGCACAGAGAAAAACACCCGTCAATGTGTCAGTGGGGTTCAGCAACGCCTGCTGTTCCCCCACTGTGTAGCCGGCAACGTGTCCTGCAAACGCCACGCAGACACAAAGCTGCCGCCAGTGCAGGCTGCGGCCTAAACTCTGCTCCTCTGCTTCTCCTGCTGACCCTGGGCTATAACACCGCCAGTTGGTGCCCGGAAGTGCTGGCTGCACAGAGAAAAACACCCGTCAATGTGTCAGTGGGGTTCAGCAACGCCAGCTGTTCCCCCGCTGTGTAGCCGGCAACGTGTAGTGCAAATGCCACGCAGACACAAAGCTGCCTCCAGTGCAGGCTTCGGCCTACACTCTGCTCCCCCTGCTGACCATTTGCTCCAACGCCGCTAGTTGGGACTCTAGGAAGACAATCTTGAATAGGTCCCCATCCTGGTTCCAGTACCGTCAGCTGGTTCCGGGTAGAGCCTTTGGCTTAGGTGCCTCCTTCTGGGTATCCGAGTTCCACCAACGTCAGTTAGTCCTTGGTAGTGCTTTCAGGCATGGGTACCTCCTGCTTAGTAACTGGGTTCCAGTAACGTCAGCTGGTCCTCGGTAGTTCCATTGGCTCTCGGACCTTCGGCTACCTATCCGGGTTCCAGTACTGTCAGCTGGTTCTCGGCAGTGTCTTTTGCTCTTGTACCTTCTGCTCCCCATCCTGGTTCCAGTACCGTCAGCTGGTTCCAGGCAGAGCCTTTGGCTTAGGTGCCTCCTTCTGGGTATCCGAGTTCCACCAACGTCAGGTGGTCCTTGGTAGTGCTTTCTGGCATGGGTACCTCCTGCTTAGTAACCGGGTTCCAGTAACATCAGCTGGTCCTCGGTAGTTCCATTGGCTCTTGGACATTCGGCTACCCATCCGGGTTCCAGTACCGTCAGCTGGTTCTCGGCAGTGTCTTTTGCTCTTGTACCTTCTGCTCCCCATCCTGGTTCCAGTACCGTCAGCTGGTCCCGGGCAGAGCCTTTGGCTTAGGTGCCTCCTTCTGGGTATCCGAGTTCCACCAATGTCAGGTGGTCCTTGGTAGTGCTTTCTGGCACGGGTACCTCCTGCTTAGTTACCGGGTTCCAGTAACGTCAGCTGGTCCTCGGTAGTTCCATTGGCTCTTGGACTTTCGGGTAGCCATCCGAGTTCCAGTTCCATCAGCTGGTTCTCGGCATTTGCTCAGCCTTCTTGTACCTTCTGCTACATTTCCAAGTTCAAGACCCTAAAGACGACGACCCGGAATACCACCCCTAAGATGACGACGACACCAGAGACGACAACCACTGAGATGATGACGACCCTGGAGACGATGACCCTGAAGACCACCCCGATGACGACAACGACCCCGGAGATGACGACCCTGGAGACGACGACATGGAAGACCGAGAAGCAGAAGAACAAGAGGCTGCAAAACAAAGAGCAGAAGAACATTAAGCATAACACTAAATATCAGAGCAAAAGATATTTTCTAAATTATAAGCAGAAGAAGACTAAGCAGTGTATGGGGGTGAGTCCGTTCCTCCTCGTGGTGCCCCTGGATAAAGCCTGATGCTGCAGGCCAAACTGAACGCGGACAAATGAAACTCTTTTGTGACAGGCAGAACGGAAGGTGTAATCTTCAAACTTTTATAGATAACAACTACAGGAATGCCTGTTACAAATAAGAATATGATGAAGAAGTAGAATATGAAGAAGAATAATAGTTGAATAAAAAGAATATGAAGAATGTAACAAAAAACAATAATAGGTAGAAGATGAAGAAGATGAAGAAGGTGAAGAAGAAGTTGATGTCAAAGATGCTGATGATGATGAAGAAGAAAGTGTGGGAGAAGTTAAAAAAAAGGTGAAAGGCGTGGAAGTAGTGAAAAATCAATATCTGACAAAATAAAAAAATTCTTAACATAGTCAATATCTTTATAACTCCGAACATCTTAAAAAAAATAAAATTCCTGCTATTCTATTTGATTGGGCTAAACCTCTATGCCTTTAATTTCTCCGCCACCTCCCCCAATACATCCTACATTATTCTTAGTTGTTTTCCTTCATGTAGAATGAACCTACAAGGAAAGAAAGGGTTTATTTTAATTCCGATATTTTTGTCCCATTAACTTGCATTGGTATCGGGTATCGGTATCGGCGAGATCCAATATTTTGCCGGTATCGGCCGATACTTTCCGATACCGATACTTTCCAATATCGGAAGGTATCGCTCAACACTACCCATTAGTAATGGAGAGGTGTCAACGAGACACCTATCCATTACTAATCCTAAAGTTTGTAAAGGGTTAAATAAACACACATACATGCAGAATAAAGTATTTTAATGAATTGAAAGACAACACAGTTTTGCCATCTTTATTCTTCTGCCATTCCAAACAATTCCCTCAATCTCCTTTAATAAATGATAAAATAATAAACCAACAATATACACATACCTGTCCAGCATACAGTCAGTCCCATGCCGCCCGCAATCCATATCTGGGGTATATACAGTATACAACCAGGACTGGTGTTAATGCGCCTGTCCTGGTTGTAAACTACTGGGGAATGAATTGCTGGCATTTTCCCACGATCAAGAGTTCATGTGAGTTCATGCCGGCAGGGAGCGCAGCTTCGGTGATGTCACCACTAGTCACTGAAGCTCCGTTCCCCAATTTCCACTTAAAAATTGTTAGGCCTAATAAAGGGGTGCAGCCACGAGACCCAATTAATTACTCCAAATTGGTAGTGCTAAAACTTTATTTCTGTGACAAATTAGAAGGCCAGATTCCCACTTAAAAATCGTTAGGCCTAATATAGTGATATCTCCACAAGGCCCAATTAGCTACTCCAAATAATTTTTGCTAAAACTGTGTTTCAGTGGCAAATCAGAAGGCAACTTTACTTAACTCATTTGTGAGAAAACTGCACTTCAAAGACAAATCAGAAGACCAGATTTCTTCATAAAAATCATTAGGCCTAATAGTGTGTTGCAGCCATGAGGCCCACTTAGCTACTCCAACTCGTTTGTAAGAAAACTGCACTTCAGAGACAAATTAGAAGGCCAGATTTCCACTAAAAAATTGTTAGGACTAATATTGCAGCCTGGAGGTTCAATTAGCTACTCCAAATAGTTTGTGCTAAAACTGTGTTTCAGTGGCAAATCAGAAAGGAAGATTTCCTCTAAAAAAAGTTAGGCCTAATATAGAGGAGCAGCCATGAGGCCCAATTACTTACTACAAATAGTTTGTGCTAAAACTTTGTTTCAGTAGAAAATCAGAAGGCCAGATTTCCGAGTAAAAATCATTAAGCCTAATCTAATATTGTGATGCAGCCACGAGGCCCAATTAGCTACTCCAAATTGTTTCTGAAAAAACTGTGTTTCAGTGGCCAATCAGAAGGCCAGATTTCCACGTAAAAATCATTAGGCCTAATATAGTCGTGCAGCCACAGGGCTCAATTACCTACTCCAAATTGTTGAGCTAAAACGGTTTCAGTGGGAAATCAGAAGGCCAGATTTCAACTTAAAAATTGTTAGGCCTTTTATAGTGGTGCAGCCATGTAAAAATCATAGTAACATAGTAACATAGTTAGCAAGGCCGAAAAATGACATTTGTCCATCCAGATCAACCTATATTCTGTCAGAATAAATACCCAGATCTACATCCTTCTAATGAACCTAATAACTGTAAGATACAATATTGTTACGCTCCAGGAAGACATCCAGGCCTCTCTTGAACGCCTCGACTGAGTTCTCCATCACTACCTTCTCAGGCAAGGAATTCCAGATTCTCACTGCCCTAACAGTAAAGTATCCTCTTCTATGTTGGTGGAAAAACGTTCTCTCCTCCAGACGCAGAGAATACCCCCTTGTGACCGTCACCTTCCTTGGTATTAACAGATCCTCGGAGAGATATTTGTATTGTCCCGTCTACTAATCAGTAGAGATGGGTGAGCACTAAAATGCTAAAATGCTCGGGTGCTCGCTACTCTGGTCGAGCAAATTGGAATACTCAGGTACTCGACCTGAGCAACGAGCCCAATGTAAGTTTATGGGAGCATTTTTACTGTGATCTGAAAATGATGGAAACACTGCTCAAATGAAATGGGAACATCATGGGGATCGCCCGTGGAAGCATTTCTGACTCCTAGGTCACAGCTGTAAGCAATGTTGTCAGAGTTTCATGACATTTTTACAGCTGCACCAAAAATCATATAAAAACGAAACCAATATGGATTTTGATGGGAAATATGTTAAGGTACATCCTTTCCATGGTAATGAGTTGTATAAGGCAAAATAATTAATCCCAGACCAAAATGTTCCTCCACCACTTGGGATATGTTCACACGCAGTGTTTTTGATGCATTTTTCAACTTTAACATTGCTTTCAACCAATTCAAATGCATTCACTTGGAAATGTCATTGTAACATTTAACAACCCTAGTTGGGCATGTGGTGTGTGACACATAAGGAGACACATCTTGTTTCATTTATGAGGGGCATCAGGCAGCATTAATATTCTTAAAGGGCCATTATTAAACAGTGGGTTTCCTATGCTGTTATTGCTTATGCAATGAGTGGCTGGGCTGCCAAGAATTATGAGGCACCCCAATACCCCTTTCGCGAGAGGTACAGGAGGGCTTCCTGAAAAAAATATTGCACTGAATGCAAGGCCTGCCATGCTATCAAGTCATATGCACCCTGGGAATCCTTTGAACCCAGGTACTGGATGACCACAGAAAACCCACTTCACATGCAGGCATCTGCTCCAGACGTAGTCTGCTCCATTCATCTTTTAACTTCCCTCTTTTAAATTACATCTTTTTAATTGCTTTGAATTAGACTGAATTCCTGAATGCATTTGGCCAATCATCACTGCTACAATATTATCATCATCATCATCATCTGTACTATCTAACTCGAGCTGTTCTCCTCTTCCCACAGGTATGCACTGAATGTCTTCAGCTTCCTCTAGACCCTGAATGTCTATCTGAGCTCCATTTTTTTCCTCTGGTATGCATTGCTCACTAGTGATGAACGAGTGTACTCGTTGCTCGGGTTTCCCCGAGCACGCTTGGGTGGTCTCCGAGTATTTATGACTGCTCGGAGATTAAGTTTTCATTGCCTCAGCAGCATGATTTACAGCTAGCAGCCAGCTTGATTACATGTGGGGATTACATAGCAACCAGGCAACCCCCACATGTACTCAGCCTGGCTAATAGCTGTAAATCATTCAGCTGCTGTGATGAAAACTAAATCTCTGAACACTAACAAATACTCGGAGGTCACCCGAGCATGCTCGGGAAAACCTGAGCAATGAGTACACTCGTTCATCACTACTGCTCACCCTTAACTTTTGTCCCATAATGTACTTCACTTCTCTGGTGTCTTCCATGCATTTCTCTGAGTGGTCAGTCTAATCCCTACTCCCCCTTTTATGATCTTTGTTTTACTCTGAACATGTGTTCTGGCCACACATGCTCTCACAGCTGAACCCACTTACCTGCTCCAGACGTAGTCTGCTCCATTCATCTTTTAACTTCCATCTTTTAAATTACATCTTTTTAATTACTTTGAATTAGACTGAATTGGACTGGAATTAACTGGAAGGTAACGGAATAGCTATCTCCTGCAATCCCTCTACCTAGTAAAGAACTAGTCACTTCTCCCTCCATTCTCCCCAGCCATCTCACCTTCTCCTCAGAACTGTTCCTCCACATACAATCCTCTTTCTCCAGACAAACACGGCCACACCATGTCCTATCCTGCTTACACCTTCTAACGTTCTGTCTGCTACTCCTCATTTCAGGTGATGTATCCCCAAATCCCGACCCTCCTCAACACATCCCCACACTCATTTCTAACCCCCTGCCATGATCCTCTGCACGTTTTCCCAACCATGATAACCTCATACCCATTCATCCAGCCCCCACTTCTCCAGTCCCTCTACCTGGAGTACTATGAAATGCACGCCCTGTCTGCAACAAACTGCCAAGAATCCATGACCTCTTCATCACCAACAAAGTCTCCTTCCTTGGCATCACTGAAGCATGGCTCACCCCCTCTGACTGAGCCTATCTGGCTACGCTTTCCTATGGTGGATTCCACCTCTCTCACACCCCTTGCCCCAGCAACAAATGTGATGGAGGAGTTGGCTTGCTCCTGTCCAACACCTGCTGTCATGACTCTGAACATTTTGTTTACCTTTTGTGCATTACTGCCCTTTTCCAAGATGGTGTCTTTGGTCTCATGTGCACTTTGTCTTCCTGCTATAACACTCCACCCCAGCCTTCAGTCTGTGCTAGAGTATTCTGCCTTGCATCCAGCTCCTGACGACTCCCTGGCTTTGCACCTGCACCTGCTCCTGTGAACCTGTGGAGATCCTGCTACTCTAGCCTCAAAAGAGGAGACTGCTGGAACAATGACTCCCTGCAACATTTCAACACCTTGCTAATGACATTTTCAAGATTTGTTGCACCAGTTTGTGGTGATCTATTTTGATGATATTCTAATCTTTTCTCACTCTCTACAGTCATTAAAGTCACAAAAAGCAAGCGACACTATGCTGTCCTCCTTATCCAGGACCTGTCTTCTGCCTTTGACACTGTGGACCACTCATTTCTGCTACAGATCCTCTCATCTCTTGGCATCACAGACTTGGCCCTATCCTGGATCTCATCATATCTGACAGACCCAATATTCAGTGTCTCCCTCCCCCACACCACCTCCTCACTATGCCCCTTGTCTGTCGGTGTTCCTCAAGGCTCTGTTCTAGGACCCCTACTCTTCTCCATCTACACCTTCATCCAAGGACAGCTCATAGAATCCCACGGTATGCAGTACCATCTCTACGCCGATGACACGCAGATCTACCTGACCTCACCTACTTACTTACCAAAATCCCACACTTTCTGTCTGCTATCTCAGCCTTCTTTTTTGCTCGCTTTCTAAAACTGAACATGGACAAAACAGAATTCATCGTCTTTCCCCATCTCACTCTACCCCTCCACCAGACCTATCAATCAATGTTAACGGCTGCTCACTTTTCCCAGTCCCACACGCCCGGTGCCTCAGGGTGATCTGTCATGATCTCAATGGCAAGAGATCATAGCATCAGCATATAAAGGAACTAGCTCTTGGAAGATGGGAACTGAGCTGACCATGAACTAAACCTAACGCACAACTAGCAGTGGCCGGGTAGCATGCCTACGTTGATTCTAGATGCCCAGCACCAGCCGGAGGACTAAATAATGCTAGCAGAGGAAAATATTAGTCCTAGCTCACCTCTAGAGAAATACCCCGAAAGGAGACAGAGGCCCCCCACATGTATTGGCGGTGAATTAAGATGAAATAACAAACGTAGTATGAAAATAGGTTTAGCAAATTTGAGGTCCACTTACTACATAGCAGAAGACAGAAAGGACACTTTCATGGTCAGCTGAAAACCCTATCAAAACACCATCCAGAAATTACTTTAAAACTCTGGCATTAACTCATAACACCAGAGTGGCAATTCCTGTTCACAAGAGCTTTCCAGACACAGTAACGAAACTACAGCTGTGAACTGGAACAAAAATGCAAAAACAAACATGGACAAGAGTCCAACTTATCTAGTAGTTGTCTAGGAGCAGGAACAAGCACAGAGAGGCTTCTGATAACATTGTTGACCGGCAAGCAACTAACAGAGCAGCAAGGTTATATAGCGACTCCCACATCTTGATGGGAACAGGTGAACAGAGAAGATGAAGACACCAGTTCAATTCCACCAGTAGCCACCGGGGGAGCCCAGAATCCAAATTCACAACAGTACCCCCCCCTCAAGGAGGGGGCACCGAACCCTCACCAAAACCACCAGGGCGATCAGGATGGGCCCTATGAAAGGCACGAACCAGATCAGAGGCATGAACATCAGATGCATTCACCCAAGAATTATCCTCCTGGCCGTATCCCTTCCACTTGACCAGATACTGGAGTCTCCGTCTGGAAACACGAGAGTCTAAGATTTTCTCCACAACGTACTCCAACTCACCCTCAACCAACACCGGAGCAGGAGGCTCAACGGAAGGCACAACCGGTACCTCATACCTGCGCAATAATGACCGATGAAAAACGTTATGAATAGAAAAGGATGCAGGGAGGTCCAAACGGAAGGAAACAGGGTTAAGAATCTCCAATATCTTATACGGGCCGATGAACCGAGGCTTAAACTTAGGAGAAGAGACCCTCATAGGGACAAAACGAGAAGACAACCACACCAAATCCCCAACACAAAGCCGAGGACCAACACGACGGTGGCGGTTGGCAAAAAGCTGAGTCTTCTCCTGGGACAACCTCAAATTGTCCACCACCTGCCCCCAGATCTGATGCAATCTCTCCACCACAGCATCCACTCCAGGACAATCCGAAGATTCCACCTGACCAGAGGAAAATCGAGGATGAAACCCCGAATTACAGAAAAACGGGGACACCAAAGTGGCAGAGCTGGCCCGATTATTGAGAGCGAACTCCGCCAATGGCAAAAAAGCAACCCAATCATCCTGGTCAGCAGACACAAAACACCTCAGATATGTCTCCAGGGTCTGATTAATCCGCTCGGTCTGGCCATTCGTCTGAGGATGGAAAGCGGACGAAAAAGATAAATCTATGCCCATCCTAGCACAGAATGCCCGCCAAAATCTAGACAAGAATTGGGTCCCTCTGTCAGAAACGATATTCTCAGGAATACCATGCAAACGAACAACATTTTGAAAAAACAGAGGAACCAACTCGGAAGAAGAAGGCAACTTGGGCAGAGGAACCAAATGGACCATCTTAGAGAAACGGTCACACACCACCCAGATGACAGACATCTTCTGAGAAACAGGCAGATCTGAAATAAAATCCATCGAGATGTGCGTCCAAGGCCTCTTAGGAATAGGCAAGGGCAATAACAATCCACTAGCCCGAGAACAACAAGGCTTGGCCCGAGCACAAACGTCACAAGACTGCACAAAGCCTCGCACATCTCGTGACAGGGAAGGCCACCAGAAGGACCTTGCCACCAAATCCCTGGTACCAAAAATGCCAGGATGACCTGCCAACGCAGAAGAATGAACCTCAGAGATGACTCTACTGGTCCAATCATCAGGAACAAATAGTTTATCAGGTGGGCAACGATCAGGTCTATCCGCCTGAAACTCCTGCAAGGCCCGCCGCAGGTCTGGAGAAACGGCTGACAATACCACTCCATCCTTAAGGATACCTGTGGGCTCAGAGTTACCAGGCGAGTCAGGCTCAAAACTCCTAGAAAGGGCATCCGCCTTAACATTCTTAGAACCCGGTAGGTATGACACCACAAAATTAAACCGAGAGAAAAATAATGACCAGCGCGCCTGTCTAGGATTCAGGCGCCTGGCGGTCTCAAGATAAATCAAATTTTTGTGGTCAGTCAATACCACCACCTGATGTCTGGCCCCCTCAAGCCAATGGCGCCACTCCTCAAAAGCCCACTTCATGGCCAAAAGCTCCCGATTCCCAACATCATAATTCCGCTCAGCGGGCGAAAATTTACGGGAAAAGAAGGCACAAGGCCTCATCACGGAGCAGTCAGAACTTTTCTGCGACAACACTGCCCCAGCTCCGATCTCAGAAGCGTCGACCTCAACCTGAAAAGGTAGAGCAACATCAGGCTGACGCAACACAGGGGCAGAGGAAAAACGGCGCTTGAGCTCCCGAAAGGCCTCCACAGCATCAGGGGACCAATCGGCAACATCAGCACCCTTCTTAGTCAAATCGGTCAATGGCTTAGCAATATCCGAAAAACCAGCAATAAATCGACGATAAAAGTTAGCAAAGCCCAAAAATTTCTGAAGACTCTTAAGAGAAGATGGCTGCGTCCAATCACAAATAGCTTGTACCTTGACAGGATCCATTTCAATGGAAGAGGGGGAAAAAATATATCCCAAAAAGGAAATCCTCTGTACCCCAAAAACACACTTAGAACCCTTCACACACAAAGAATTAGACCGCAAAACCTGAAAAACCCTCTTGACTTGCTGGACATGAGAGTCCCAGTCATCCGAAAAAATCAGAATATCATCCAGATACACAATCATAAATTTATCCAAATAATCGCGAAAAATATCATGCATAAGGGACTGGAAAACTGACGGAGCATTTGAAAGACCAAAAGGCATCACTAAATACTCAAAATGGCCCTCGGGCGTATTAAATGCGGTTTTCCACTCATCCCCCTGCCTGATTCGCACCAAATTATACGCCCCACGAAGGTCAATCTTAGAGAACCACTTGGCCCCCTTTATGCGAGCAAACAAATCAGTCAGCAACGGCAATGGGTATTGATATTTAACAGTGATTTTATTCAAAAGCCGATAATCAATACATGGTCTCAAAGAGCCGTCTTTTTTTGACACAAAGAAAAAACCGGCTCCTAAGGGAGATGACGATGGACGAATATGTCCCTTTTCCAAGGACTCCTTTATATATTCTCGCATGGCAGCATGTTCAGGCACAGACAGATTAAATAAACGACCCTTTGGGTATTTACTACCCGGGATTAAATCTATGGCACAATCGCACTCTCGGTGCGGAGGTAACGAACCAAGCTTGGATTCTTCAAAGACGTCACGATAGTCAGACAGGAACTCAGGAATTTCAGAGGGAATAGATGATGAAATGGAAACCACAGGTACATCCCCATGAGCCCCCTTACATCCCCAGCTCAACACAGACATAGCTCTCCAGTCGAGGACTGGGTTGTGAGATTGCAGCCAAGGCAATCCTAGCACCAAATCATCATGTAGATTACACAGCACCAGAAAGCGAATAATCTCCTGGTGATCCGGATTAATACGCATAGTTACTTGTGTCCAGTATTGTGGTTTATTATTAGCCAATGGGGTGGAGTCAATCCCCTTCAGAGGAATAGGAGTCTCCAAAGGCTCTAAATCATACCCACAGCGTTTGGCAAAGGACCAATCCATAAGACTCAACGCGGCGCCAGAGTCGACATAGGCGTCCGTGGTAATAGATGACAAAGAGCAAATCAGGGTCACAGATAGAATAAACTTAGACGGTAAGGTGCAAATGGAAACAGATTTACCAAGCTTTTTAGTGCGCTTAGAGCATGCTGATATAACATGAGTAGAATCACCACAATAGAAACACAACCCATTTTTCCGTCTAAAATTCTGCCGCTCGCTTCGGGACAGAATTCTATCACACTGCATACTCTCTGGCGATTTCTCAGTGGACACCGCCAGATGGTGCACTGGTTTGCGCTCCCGCAAACGCCTATCGATCTGAATAGCCATTGTCATGGACTCATTCAGACCCGCAGGCACAGGGAACCCCACCATAACATCCTTAATGGCATCAGAGAGACCCTCTCTGAAATTCGCCGCCAGGGCGCACTCATTCCACTGAGTAAGCACAGACCATTTACGGAATCTTTGGCAGTAAATTTCCGCTTCATCTTGCCCCTGAGATAGGGACATCAAAGTTTTTTCTGCCTGAAGCTCCAAATGAGGTTCGTCATAAAGCAACCCCAAGGCCAGAAAAAACGCATCCACATTGAGCAACGCAGGATCCCCTGGTGTCAATGAAAAAGCCCAGTCTTGAGGGTCGCCCCGGAGCAAGGAAATCACAATCCTGACCTGCAGTGCAGGGTCTCCGGCAGAGCGAGATTTCAGGGACAAAAATAATTTGCAATTATTTCGAAAATTCTGAAACCCAGATCTATTCCCCGAGAAAAATTCCGGCAAAGGAATTCTCGGCTCAGATACAGGTGCATGACAAACAAAATCTTGCAAATTTTGTACCTTCGTGGCGAGATTATTCAAACCTGCAGTTACACTCTGAAGATCCATTACAAACAGGTGGACACAGAACCATTCAAAGATTAGAAGGAGAGAAAAAAAAAAAAAATTTCAGCAAACTACTTATTTCTCTCCTTTCTCAGCCAAGGATTTTAACCCTTTAGTGGGCCGGTCAAACTGTCATGATCTCAATGGCAAGAGATCATAGCATCAGCATATAAAGGAACTAGCTCTTGGAAGATGGGAACTGAGCTGACCATGAACTAAACCTAACGCACAACTAGCAGTGGCCGGGTAGCATGCCTACGTTGATTCTAGATGCCCAGCACCAGCCAGAGGACTAAATAATGCTAGCAGAGGAAAATATTAGTCCTAGCTCACCTCTAGAGAAATACCCCGAAAGGAGACAGAGGCCCCCCACATGTATTGGCGGTGAATTAAGATGAAATAACAAACGTAGTATGAAAATAGGTTTAGCAAATTTGAGGTCCACTTACTACATAGCAGAAGACAGAAAGGACACTTTCATGGTCAGCTGAAAACCCTATCAAAACACCATCCAGAAATTACTTTAAAACTCTGGCATTAACTCATAACACCAGAGTGGCAATTCCTGTTCACAAGAGCTTTCCAGACACAGTAACGAAACTACAGCTGTGAACTGGAACAAAAATGCAAAAACAAACATGGACAAGAGTCCAACTTATCTAGTAGTTGTCTAGGAGCAGGAACAAGCACAGAGAGGCTTCTGATAACATTGTTGACCGGCAAGCAACTAACAGAGCAGCAAGGTTATATAGCGACTCCCACATCTTGATGGGAACAGGTGAACAGAGAAGATGAAGACACCAGTTCAATTCCACCAGTAGCCACCGGGGGAGCCCAGAATCCGAATTCACAACAGTGATCCTCGACTCTGCCCTCTCTTTCAAGCCACATATACAAGCCCTTGCCTCCTTCTGCCATCTCAAACTCAAAAATATTTCCCGGATCCGCGCATTCTTTGACCGCGACACCACAAAAACACTAGTGCATGCCCTTATCATCTCCTGCCTTGACTACTGCAACCTCCTACTCTCTGGCCTCCCCTCTAGCACTCTGGCACCACTCCAATCCATCCTACACTCTGCTGCCTGACTAATCTATCTGTCTCCCTGCTATTCTGCAGCCTCTCTCCTATGCCATGCCCCTCACTGCCTTTCTATTGCCCAGAGTACTTACCTACATGCAACCTCCGATCCTCTCAAGATCTCCTTCTCTAATTCCCTCTCGCCTCTTCTTTCCATAACAACATCCAAGACTTCTAATCTGCTTCCCCCATACTCTGGAACTCTCTACTCCAACACATCAGACTCTCGCCTACCATAGAAACCTTCAAATGAACCTGAAGACTAACCTCTTCTGACAAGCCTACAGCCTGCAGTGATCATCAACCTACTGGACTGCCACACAACCAGCTCTACCCTCTCCTAGTGTATCATCACCCATCCCCTGCAGAATGTGAGCCCTCGCGGGCAGTGTCCTCCCTCCTTATGTACCTGTGTGCCTTGTTTTTTGCTCATGTTTAATATATTTTTCTACATTTGCCCCCTTTTCTCATGTAAAGCACCATGGAATAAATGGTGCTATAAAAATGTATAATAATAATAATAATAAATTCTTCAGTTGGTCCTGCCTTACTGTTTCCTTATGCATTGAATGCAAGGGCCACCTTGACCCAAATTTGCATGCAACACAATCCCTCTTGGAAGAAACATGGAGGAGGGCCTCATAAAAAAAACTGCCCCATTACAAAGGAGCAGGTCTCCTAGACTTTTAATGCCCATACACTAAGTGTTTGGGCTAACAAACATTTCCCCATGGGGGGTACATTTTTAAAAATATTTTATGGGCATCATAATAAAAATTGGACTGGCTGTAGCAGCACGCAACACGTTAACCCTTGTGATCTAGTGGCAATGGATGATGGGACGTTGAGGAAGGCCTCATTAAAAACTAGGCCCAATTTAAAGTAGTGGGTATCCTAGACTTGTAATGCCCATACACGAAGTGCATGGGCTGACAGAACATTTACCCCTGGGGGATTAAAATTTTGAGGGGTTTAAAATTATTAATGGGCATCATAAAAGCACCTTTGCACAAAAAATGAGTAACTTTTGCATCACGGAATACATTCACCCTGATGTTCGTATGGTTGTGAATGATGAGGATGAGGATAAGGAGAAGGATAACACCAAGCAGACCAACTCAGGAGCAAATACCCATGAGTGGTTGTGAAGAGACGCATGAGAATATATCTCCACAAAAAAGACAATGTATTTGAGGTTATGTTTTGCTGTTTTCATTTGGTGGTGTACAGAAGTCTTGCCCAATCCAGCCCTTGTTCATTTTAATAAGAGTCAGCCTGTCAGCATTTTCAGTTGACAGGCGGATACGCTTATCTGTCATAATTCCACCGGTAGCACTAAAAACCCGCTCTGACAGAATGCTAGCAGCAGGGCAGGCCGGGACCTCCAAGGCGTAGAGAACCAGTTCATGTCACATGTCCAGCTTAGATACCCAATAATTAAAAAGCACAGAGGAATCACGGAGGACGTTTGTACAATCAGCAAGGTACTCCCTCAGCATCTTCACACTTTTCTGCCTCTGGAAGAAGAGATTGAAAGTTCTTCTTGTAGCATGGGTCTAGAAGTGTCACCAACCAGTTATGAGTGTCACCAAAAATTTTAATAATGCGAGGGTCACGTGAAACGCAGCACAACATAAAGTCAGTCATGCATGCCAGATTGCTAACAGGCAAGACTTCCATATCCTCACCAACAGGAAGACTGACCATGCTGTCCTCCTTCTCCTGTTCCTCCATCCTGTCGTCAGGACATCCACGCAGAACAGGTGGTATGACAGCTGTGCTTATAGTACTCTCTACTGTATAGCGCAATAGAAGTAGCTCCTGTTGTGTCAGCCAAAAATCTGACTGCTCTTTCAGTGCTGTCCACAACTCTTCAGCATTGTGTGGTTTGACCTAAGCAGATTAGCTTCAGCACAGCCTGTTGCTACTTGGCTGATGCAATGCTGCAGTGCTTTCAGCTTCTGACTGATGTGCTCCTGTCAGAGATGGAGGCTGAAGAGGAGGAGGTGCATGAGCTGTAGACTGTGGGGGCAACCCTGATTGGTGTAGGGCCTGCAATCCTCAGCGTCAGGAGGATTGGTTCCTTTCCAAGGTTCGACAGGGTCCTGGCTTCCACTATGTTAACCCATTGTGCCATCAATGAGATGTACCATCCCTGCCTACAAGCACTTGTCCATGTGTCCGTGGTTAGGTGGACTTTCCCAGTAACAGCATTCTTGAGGGCATGGGTAATGTTGTGGGACAAATGCTGGTGTAATTGCGGTACTGCACACTGGGGGAAATAGTGGTGACTGGTGACCGAGTACCTTGGGACGGCTGCCACAATCAGGTTGCGGAAAGCTTTCGTCTCAATGAGCCTAAAAGGCAAAATTTTGAGCGCAAGCAGAAGAGAAATGTTAGAATTTAGTACTGTGGCCTGTGGGGAGTTAGCTGGGTATTTCTGCTTGTGTTCCAATGACTGAGGTATAGACAACTGAAGGCTGTGCTGGGACAAGGACTTGGATGGGCTTGATAATGGTGTTGCTTGACTGTGGGCAACAACAGGTGCAGGGATAGAGGCATCTTCACATGCACGGTGGACTGGAGATTGGCTTCTACGCAAAACAGTGGAGGAAGCAGTGGTGTCACCTGCAGACAGTGTTCCTGGAGCCTGGGGTTCGACCCACAAAGTCGAGTGTTTTGCTGCCATGTGTCTGATCATGCTGGTGGTGGTCAGGCTGGTAGTTTTGCTACCCCTGCAGATTCGGGCATGGCAGTTGCTGCAAAAAGCCTGTTTGGGGTTATCGGCAGAGTCTTTAAAAAATAACCAGACTCGGGAAGATCTAACAGTTGGAATGGCAACTTCCCTCATGTTGGTGTTACGGGAACGGATGCACGCCTTCTGTCTGTAGCCACCACACTGCTTCTTCCTGCTTGTTGGGATGATATGCCTCCTTCCCCATATGTGCTGCTGTTCTAGCTCTGCATGTCCTCCTGCCAGGTTGGGTCAGTCACTATGTCATCCAATACCTTGTCTTCCACATTCTCATCCTGGTCGTCCTTTCCGTCAATTGTGTCTCATCATCGTTCACCATGGTTGGTCAAAGCTTTGGGCATCGCTACATGCGATCTCATCAGTCTCCACCAGGTTGAGTGGCTGAGAGTCCAGAATCTTGAAAGGGAAAACTGAACAGCTCTTCGGAGTGTCCAAGTGTGGGATCAGTTGTCTCAGGGCACTCGGCATGGTGGGAGGAAGGAGGATCAGGGTGAGAAATATCCGGTCCACACTCATGGCTACTCAGACTTGACCGTTTGGAAGACATGTTGGTGGTGGTGGTGGCTAAGTGACTGGAAGCATTATCTGCTGTAAAACCAACAACCGTTTCACACTGCTCTGACTTCAATAGTGGTGGGCAGCGATCCCTTAGAAACTGGGACAGGAAGGTCGAGCAAGAAGATGTGGGTCTTTGTTGTGGCCCACTTTCAGCTTTGCAACGGCCTTGTCCTCTGCATGCACTATCAGCATCACGTCCACTTCCCTGTTCCTTGCCCCCTTGCCTTGCCCATTTTAAATGGACTACTGAACTATTTCAAAAATTATATCTGATCAGTATGCCTTCAAAGCTTCGATTTTTCCACCACAGATACAACAGACAACAGCCACAGATAACAGACTGTACAATTATTTGTTCTGTTGTATCTGAAATTTAAAAAAAAAAAAAGAAGAACAAGGCTAGCACACAGAACTATGCTATGTATGCCTGCGAGACTACCATTTTTCCACCACAGATACAACAGGCCTCTCAGCCTGACATAACAGACTGTATAAAATTTTGTGTTTTTTTTTTGTGAATTTTTGAAAACAATAAAAAAAGAGTAAGAACAAAGCTAGCACAAAGAAATATGCTATGTGTGCCTGCGAGACTATGATTTTTCCACCACAGATACAACAGGCCTCAGCCTGACATAGACTGTATGAAATATTTCTTTGTTTTTTGGTGAATTTTTTAATCAAAATTAAAAGTAGAACAAGGCTAGCAAACATAACTATGCTATGTATGCCTGTGAGACTACTATTTTTCCACCACAGATACAACAGGCCTCAGCCTGACATAACAAACTGTATAATTTTTTTGGTTTTTTTTGTGAATTTTTGAAAAATATTAAAAAAGAGTAGAACAAAGCTAGCACAAATAAATATGCTATGTTTGCCTGCGAGACTATGATTTTTCCACCACAGATACACCAGGTTCAGCCTGACATAGACTGTATAAATAATTTTTAGTTTTTTGGTGAATTTTTGAAACAAAAAAAAAAGTTGAACAAGGCTAGCACACAGAACTATGCTATGTATGCCTGTGAGACTACGATTTTTCCACCACAGATACAACAGGCCTCAGCCTGACATAACAGACTGTATAAAAAAAGTTTTGTTTTTTTGTGAATTTTTGAAAAAAAAATAGAACAAAGCTTGCACAAAGTACTATGCTACGTATGCCTGCGAGACTACGATTTTTCCACCACAGACACAACAGGCCTCAGCCTGACACAACAGACTGTATGAAATTTTTTTTGTTTTTTGGTGACTTTTTTAAACAAAAAAAGTAGAACAAGGCTATCACACAGAAGTATGGTACGTATGCCTGCGAAGCTACGATTTTTCCACCATAGATACACAAGACCTCAGACTGACATAACAGACTGAGCTAAATGTGGCCTTGATTTTTTTGGGCACAACTAAATTGTGTCAACAAGTTGGCTATGACAGAAAAACATAATTTTTTTGGTGCACTCACATATGCCTGGGATGAAAAAAAAAATTAGATTTGCATGCTCTTTGATTAGAATGACCTGGTTGTAGTCTGCAGCGTGACAAAGCAAATAAATGTGGAAATAAGGGGGCTTTGGATTGCTTTAGAATAAAAGGAGCAGGTATAAGGTGAAGAAAAACAAAATTGCCACAGATAACTGCAGCTAGATATATATTAAATAAGCAGCAGCAGCAGACAGTAATGGAGCTTTTGGAGGTATGCAGTGAGAGCTATGACGCCCCCTGAAGAAGGTTATCTGTACTGAAAC
This sequence comes from Ranitomeya variabilis, assembly GCF_051348905.1. Taxonomy (NCBI): domain Eukaryota; kingdom Metazoa; phylum Chordata; class Amphibia; order Anura; family Dendrobatidae; genus Ranitomeya; species Ranitomeya variabilis. Next base: position 201,554,567 of record NC_135236.1, read on the forward strand.
GTACTTCGGGGAGTGAGTCCCGTGTCCCCTGCTTTGCACCATGACGGGTAATGGCATTTGACTACATTGTTTACTCTTCTTTGAACCAAAAAATATAGGAGCACAAGAGAACCTATCACATAATACAATTGAATTCAAGCAGTCAACAACATAATATACCAAAGAAAAACCACTTGAAGAAATATGAATATATATAAAAACCAAAAATAATCACAAAAACAAGTATATTCAAAATATAAATAAATTTATTAAGGACACCAATCCAATTTAACACACAAAATGATTAAAAAACACATATGACAAATCTAAAAAACAAGGGGAACAGAGCACCACCTATAATCTGAATAAATTACCAAAATAGTATACAATGCTATACAAATCCAACTATCATAAATAGGGAAGCATATATTTCATATTATCAATCTCATAATAAATTTATAAAGTGCTTACAAGTATATATCAAAGTCCAAGTAGTATAATATAGCGTGCATAAATAACAGGGTACACATAGCCCCAAAATATATTATAAAGTGCACATAAATAAATCACCTATAGTAATCCCTAATAGGAAAAAATAGCTACAACTAAATACATCCATATACTAACCAGGATTCATTTCCAACGTGGTGCTGCTGCTACCCCACACTCCAACGCGCGTTTCACACGTTGCTTCGTCAAGGAGTGACACGTTAGAATACTGTGTACAGTTCTGGTCTCCGGTGTATAAGAAAGACATAGCTGAACTAGAGCGGGTGCAGAGAAGAGCGACCAAGGTTATTAGAGGACTGGGGGGTCTGCAATACCAAGACAGGTTATTACACTTGGGGCTATTTAGTTTGGAAAAACAAAGGCTAAGGGGTGATCTTATTTTAATGTATAAATATATTAGGGGACAGTACAAAGACCTTTCTTATGATCTTTTTAATCATAGACCTGAGAAAGGGACAAAAACCCATCCTCTACGTCTGGAGGAAAAAAGGTTTAAGATTAATAACAGACGCGGATTCTTTACTGTAAGAGCAGTGAGACTATGGAACTCTCTGCCGTATAATGTTGTAACCGGAGTATCCTGCAACTCACTGTTTATTCCTCTCCTGAGGCACCCGGCAGGAGCTGCATTGGACCTTTCTCAATCAACATCTCCCCTGACCGCCAGCTTAGCACTCTGTTAGCCTGTCTTCTCTGTATCTATTTGTATGATGTTGTAATGAGTGATTCATTGCTAAAATTTAAGAGGGGACTGGATAAATTTCTTGAAAAGTATAATGTTACAGGGTATATACACTAGATTCCTTGATAGGGCTTAATCTAGGGAACTAGTCTGATTGCTGTATGTGGAGTCGGGAAGGAATTTTTTTCTCCAATGTGGAGCTTGCTCTTTGCTACATGGTTTTTTTTTTGCCTTCCTCCGGACCAGCATGTTAGGGCATAGGTTAGGCTATGGGTTGAACTAGATGGACTTAAAGTCTTCCTTCAACCTTAATAACTATGTTACTATGCTACTATACTTTCTGATGCTTTTAGACACTAAAAAGACCCCCGGGGCCGCCGCAAAAATGCTTGGTTTTCTCATATACTTACACTGGGCTCGTTGCGCGGGTCGAGCACCCGAGCATTCCAATTTGCTCGACCCTTGTAACGAGCACCCGAGCATTTTAGTGCCTGTCCATCACTACTCATTACATCATGACAACATTGGAGTTTAAATTTTTTTGCCAGGGAAATTGCCAATCTGCATTATGTGAATGCTATGACAGTTGGAAGAACACGAAATGAAGTCCGTCCATCCATTCAAACTCCAAAAGGTGGACATCCAGGAAAAAAAATCACAGTCAAAAAGTCAGATCATCCCAATGTCTATCAGTTCTGCAGCAAAAAATACGGCAGTGGAGGTGGCTCATATGCTTCATAATAGTGAGATCACAGACATCGATGCATGCACTGTGCGACACATTACACAAGTCTGGAATGGTGGCCTGAAAAAAAGGTGAAGAAACCTCAACTTCAATATTGTCATAAGAAGCATCGGTTTGAGTTTGGAAAAGTATGAAAAGTGAACATTTAAAGATTTGAAATGGGTGACTTGGAGCAATAACACAGAAGTCAATCGAATGGGATCTGATAGGTGCAAGTGGGTCTGAAGGAAAAAAGGAAAAAATGGGCTAACAGATTGAGAAATTAAAGGAAATGTCAAGGTCGGTGGAGAAAGCCTGATGATAAAGGGTTGTTTCAAGCCAAACGCATTGGATACTTGACCAGAATTGATGGTGTTCTCAGTAGGGTTGAGCGAAACGGATCGTTCATTTTCATAACTCGCCGACTTTTGGCAAAGTCGGCGTCTCATGAAACCGAGCCGATCCCTGTGTGGGGTCTGCCATGCGGTACGCGACTTTCGCGCCAAAGTCGTGTTTCAATGACGCTAAAAGTGCCATTTCTCAGCCAATGAAGGTTGACGCAGAGTGTGGGCAGCGTGATGACATAGATCTCAGTCCCCACCATCTTAGAGAAGGGCATTGCAGTGATTGGCTTGCTTTCTGCGGCGTCACAGGGGCTATAAAGGGGCGTTCCCGCCGACCGCCATCTTACTGCTGCTGATCTGAGCGTAGGGAGAGGTTGCTGCCGTTTCTTCAGAAGCAGGGATAGTGATAGGCAGGGTACATAAAGCTACAAACCGCTTGTGCTGTAGCGATTTCCACTGTCCAACACCACCTTTTGATTGCAGGGACAGTGGAAGCTACATTTTTTTTTCCTCAGCGCTGTAGCTCATTGGGCTGCCCTAGAAGGCTCCCTGATAGCTGCGTTGCTGTGCCTGTGTGTACGCCGCTGTGCAAACCAACTGCTTTTTTCAAAGCACAAATCCTGTTTTTCCTTCCTTTCTGCACAGCTATCTTGTGTGTTTGTCCACACTTTTGTGTGCAGCAGTCCTTTTTATAGCTGCCTGCCATACTTTTCTGAGATAACTGCAGGGAGATAAATATTGGCAAGTCTGCCTCCGTGCCATTGCTGTGTGTGGTATCTGTCTCTCATTGTGTGGCACCGAAAACACTGTGTAATACTTGGCCTTTTTTTTTTTTTTTTTGGGTACATTCTCCCTTTTCCAAAAAAAAAATTAGTGGGAGATAAATATTGGCAAGTCTGCCTCCGTGCCATTGGTGTGTGTGGTATATGTCTCTCATTGTGTGCCACCGAAAATACTGTGTAATACTTGGCCATTTTTTTTTTTTTTTGCTAAATTCTCCCTTTTCCCCAAAAAAAATTAGTGGGAGATAAATATTGGCAAGTCTGCCTCCGTGCCATTGCTGTGTGTGGTATCTGTCTCTCATTGTGTGCCACCGAAAACACTGTGTAATACTTGGCCCTTTTTTTTTTTTGCTACATTCTCCCTTTTCCAAAAAAAAATTAGTGGGAGATAAATATTGGCAAGTTTGCCTCCGTGCCATTGCTGTGTGTGGCATCTGTCTCTCATTGTGTGGCACCGAAAACACTGTGTAGTACTTGGCCTTTTTTTTTTTTTTTTTTTGGGTACATTCTCCCTTTTCCAAAAAAAAAATTAGTGGGAGATAAATATTGGCAAGTCTGCCTCCGTGCCATTGCTGTGTGTGGCATCTGTCTGTCATTGTGTGGCACCGAAAACACTGTGTAATACTTGGCCATTTTTTTTTTTTTTTGCTACATTCTCCCTTTTCCCAAAAAAAAATTAGTGGGAGATAAATATTGGCAAGTCTGCCTCCGTGCCATTGCTGTGTGTGGTATCTGTCTGTCATTGTGTGGCACCGAAAACACTGTGTAATACTTGGCCATTTTTTTTTGGGGGGGGTACATTCTCCCTTTTCCAAAAAAAAAATCAGTGGGAGATAAATATTGGCAAGTCTGCCTCCGTGCCATTGCTGTGTGTGGTATCTGTCTCTCATTGTGTGCCACCGAAAACACTGTGTAATACTTGGCCATTTTCTTTTTTTTTGCTAAATTCTCCCTTTTCCAAAAAAAAAATTAGTGGGAGATAAATATTGACAAGTCTGCCTCCGTGCCATTGCTGTGTGTTGTATCTGTCTCTCATTGTGTGCCACCGAAAACACTGTGTAATACTTGGCCATTTTTTTTTTTTGCTAAATTCTCCCTTTTCCAAAAAAAAAATTAGTGGGAGATAAATATTGGCAAGTCTGCCTCCGTGCCATTGCTGTGTGTGGCATCTGTCTGTCATTGTGTGGCACCGAAAACACTGTGTAATACTTGGCCATTTTTATTTTTTTTTTGCTACATTCTCCCTTTTCCCAAAAAAAAATTAGTGGGAGATAAATATTGGCAAGTCTGCCTCCGTGCCATTGCTGTGTGTGGCATCTGTCTGTCATTGTGTGGCACCGAAAACACTGTGTAATACTTGGCCATTTTTTTTTTTTTTGGGTACATTCTCCCTTTTCCAAAAAAAAATTAGTGGGAGATAAATATTGGCAAGTCTGCCTCCGTGCCATTGCTGTGTGTGGTATCTGTCTCTCATTGTGTGCCACCGAAAACACTGTGTAATACTTGGCCATTTTTTTTTTTTTTTGCTAAATTCTCCCTTTTCCAAAAAAAAAATTAGTGGGAGATAAATATTGGCAAGTCTGCCTCCGTGCCATTGCTGTGTGTGGCATCTGTCTCTCATTGTGTGGCACCGAAAACACTGTGCAATACTTGGCCATTTTTTTTTTTTTTTTTGGGGTACATTCTCCCTTTTCCAAAAAACAAATTAGTGGGAGATAAATATTGGCAAGTCTGCCTCCGTGCCATTGCTGTGTGTGGTATCTGTCTCTCATTGTGTGCCACCGAAAACACTGTGTAATACTTGGCCATTTTTTTTTTTTTTGCTAAATTCTCCCTTTTCCAAAAAAAAAATTAGTGGGAGATAAATAATGGCAAGTCTGTCTCCGTGCCATTGCTGTGTGTGGCATCTGTCTGTCATTGTGTGGCACCGAAAACACTGTGTAATACTTGGCCATTTTTTTTGGGGGGGGTACATTCTCCCTTTTCCAAAATAAAAATTAGTGGGAGATAAATATTGACAAGTCTGCCTCCGTGCCATTGCTGTGTGTGGCATCTGTCTGTCATTGTGTGGCACCGAAAACACTGTGTAATACTTGGCCATTTTTTTTTTTTTGGGTACATTCTCCCTTTTCCAAAAAAAAATTAGTGGGAGATAAATATTGGCAAGTCTGCCTCCGTGCCATTGCTGTGTGTGGTATCTGTCTCTCATTGTGTGCCACCGAAAACACTGTGTAATACTTGGCCATTTTTTTTTGGGGGGGGGTACATTCTCCCTTTTCCAAAATAAAAATTAGTGGGAGATAAATATTGACAAGTCTGCCTCCGTGCCATTGCTGTGTGTTGTATCTGTCTCTCATTGTGTGCCACCGAAAACACTGTGTAATACTTGGCCATTTTTTTTTTTGCTAAATTCTCCCTTTTCCAAAAAAAAAATTAGTGGGAGATAAATATTGGCAAGTCTGCCTCCGTGCCATTGCTGTGTGTGGTATCTGTCTCTCATTGTGTGGCACCGAAAACACTGTGTAATACTTGGCCATTTTTTTTTTTTTTGCTAAATTCTCCCTTTTCCCCAAAAAAAATTAGTGGGAGATAAATATTGGCAAGTCTGCCTTCATGCCATTGCTGTGTGTGGCATCTGTCTCTCATTGTGTGGCACCGAAAACACTGTGTAATACTTGGCCATTTTATTTTTTTGGGGGGGTACATTCTCCCTTTTCTAAAAAAAAAATTAGTGGGAGATAAATATTGGCAAGTCTGCCTCCGTGCCATTGCTGTGTGTGGCATCTGTCTCTCATTGTGTGGCACCGAAAACACTGTGTAATACTTGGCCATTTTTTTTTTGGGGGGGGGGTACATTCTCCCTTTTCCAAAAAAAAAAATTAGTGGGAGATAAATATTGGCAAGTCTGCCTCCGTGCCATTGCTGTGTGTGGTATCTGTCTCTCATTGTGTGCCACCGAAATCACTGTGTAATACCTGGCCATTTTTTTTTTTTTAGGGTAAATTCTCCCAGAAAAAAAAAAAAAATAGTGGGAGATTAAGATTGGCATTTCTGCGTGAGTGCTGGTCCTGTGTGTGCCATCTGTCTCAAATTATTGGGGCACAGAAAACCTAGTGTGTAACATTGGGCCTGATTTTCCTTTCAGTGTCAGGCACCTATAAAGGTATATATAAATCCTACAGAAGTTTGAGTTCACCTGATAAGTTGTTTTACAGTAACAAATAGCATTACTTTGGTTACGTTTTGCAAACAATGAGGAAGTCTAGTGGAAGAGGTCGTGGCCGTGGGCGGTCATTGTCAGCTGGTAATGATGGTAGTGGTGGTGGAGCATCAGGTGGTCGTGGTAAAAGCAGTACAGCACCTAAGTCTCGAGTTGTTGAGCCAGGTTCGTTGTCTGGCTACACAAGGCCTCGAACGCTCTCTTTTCTGGGAGTAGGAAAACCACTTTTGAAGCCGGAGCAGGAGGAACAAGTATTGGCTTTCATTGCTGACTCTGCCTCTAACTCTTTCGCCTCCTCCTCGGAAAGTGCCAAATGTCAGAGCAGTGCATCGTCAGTGGATGCTCCCGGTCAGGAACAAGTCGCTTCCTTGTGTCCTTTACTAAAAACAACAGTGAAGGATGCATCAGTCGACACAACAGGTTACTCCATGGAGCTCTTTACACATACCGTTCCTGGGTTACACAGTGAAACAGTTAACAGGCTATGCCCATTAGAAGTTGAATCGGACATGGAGTGCACAGATGCACAGCCACAGCCAGATTACTATGCTGTTCCTTTGACTCAGACCAGAACATTGCCCTCGCAGTGTACTGAGGCAGAATCAAAACCAGCGGAGACTATGGTGCTCCGTCACGAACGCAATACCACCGGCTTACACGGTGACACAGACGAAGTTGCACACAACATAGAAGAGGAGGTCATAGATGACCCAGTTGTGGACCCCGATTGGCAGCCATTGGGGGAACAGGGTGCAGGCGGCAGTAGTTCTGAAGCGGAGGAGGAGGAGCCGCAGCAGGCATCAACATCACAACAGGTTCCATTCACCAGGCCCGTATCTGGCCAAAAACGCGTGGCAAAACCTAAACCAGTTGGAGGACAGCGTGGCCATCCGGTTAAAGAAGCTCAGTCTGCAATGCCTGAAAAGGTATCCGATAGTAGAAAGAGTGCAGTCTGGCATTTTTTTAAACAACATCCAAATGATCAGCGCAAAGTCATCTGTCAAAAATGTTCAACTACCTTAAGCAGAGGTCAGAATCTTAAAAATCTAAATACAAGTTGCATGCATAGACATTTATCCACCATGCATTTGCAAGCCTGGACTAACTACCAAACGTCCCTAAAGGTTGCAGCACCCTCGGCCAATGAAGCTAGTCAGCAACGCTACATCCCTTCCCTCCCTGTAAGCCGACCATTTCCCACACCACCTGCAGTATCTGTGCAGCTTTCGTCGCCAGGCCAAAGCAGTCAGGGAATCACCAGGTTAGTAGTAGGAAACACTGCATGTAGGGCACCGGCAAGAATACCATCTCCAACCCTCTCTCACTCACCCATGTCCACCGGCACCACCGCTAGTTCCACGACTGGAGATCTCCAGTCCAGCTCACCCTACATGAGACTCTTGTTAGGAAAAGGAAGTACTCATCTTCGCATCCGCGTACACAGGGTTTGAACGCCCACATTGCTAGACTAATCTCATTAGAGATGATGCCCTACCGGTTAGTTGAAAGCGAAGCTTTCAAAGCGCTGATGGACTACGCTGTACCACGCTACGAGCTACCCAGTTGGCACTTCTTTTCTAGAAAAGCCATCCCAGGCCTCCAACAGCATGTTAAAGACCGCATCGTCCATGCACTCAGGCAGTCTGTGACTACAAAGGTGCACCTGACAACAGATGCATGGACCAGTAGGCATGGCCAGGGACGTTACGTGTCCATCATGGCACACTGGGTGAATGTGGTGGATGCAGGCTCCACAGGGGACAGCAATATTGGGACAGTTCTGCCTAGCCCACGGTCAAGGAAAGAGTTGGCTGTAGGCATTCGCCCCCCCTCCTCCTCTTCCTCCTCCTCCTGCAGAAGCGAGAGCTCGTCCACAGACCGCAGTCGCACATCCACTCCATCCGCAGCTGCCACTGTTGCACACCAGGTGTGCCATTATGGGACAGCTAGTGGCAAGCGTCAGCAGGCTGTATTGGCAATGAAGTGTTTGGGCGACAACAGACTCACCGCGGAAGTTCTGTCCGAGTTCTTGCAGAAAGAAACTCAGTCATGGCTGGGCACTGTACATCTTGAGGCAGGCAAGGTAGTGAGTGATAACGGAAGGAATTTCATGGCTGCCATAGCCCTTTCCCAACTGAAACACATTCCTTGCCTGGCTCACACCTTAAACCTGGTGGTGCAGTGCATCCTGAAAAGTTATCCGGGGTTACCCGACCTGCTCCTCAAAGTGCGCAGACTTTGCTCGCATATCCGCCATTCGCCTGTACACTCCAGCCGTATGCAGAACTATCAGTGTTCTTTGAACCTTCCTCAGCATCGCCTAATCATCGACGTTGCAACAAGGTGGAACTCCACACTGCACATGCTTCAGAGAGTGTGCGAACAGAGGCATGCTGTTATGTATTTGTGGGAGGATACACGGGCAGGCAGTTGGATGGCAGACATGAAGTTGTCAGGTGTGCAGTGGTCGAAGCTACAAGACCTGTGTCAAGTCCTTCAGTGTTTTGAGGAATGCACACGGCTGGTTAGTGCAGACAACGCAATAATAAGCATGAGCATCCCCCTAATGCATCTGCTGATGCAAAGTTTGACGCACATAAAGGAGCACGCGTCTGCAGCCGAGGAAGAGGAAAGCCTTGATGACAGTCAGCCATTGTCTCGTCAGGGCCGTGTAGAGGACGTGGTAGCGGGCGAAGAGGAGGAGGAGGACGAGGAGGATGATGGGGATGAGTACTTTTTTAATGAGGAAGCTTCTCCTGGGCCAATAGAAATTAGTGGCGTTGCAAGGCCGGGTTCTGTTTTTGTAAGGGAGACAAGTGACGTAGATTTGCCTGTAACTGCCCCTCAAACCAGCACAACCGCAGATTTGCCAACTGGAACTTTGGCCCACATGGATTATGCCTTACGTATCCTCAAAAAGGACCCACGCATTATTAAAATGATGAGCGATGACGATTACTGGTTGGCCTGCATCCTTGACCCTCGCTATAAAGGCAAATTGCAAAATATTATGCCACATGAGAACCTCGAACAAATATTAGCAACCAAACAAGCTACTCTTGTAGACCGTTTGATTCAGGCATTCCCAGCAAACAGCGCCGGTGATGGTTCTCACACGAGCTGCAGGGGGCTACAGGGCAGAGGTGTTAGAGGTGCATAGATCAGAAGTGGCGTTGGACAGAGGGGTTTTCTGACCAGGTTGTGGAGTGATTTTGCAATGACCGCAGACAGGACAGGTACTGCAGCATCTATTCAAAGTGACAGGAGACAACATTTGTCCAGTATGGTTACTAACTATTTTTCAGCCCTTATTGATGTTCTCCCTCAACCGTCATTCCCATTTGATTACTGGGCATCCAAATTAGACACCTGGCCTTAATTGGCAGAATATGCTTTGCAGGAGCTTGCTTGCCCAGCAGCTAGTGTGCTATCAGAAAGAGTATTCAGTGCTGCTGGTTCAATATTAACCGAAAAAAGGACCTGTCTGGCTACCCAAAATGTGGATGATCTCACCTTCATTAAAATGAACCACTCCTGGATTTCAAATTATTTTGCCCCACCTTTCCCGGCTGACACCTAGCTTTCCTATAAAAAGGTCTTGCTTGTGGACTGGTCTTACTGAGTGTTAAAATCTCTTAATTTGCAGCAGCTGTTTGACCAGCATACGACATGTTTACACATCCCCCAATGGGAAAACTCCCCCCACGGGGCCGTTGTCTCACTCTCGACACTTGGCGCAAGCACCCGTTAGTTACAGTGCTGTTTGTCAGAAGAGGTGGGTGTGCTCGCTTTTGGTCGACGGCACTGCCACTGGGTTCCTCATAGTACAATGTAGTGTCTCTGGCGGTGGTGGTGCGCACCCAACGTCAGACACACCGTTGTTACATGAGGGGCCCTGGGGCGGTACCGCCGGCCACAAGAGAGTTCCCCCCCCAGCTCAAACTGTGCTCTACCACGTGCCAAATTATCTCGCACAGCTCCACCAATGTTTAGTCTATGCGCTGACATCATTCAATGCCTGGCACTGACAATCAATACCAATTTGTTGACATCTATGATGATAGTTACAGTAGTCTGGGTCAGTGTCCTATATTGACACCAGTAAATACTAATTTACTGCCAAATTACTTTGTCATAAACTCTGCAGATGAGCCCACCCCTGTACCTAAGCATGCCACCCTTTTTTTTTTTATAGTTGTTTTGCGAGACATTAACATCTATTTATTTTTTGGGAGTACTAACTGTCAGACACTTCTTGCAATACTCCTCCACTGACCACAATGCTGCCTGCCTGTGTATCCATGTAACCGATTTAAAACTGCCATGCCTGCCTATTGTTTGTTATTTTAGGCCTTTGATAGCCTGTCTGCGGCCCCTACTTGCAATACTCCTCCACTGACCACAATGCTGCCTGGAGTGCCTGCCTGTGTATCCATGTAACCGATTTTAAACTGCCATGCCTGCCTATTGTTTGTTATTTTAGGCCTTTGACAGCCTGTCTGCAGCCCCTACTTGCAATACTCCTCCACTGACCACAATGCTGCCTGCCTGTGTATCCATGTAACCGATTTTAAACTGCCATGCCTGCCTATTGTTTGTTATTTTAGGCCTTTGATAGCCTGTCTGCGGCCCCTACTTGCAATACTCCTCCACTGACCACAATGCTGCCTGGAGTGCCTGCCTGTGTATCCATGTAACCGATTTAAAACTGCCATGCCTGCCTATTGTTTGTTATTTTAGGCCTTTGATAGCCTGTCTGCGGCCCCTACTTGCAATACTCCTCCACTGACCACAATGCTGCCTGGAGTGCCTGCCTGTGTATCCATGTAACCGATTTTAAACTGCCATGCCTGCCTATTGTTTGTTATTTTAGGCCTTTGATAGCCTGTCTGCGGCCCCTACTTGCAATACTCCTCCACTGACCACAATGCTGCCTGGAGTGCCTGCCTGTGTATCCATGTAACCGATTTAAAACTGCCATGCCTGCCTATTGTTTGTTATTTTAGGCCTTTGATAGCCTGTCTGCGGCCCCTACTTGCAATACTCCTCCACTGACCACAATGCTGCCTGGAGTGCCTGCCTGTGTATCCATGTAACCAATTTTAAACTGCCATGCCTGCCTATTGTTTGTTATTTTAGGCCTTTGATAGCCTGTCTGCGGCCCCTACTTGCAATACTCCTCCACTGACCACAATGCTGCCTGGAGTGCCTGCCTGTGTATCCATGTAACCGATTTAAAACTGCCATGCCTGCCTATTGTTTGTTATTTTAGGCCTTTGATAGCCTGTCTGCGGCCCCTACTTGCAATACTCCTCCACTGACCACAATGCTGCCTGGAGTGCCTGCCTGTGTATCCATGTAACCGATTTAAAACTGCCATGCCTGCCTATTGTTTGTTATTTTAGGCCTTTGATAGCCTGTCTGCGGCCCCTACCTGCAATACTCCTCCACTGACCACAATGCTGCCTGCCTGTGTATCCATGTAACCGATTTAAAACTGCCATGCCTGCCTATTGTTTGTTATTTTAGGCCTTTGTTAGCCTGTCTGTGGCCCCTACTTGCAATACTCCTCCACTGACCAAACCAATGCTGCCCGTGTACCCCTGGAACCTATTTAAAAGTTCATAGAGCCTAGTTATATATTTTATTTACTATTAATAAGGCCATGATGGACTACGCTGTACCACGCTACAAGCTAACCAGTCGACACTTCTTTTGCGAGAAAAGCCATCCCAACCCTCCACCAGCATGTAAAAGACCGCATTGTCCATGCACTCTTGCAATCTGTGAGTACAAAGGTGCACCTGACAACAGACGCATGTACCTGTAGGCATGGCCACGGAAGATTACGTATCCATTAAGGTGCAATGGGTTAATGTGGTGGATGCATGGTCCACAGGGGACAGCCTACTAAGTCTGTCTGCAGTCCCTAATTCAAATTGTCCTCCACTGTCTAAATCGGAGCTTCCACCTTCTGGCTTTTGGCCTATAGTATCAGAAATTAAATTGCATTTGGCCTTCAACTTTGGTTACAGCCTACTAACGGTGTCTGCCCCTGCCTGGTGTTTGTCCTCAACTGAATAAAGCTGAGCTTCAACCTTCTGGCTCTCATTAAGTGCTGTGTTTTTAAAAATTGGTGGTTAGGGCCTACTAACGGTATCTGCCCCTCCCTGGTGTTTGCCCTCAACTGAATAAAGCTGAGCTTCCACCTTCTGGCTTTCGGCCTATAGTATCAGATATTAAACTGCATTTGGCCTTCAACTTTGGTTACGGCCTACTAACGGTGTCTGCCCCTCCCTGGTGTTTGCCCTCAACTGAATAAAGCTGAGCTTCCACCTTCTGGCTTTCGGCCTATAGTATCAGATATTAAACTGCATTTGGCCTTCAACTTTGGTTACGGCCTACTAACGGTGTCTGCCCCTCCCTGGTGTTTGTCCTCAACTGAATAAAGCTGAGCTTCAACCTTCTGACTCTCATTAAGTGCTGTGTTTTTAAAAATTGGTGGTTAGGGCCTACTAACAGTGTCTGCCCCTCCCTGGTGTTTGCCCTCAACTGAATAAAGCTGAGCTTCCACCTTCTGGCTTTCGGCCTATAGTATCAGATATTAAACTGCATTTGGCCTTCAACTTTGGTTACGGCCTACTAACGGTGTCTGCCCCTACCTGGTGTTTGTCCTCAACTGAATAAAGCTGAGCTTCAGCCTTCTGACTCTCATTAAGTGCTGTGTTTTTAAAAATTGGTGGTTAGGGCCTACTAACGGTGTCTGCCCCTCCCTGGTGTTTGCCCTCAACTGAATAAAGCTGAGCTTCAGTCTTAGGCTTTTGGCCTAAAGTATCAGATATTAAACTGCATTTGGCCTATTAGTGTGTTTTGGCCCTTAAAACAGTGTCTGCTGCTCCTGGGTTTGCTACTCCACTGAACAAAGCAATGCCGCCTGTTTAGTCCTGTTACCAATTTTGAACTGCATTTAGCCTACTTTATTCTTTGGCCCTATATCTGTTTCCTCCTCATCCTGCCCATTGCCCAGCCACTGCTAGATGAGTCTGCTGGTACATTGACCTAGACCACTACATTCCCCTTGCACTCTACACAGCCAGAATCTGACCCTGCTGAAAGTAAGGTTCCCCTACCCGCATGTTATACCACCTTACACAGGGACAAAGAGGAAGGTGCAGATGAAAGTTCAGGTTCCTTCATCAGGTGGGTGGGGCATACTCGTTGGCGACGTCACTGGCACAGGGCCCCTCAGAGTACGCAAAAGTGTCGCTGCTGGTGGGAGGCGCCCCCGCCGTGCAAACACACCGCTGTACTGTGAGGGGCCCTGTGCCAGTGCCAATGCGAACAAGTGTGCCCCCCTGCTTGCTCAGGATCACAGCACTTGCAACGTTGAAATACTTACCTCTCCCTGCTCCACCGCTGTGACGTAGTCCACGATTCCTGGGCCCACTAAAACCTTGAACCAGCCCTACCCCCCACAACTTTTGCCAAATGACCCCCAAGTTCCATTGAACAACTATTCTTATAAAGTTAATTAAGATTGACAAGCTTCAGAAACAAGAATGGATGTTTTTGGCATTAAAATGGGCACTGTAGGTGTTTTCCTGGCCTCCACTCACTGCCGACTATGCTTCCCCATTGACTTGCATTGGGTTTCGTGTTTCGGTCGATCCCCGACTTTTAGCGATAATCGGCCGACTGCACTCGACTCGACTCTGGACAAAGTCGGGTTTCACAAAACCCGACTCGATCTTTAAAAAATGAAAGTCGCTCAACCCTAGTTCTCAGTGCTGATCTATATGTGAGTATCCTACTAAATGAGTTACTTCGTGCACTCAAGTACTATGGGTATGAAATGGATGACATAGTGTTCCAACAGGGCAAGAGCACAAAGCATATTTCGAGATTGGCAAAGAAATGGGTCAATGACAATGAAGTAAAGGTGCTGGAATCACCCCCACAGTCCCCAAACCTCAACCCAATCAAACACTTGTGGGTAGAATTGAAGGAAAAACTGTATACATACTCAAGGGAGTTGACTAGTATTCACCAAGTTTGGGAACATCTAGAAGAGACCTGAAATCAAATTTCAGTCTACACATGTTTGAAACTAATCGAGAGCATGCCCAGAAGGATTTAGGCAGTGTTGAAAGCCAAAGATGGATTTACAAACAACTAACAAAATAATAAAAATTTTAATTTAGATCTTTAGGAGCAAAGCAGTAACAATGCAGTGACATGACAAGAATCTGCATAACTAATCATATGCTAAATAGCGGCAAGTCAAATTTAAGTTTTAGATATCCAAGATGATTGTCTATAAAATGATGGCAGTCTCAAGTTCAAAGCAGAAGTGGATGGTGAGATATGGAGCCTGAAATTCAAAAGTTCAAAACATTGTTAGCCTTTTGCTTTTCACTCTACCTTACTACAGTTAGAAACTCTATGGAATCCAACAATCTACTATATAATTGTCTAAGGGTCACTTCAATCTTTCTTTCTGTCAGTCTTTCTGTCTGTCTTTCACGGAAATCTGAAATTGCTGATTGGTCGTGGCCATGACCAATCAGCGACGAGCACAGTCCGGCCGCGAAATGGCTGCTCCCTACTCCCCTGCAGTCAGTGCCCTCTCCATACTCCTCTCCAGTCAGCGCTCACACAGGGTTAATGGCAGCGTTAACGGACCGTGTTATGCCGCGGTGTAACGCACTCTGTTAACGCTGCTATTAACCCTGTGTTACCAACTTTTTACTATTGATGCTGCCTATGCAGCATCAATAGTAAAAAGATCTAATGTTAAAAAAATAAAAAAAAAATAAAAAATCATTATATACTCACCTTCTGTCGGCCCCCGGATACAGCCCAGGCCTTTCCCGCTCCTCGGGTCCATGCATTGCGGTCTCGTGAGACCGCTACGTCATCATCTTGTGAGACCACAATGCACTCTTAGGACCGGAGCATTGGGAGGAGCATCGGTAAGTGCCTGGGCTGGATCCGAGGGCTGACGGAAGGTGAGTATATAACTATTTTTTATTTTAATTCTTTTTTTAACAGGGATATGGTGCCCACATTGCTATATATTACGTAGGCTGTGTTAGATACTGCATGGGCTGTGTTATATACTACATCTACGTGCTGTATGCTATGTGGGCTGTGCTATATACTACGTGGCTGTGGTATATATTACGTGGCTGGGCAATATACTACATCGCTGTGCTCTATATTACGTGGCCTGGGTTATATACTGCATGGGCAGTGTTATAAACTACATCTCTGTGCTATATACTATGTGGCTGTGTAATATACTACGTGGCTGTGCAATATATTACGTGGCTGTGCAATATACTATGTGGCTGTGCAATATATTATGTGGCTGGGCAATATACTACGTGGCTGTGCTATATACTATGTGGCTGTGCTATATACTATGTGGCTGGGCAATATACTATGTGGCTGGGCAATATACTATGTGGCAGGGCAATATACTACGTGGCTGGGCAATATACTATGTGGCTGGGCAATATACTAGGTGGCTGTGTTATATACTGCATGGGCAGTGTTATATACTGTGTCTCTGTGCTATAAACTACGTGGCTGTGAAATATACTATGTGGCTGTGCAATATATTATGTGGCTGGGCAATATACTACGTGTCTGTGCTATATACTACGTGTCTGTGAAATATACTACGTGGCTGGGCAATATACTATGTGGCTGGGCAATATATTGCGTGTCTGTGCTATTTACTACGTGGGCTGGGTTATATACTATGTGGGCTGTGTTATGTACTGCGTGGGCTGTGTTATGCGCTATTTGGCTGTGCTATATTTCTCTGCTGTATCTGGGCATCATGAATTGTGGCATGTTTTAAAGAGGGGGGCCCACTGAGACTATTTTGCCTGGGGCCCTCAAAAACCTGGAGCCGGTCTTGGCTTCACTGATTGGTCACTCCCGGCCGTGAACAATCAGTGAATGTCGCAGTCCGCCCGCGAATTGGCGCAGAATTTGAACCACGCTTCGCTAATTGGTCACGGACGATGGTTGCATTATTCTGAAAACTTCATAAATAAACTACATACATATTCTAGAATACCCAATGTGTTAGAATCGGTCCACCATCTAGTTATTAATAACCACCTTGTAAATTACAAACCAACCCATAGCATACATATTTTCCTACTGAACAGATGTATGGTATAAATAGACTTTACCAGGGATGTAAACACTTCACTGTATACATTTTTCCATATTGTTCCACTGGCTTCCCCTTGGTTCAGAAATCAGTTCTATAGATCTGGTTGCTTTACTCATTAAACTAATTACATCTTGCATTTTCTATTTATTCTGCAGTGAGAACATTTTTTGTTGCATAGTGCAGAAATGTTTATCATGGTCAAAACTGAAAGCCCGGGTTAATACTGCAGAGAGTTTCTACAAGAAATCTCATGATCAATGGCTTCTAGTTTTTGTATAAGTCAAGGACAGCTAGGTGATCTGAAAAGATATACATTGTTTCTTGAAAAGGCAGTAAAAAAAAAAATGATCCAACCTGGGAAGTAGAAAAATAAAAAAATATATAAATATATATACAACATACCGAGGACGTTGAAAAGATTGAAATTTTGTCACATTTTCTATATGTTATTGATGTTCTAACACAAAATTCTGAATCAAACAGTATACAGCAATGTGTCCTCTAAAAAACAATCATACAATAATGCAATTAAATATATCCCACGTCATTTCTGAAAATCAATGCTAAGCAGATATATTGAAATCTAATTTGTTAGGCTTCATTCACATCTCATTTATGATGTATGCTTGATCTATAAATAGGTAGCATGTGATATATAGACTGATGTGTTTATCATTTATTAGACAAACAGGAAAATGTCTTAAGGCATTCTAGTAGTTTCAGATGTTAAGAATAAGCTCTCATTTGCACTTACATTTAGAATAATAGTATTTCTGGAGATTATATGAGGCATTTTTCACCAGTTTTACCCTATGCAGATTTTATATCAAATTTTAGTTGTCTCTGGGCTAGTGGGTGAAGACTAGCTGCTATGATGTCACTTATGCAGAGTACACAGAGACAAAGGATTCCTGCTCTCCTGGAAAAATAAGCCCTTATTTGGTTATATTGACAGAAGACTATAGCAATTATTACTTTTGGAAAAATTAAAGAAAGAAAAAAAATGAAAATCCTCCCAGCTGCTAAATGAGAAATTAGAATCATTAATTGAATTCAGAAGGTATAATTATGAATAATGGATATTCATATGTCTTAGCCTATCTTTAAAGGGAATCTATCAGCAGGTTTTTGCTATGTAATGTGGGAGCACATGATGTACTGGCAGATATCCTGAATCCAGTGACGTGTCACTTACAAGGCTGTGTTTCTATTTCAGTGCTTTACAATCAGCAATTTATCTGCAGGAGGTTATCACAATATAAGTGGCCTCATCTGTGCTAGTCCAACCATGCCCCCAGAACTGATGATCAACTCTTGGTCACTATACAATGTACACAGAAAGCTGTGGTGTTAGTGGTGTTGTACAAAAATCAACAATTTAGCACTGCTAAATCTGCAGCAGGCAAAACTGTGACTCTATCATAACTGCTGTACCCAGTGAACTAAGAGCTACATCACTGGAATAAGGGTTTCTGTAACTACTCCCTGCTGCTTTCAGATTATATTGAAAAAAACTGCTGATAGATTCCTTATAAGAAACTGCATGTACAAACTGCAAACATGAAGAATACATAAAGATCTATTATCAAGTTAGTTACAGTATTAGAAAGGTCAAAGAGGTTAATTAAATACAATGGGGAGTTTTGTTAATCAGTCTTAGGCTAGTTTCACATTAGCATTTTGAGGAGCTGCGGAGGGCTGCGGACTTCCTCCATGAAGCCCCACCCTCGGCCGCACCTCCACCGCTAGTTCCGCCTACTTCTGCATTCGGCCGGCATGCGGCCTGCGTACCTATCTTTAACATTAGGTACGCAGGTCATGCTGCTGTATGCGGATGCTTCCGCATGCGCCGTTTTGACAATGCGGCGACCAGCATAGAACGCAGCTTGTAGCAATTTCTTTTTTTCTCCGCATCGTCAAAACGACGCATGCGGAAGCATCTGCATACAGACGCACGACCTGCGCACCTAATGTTAAAGATAGGTATGCAGGCCACATGCAGGCAGCATGCAGAAGTAGGTGGAGCTAGCGGCGGAGGTGTGGCCGAGGGCGGGGCTTCACAGAGGAAGTCCGCAGCCCTCAACAGCTCCTCAAAACGCTAGTGTGAAACTAGCCTAAGTCCAGAACAAAATAAAGTACAATTTTAAATGTCACATCTTTCATTGCCACCCAACTAAGCCATGCTACTTTTCTCAAAAGGTCTGATAGTGGAATAAAATTGAAAAAAGTTACAATTATGTGAGCAAAACAAATCTGTGCCAAAATGTGCAACCTTTTTATTCACCAAAACTATTTGCGCAATAAAGGTCCACCATCTGTAAGTAATGAAAAATAACAATGCTTAAGGGGATGTCTGGTCACAACATATTTATGACCTTTACAGTTGGTCATCAATGTCAGATAATGAGGTCCAGCATCCAACAACCCCAGCAATAAGTTATAATCTTTTTAGGAAGCCGGATGTAAACGCATTGAACAAGCAAAACCTAGCTTCACTCAAAGTTTAGCAGTGTCACGCTCACGCCCTGACTGGTGGGCGTGAGCCAGGGGGTTTGTGAACCCACTGTGCCACAAACCAGACTACCCTGGAAGAGGTGTGACTAGGACAGCTGCCATAGTTTTCACTGGAGCCCCTGATGGTGAGGTTAGGCTTGTGCGGCAGGCAGCTGCCAGGTTCCACTCCAGGGTGGTGTCTGGCTGCTGATCCCACTTGGGAGACAAAAACACTAGGACAGGTGCGGGCATCAGGCAGGACTGGCAAAAGAGCACGGCTGAAACTCGGATGAGTAGGCAAGCAGGCACGGCTGAGACAAAGGGCAGGCTGGTGTGGTGTATGAAGGAACAGGTGGGGACCTGTTCACACAGCGGATGTTAGTACTAGAACAGACAGGAGCGTGTGGAGTATGAATGGACAGGTTGGGACCTGTTCACACAGGAGATGCAGGTAGGGGTAAAAGCAGGAAGGAATGAAGTAAGAAGGAACAGATGGGACCTGTTCACATAGGAGGTGCAGGTAGGAATGAACAAATGAAGTATGAAGGAACAGGTTGAGGGAGACCTGTTCACACAGGAGGTGCAGGAACAGATACAAGCAGGAAGGAATGAAGTATAAAGGAACAGGTTGAGACCTGTTCACACAGGAGGTGCGGGTACAGATACAAGCAGGAAGGAATGAAGTATGAAGGAACAGGTTGGGACATGTTCACATAGGAGGTGCAGGTACGGAAACAAGCAGGAAGGAATGAAGTATGAAGGAACAGGTTCAGACCTGTTCACACAGGAGGAGAGCCGCAAGGCTGTGGATAAGAGCTGTAGAGCAGCAAGAGATTCTGCAGCATCAGAAGAAAAGCAGAGCGGAACCACAAGGTATGCGGAGAGGAGCTGCAGAAAGAGATTTCTGCAGCAGGAGCAGAGCAGAGTAGAACGGAGCAGAACTGCAGGAGTGCAGAGCAATGGTAAAGATGCAAGAGAGTGGAGCACAGGCAAAGTCGCAAGGGTACAGAGCAGGCAGAGCTGCAAGAGTGCGGAGCATAAGCAAACAGAGAGGACACAAGGAAAGACACAGCAGGGAAAGAAGCTACAGACAAGGAGAAAGAGGTAGGAGAAAGTTCAGACAAGGTAATGGAACAAGACAAGGTACAAGAACAAAGACATAGGGACCAGGATGCTCTGCCTCCTGGAGGGCAGACAGACAAGTACAAAGCAAGGCTAGAACAAAGACACTGAGACCAGGATATACAGCCTCCTAGAGGGCAGGCAAACAAGATCAAGGCAAGGCGAGAAATGTCTCCAGAGAAGGCAAAACACAGAGCAAACCCTGGCAGCTCAGAAGCAAGACACTAACTGAGTTTACACATTGCACAGGC
Source organism: Ranitomeya variabilis (assembly GCF_051348905.1). Classification (NCBI taxonomy): domain Eukaryota; kingdom Metazoa; phylum Chordata; class Amphibia; order Anura; family Dendrobatidae; genus Ranitomeya; species Ranitomeya variabilis. Next base: position 201,574,866 of record NC_135236.1, read on the forward strand.
CAGTTCCACATGCACCAACCTCGCCACATAAAAGTCCAAACACAAAAGTCACCACTAGTGTTGAGCATTCCGATACCGCAAGTATCGGGTATCGGCCGATACTTGCGGGTATCGGAATTCCGATACCGAGATCCGATACTTTTGTGATATCGGGTATCGGTATCGAAACAACATTAATGTGTAAAATAAAGAATTAAAATAAAAAATATTGCTATACTCACCTCTCCGACGCAGCCTGGACCTCACCGAGGGAACCGGCAGCGTTGTTTGCTTAAAATGCGCGCTTTTACTTCCTTCCGTGACGTCATGGCTTGTGATTGGTCGCGTGCCGCCCATGTGGCCGCGACGCGACCAATCACAGCAAGCCGTGACGTAATTTTCAGGTCCTCAATGCCTAATTCTAGGCATTCAGGATTTTAAAATTACGTTCCGGCTTGTGATTGGTCGCGTCGCGGTCACATGGGCGACGCGACCAATCACAAGCCGTGACGTCACGGGAGGCAGGAGACGCGTGCATTTTTAAAATTACGTCACGGCTTGTGATCGGTTGCGTGCCGCCCATGTGACCGCGACGCGACCAATCACAGCAAGCCGTGACGTAATTTCAGGTCCTGATGCCTATTTCTGCATTCAGGACCTGAAATTACGTCACGGCTTGCTGTGATTGGTCGCGTTGCGGTCACATGGGCGGCACGCAACCAATCACAAGCCGTGACGTAATTTTAAAAATGTGCGCGTCTCCTGCCTCCCGTGACGTCACGGCTTGTGATTGGTCGCGTCGCCCATGTGACCGCGACGCGACCAATCACAAGCCGGAATGTAATTTTAAAATCCTGAATGCCTAGAATTAGGCATTGAGGACCTGAAAATTACATCACGGCTTGCTGTGATTGGTCGCGTCGCGGCCACATGGGCGGCACGCGACCAATCACAAGCCGTGACGTCACGGAAGGAAGTAAAAGCGCGCATTTTAAGCAAAGAAGGCTCCCGGTTCCCTCGGTAAGGTCCAGGCTGCGTCGGAGAGGTGAGTATAGCAATATTTTTTATTATAATTCTTTATTTTACACATTAATATGGATCCCAGGGCCTGAAGGAGAGTTTCTTCTCCTTCAGACCCTGGGAACCATCAGGATACCGTCCGATACTTGAGTCCCATTGACTTGTATTGGTATCGGGTATCGGTATCGGATTATATCTGATACTTTGCCGGTATCGGCCGATACTTTCCGATACCGATACTTTCAAGTATCGGACGGTATCGCTCAACACTAGTCACCACTCAAAACTCGCCACGTGCAAAATTCCCACATGCAAAACTAGGCTCACGCAAAACTCGCGACACGTGCAAAACTCACCTCATGGAAAACTCGCCACACGCAAAACTTGCGCACGTGGAAAAATTGCCACATGCACAAAAGTTGCAACACATGCAAAAGTTGCCTCACACAAAACTTGCACATACTCAAAACGCACCACACATAAAACTCGCCACACGCAAAACTCGCCATGCACAAAACTTGCTGCACACAACTTGCTACACTAACCTGTCACATGCAACTCGACACACAAAAAGTTGCTACACGCATGTCTCCACACAAAACTCATCTCACAAAAGTCGCTACATGCATGTCGCCACACGCAACTCAACACACACAACTTGACACATGAAACTCGCCGTAAAATACACACAAGTCTGTCTGTTATCAGGCTGCCAATTTAGCTTACAAATACTGAGGTAAAAATACTGACCAAATAACGTGTGAACGAGGTCTGATACAGGAGGAGATGACACACAGGTATATACTATATAGAGGAGCAGATGACACACAGGTATATACTATATACAGGAGGAGATGACACACAGGTATATACAATATACAGGAGCAGATGACACACAGGTATGTACTATATACAGGAGGAGATGACTTACAGGTATATACTATATACAGGAGGAGATGACTTACAGGTACATACTATATATAGGAGGAGATGACACACAGGTATATACTATATACAGGAGGAGATGACTTACAGGTATATACTATATAGAGGAGGAGATGACACACAGGTATATACTATATACAGGAGGAGATGACATACAGGTATATACTATATACAGGAGGAGATGACACACAGGTATATACTATATAGAGGAGGAGATGACACACAGGTATATACTATATACAGGAGGAGATGACATACAGGTATATACTATATAAAAGATGAGATGACACATAGGTATATACAGGAGGAGATGACACATAGGTATATAGAGGAGGAGATGACATACAGCAGTTATATGCTATATACAAGGGAGATTACATACAGGTATATACTATATACAGGAGATGACATACAGGTATATACTATATATAGGAAGAGATGACACATAGGTATATACAATATACAGGAGGCGATGACATACAGCAGGTATATACTATATACAGGAGATGACATACAGGTATAAACTATATATATAGGAGGAGATGACATACAGGTATATACTATATATAGGAGGAGATGACATACAGGTATATACTATATACAGAAGAGATGACACATAGGTATATATAATATACAGGAGGAGATGACATACAGGTATATACTATATACAGGGGAGATGACATACAGGTATATACTATATACAGGAGATGACATACAGGTGTATAATATATATAAGGGAGATGACAAATATGTATATACTGAGGGGAAAATGAGAGGTGTGAGGTGAAAATGAGAGGTGTGAGGTGAAAATGAAAAGGTGGGAATGAGAGGAGTGAGGGGGGAATGAGAGGAGTGAGGGGGAAAATAAGAGGAGTGAGGAGGAAAATGAGAGGTGTGAGGGAGAAAATGTGAGAAGTGAGGTGCTATATGAGAGGGGTGATGGGAAAATAAAAGAAGTGAGGTGCTATAACTAACCACAGATATTTACTATGCCCAGGCAACGCCGGGCTCTTCATCTGGTATACTCTATTTCTTAATAGTGTTGATTGGACACAACGTAATGATGACCAATCACTGACCAGCTTTTATTTGCTCCGGAAGTGGCTAAATAATAAGAACTGTTCTGTTTTAAAAAGGCTACGTATTGAACAAAACTGTGCTTTGTAGCATTGTTCAATGGTCACTAGTGTAAATAAAAGCTGACTGGTAAGCATGATGGGTGTCAGACCCCCCAACAAACTTATATTGATGATCTATCAAACAGTCATCAGGAAGTATATAAATGGCTAGAATGATCAGTTCATATTTGGGTAAATTACTAAATGCTTACAAAATCCCAAATTATTATTAAGTTTCTCTACTTGGCTTAAATCAATAGCCATCAATGCAACCAGAATAAACTGTGGCATGGAATTTCCATGACTCGCATTTACAGTGGGAAAAAAAAGTACTTAGTCAGCCACCAATTGTGCAAGTTCTCCCACTGAAAAAAAAGATAAGAGAGGCCTGTAATTGACATCATAGATAGACCACAACTATGAGAGTCAAAATGAGAAATCAAATCCAGAAAATCACCTTGTCTCATTTGGCAAGATTTGTTTAGCAAATTGTGGTGGAAAATAAGTATTTGGTCAATAACAAAAGTTAATCTCAATATTTTGTTATATATCCTTTGACAGAGGTCAAAACGTATTCTGTAAGTCTTCACAAGGTTGGCACACACTGTTGGTGGTATGTTGGCCCATTCCTCCATGCAGATCTCCTCTAGAGCAGTGATGTTTTGGGCCTGTCACTGGGAAACATGGACTTTCAACTCCCTCCAAAGGTTTTCTATGGAGTTAAGATCTGGAGACTGGCTAGGCCACCCCAGGACCTTCATATGCTTTTTATGATGCCACTCCTTCTTTGCCCTGGTGCTGTGCTTGGGATCATCAGACAAGGTGATTTTCTGGATTTGTTTTCTTATTTTGACTCTCATAGTTGTGGTCTACTTATTATGTCAATTACAGGCCTCTCTCATCTTTTTAAGTGGGAGAACTTGCACAATTGGCGGCTGACTAAGTACTTTTTTTCCCCACTGTACTTTTGGGTACTTTGATTCCCAAGCAGCCTTCCAACAACATACCAATAGGTCAGATTACTCTGTGCAAAATTTCAAATTCTGCAAATCACTTTAAAATATATCATCTTCATTGTTTATAAGTTGCAAATTGATTTGTAAGTATTCTGATGTGATTTCGGAAATGTCCCTGTTTTTCTATGTCAGCTTTTCAGCACTATAATGCATATATTATTGCTGCATATGGCACCACTGTTGAAAATAATGCACATTTTGCTGAAGTACAAATTAAATTTGCTAAGTACTAGACGCTGATTGATGTAAATGCATATTGTAAATAGCTGGTAACATCTTAGCTGATTGTGGTATGCAACACAGCATTTTATCCATATACTATACAATGAAGTCAAAAATATGAAAAGTGTCTTGGAGCACAAAACTAACTTATATAAAACTCATGTTGTATGTCTATTACTTGTATACAATCATGTCACTCCTGGAAACACACTGTGTATGTACAGAACACTGCTGTTCATTTTCTTTCTCTAGAATAGTGCGGTATTTACAGTCTATTTCTGATGTAGCTCAGTACACACAGTACAGCTCTGACATCAATCAGACATATTGTTTTTGCTGCTCTATTGTAAATTTGTAAGAGTTTTGTACATCTCCCATGTTGACGACTATTAAGGACATTCCCTATGAGTGAATATTCTCTTTCATAGGAGTTTATTGCTATTTAGTTTGATGAGAATATTTCATTAAAATAGGTATTACCGTATGTCTGTTTTACATTATAGCAATTTGCATTCACAGCTTTGCCTTGCTTTTCATTTGGCATTATGTTGGCCTCATAAAATCATAAAATCATAGAATGGTAGAGATGAAAGGGACCTCCTGGGTCATCTGGTCCAACCCCTGTTCAAAGCAGGATTCACTAAATCATCCCAGACACATGTCTGTCCAGCCTCTGTTTCAAAACTTGCATTGAAGGAGAACTCACTGAGCCGCCCCACGGGCTAGCGGTACTCAGTACCAGGTCCTGCGGTACACAGGGGGATGTCACGGTGGCTGTGACCCAGCCTGTGGCCCTGGGCACCCATGTAAAAGGGAAAGGTCTTTAAAGGGATAAAGTTTATGTTCGTGACGCTACCTGTGGTATTAGGTCAGGGTGACCGACGCTGCTTTAAGGGGTCCGCTGGGGTGATGTTATGGCAGCTAGATGGTATACCTTCCCACAGGTGAAGTATATCCCCAGGGCTCCCGTTTGTGTAGATGGTGGTATGATGAGAGGTGCAGAGCAGAATGAAGACACAGGATTGCAGTCTCTTTACCTTGTATGTGAAGTAAAGAAAAGAGTACATGCAAAAAACGGTTGGAACTCCACAAATAAATTCTTTCAAAATATATCAAATTTTATTTGTACACACAAAAAATACTACACACAATTAAAAACATCTAAAAAGTTACTATAAAAAGTAGAGAACTCCAATCTTCCATAATGAAATATATATAATCTTGCCGTAAACTATTATTTGCACCAAATAGCATAATACAGATGCTGCATATAATCTTAACAAGGATTTTTTCACAAATAAATAGAACCCTTATGGAGGCGCTGTTTGGATCTAAAGGTGAACCACACTATATATGAGTGTAGGGTAAAGAGAGCCTATAGAGTAGAAAAAGAGCCTTTCTCATATTCTAGCAACCCTGTCAGTAAAAAATACTTTTTCTAGTCTCTTTACCTTGTTTACTGTTGGTTTCAGCAGCCACAGTCCAGGGCACTGGATCACAGGGCAGGCAGGGTCCGGCCGGTTTGGAGGCAAGTCCAGAGTCCCCTTATCCAGGTGGAGTATAAAAGCCTTCCTTTGCGCTGTAGTGGTGTAGTCCCTTACTGCTAAGCTTCACATAAGGTCCTCACAGATGTTATCTCTCTTTCTCTGTCCCCCAGTTAGGATAGGACAAAACCCGTATGACTGGTGACTTGAGGCTGTTTCTAGGGTCTCTTAGATGACCTGGCTCTGTGGGGTGTCACCGTGCCTCCTGGGTGTGGGTGCGGACAGGAAACATGCAATTAGCTGTCCAGCCGGTCTCTGATGTAAGGCGTGGAGGTCCTCACAACCTCGGTGTTCCAGCTACTGGCATTTCTGCATTTCAGAAGGAGGCAGCCTGCTTGGGGCTTGTCCCCTTCTGGTATCCTCTCCTATGCTTCCTCTCCTGCATGCTCTCTGCAATCAATTCTGCAATTCTGCCTTCAAAACGTCTCTTTCCGTGAGGTGCAGCTCTGGGGGCATGCACAGCTCCGTAAACCCTCTGTCCTCCTCAGACGGATGTCTGGAACTTTCTAACTTTCCCTGCAGACTACCAGTTATATATATATATATATATATATATATATATATATATATATATATATATATATACATACTAGCTGAAGAGCCCGGCATTGCACACACCTCACATTTTCCCCCTCACTCCTCTTATTTTCCCCTCACTCTTCTCATTCCCCCCTCATTCCTCTCATTCCCCCTAACACTTGTCATTTCAACCTCACATCTGTCATTTTATGATCACTCCACTATTTTCCCTCACGCCTCTCATTTTGCACTCACACCTTTTCATTTTCACCTCACACCTCTCATTTTCACCTCACACCTCTCATTGTCCCTTCAGTATATACATGTTTGTCATCTCCCTTATATATGGTACACACCTGTATGTCATCTCCTGTATATAGTATGTACATGTATGTCATCTCCCCTGTAAATAGTATATACCTGCTGTATTTCATCTCCTCCTGTATATTGTATATACCTATGTGTCATCTCCTCCTGTATATAGTATATACATGTATGTCATCTCTTCTGTATATAGTATATACCTGTATGTCATCTTCTCCTATATATAGTATATACCTGTATGTCATCTCCTCTGTATATAGTATATACCTGCAGTATGTCATCTCCTCCTGTATATACCTATGTGTCATCTCCTTTTTTATATAGTATATACCTGTATGTCATCTCCTCCTGTATATAGTATATACCTGTGTGTCATCTCCTCCTGTATATAGTATATACCTGTGTGTCATCTCCTCCTGTATATAGTATATACCTGTATGTCATCTCCTCCTATATATACTATATATCTGTATGTCATCTCCTCCTGTATATAGTATATACCTGTAAGTCATCTCCTTCTGTATATAGTATATACCTGTGTGTCATCTCCCCTGTATATAGTATGTACCTGTATGTCATCTCCTCCTGTATATAGTATATATCTGTGTGTCATCTCCTCCTGTATTAGACCTCATTCACACGTCTTTTGGTCAGTATTTTTACCTCAGTATTTGTAAGCTAAATTGGCAGCCTGATAAATCCCCAGCCAACAGTAAGCCCACTCCCTGGCAGTATGTATTAGCTCACACATACACATAATAGACAGGTCATGTGACTGACAGCTGCCGTATTTCCTATATGGTACATTTGTTGCTCTTGTAGCTTGTCTGCTTATTAATCAGATTTTTACTTTTGAAGGATAATACCAGACTTGTGTGTTTTTTAGGGCGAGTTTCATGTGTCAAGTTGTGTGTGTTGAGTTGCGTGTGGTGACATGCATGTAGCGACTTTTGTGAGATGAGTTTTGTGTGGCGACATGCGTGCAGCAACTTTTTGTGTGTCGAGTTACATGTGACAGGTTAGTGTAGCAAGTTGTGTGCAGCACGTTTTGTGCATCGCAAGTTTTGCGTGTGGCAAGTTTTATGTGTGGTGCATTTTGAGTATGTGCAAGTTTTGTGTGGAGCAACTTTAGCATGTGTTGCAACTTTTGTGCATGTGGCAATTAGTGTTGAGCGATACCGTCCGATACTTGAAAGTATCGGTATCGGAAAGTATCGGCCGATACCGGCAAAGTATCGGATCCAATCCGATACCGATACCCGATACCAATACAAGTCAATGGGACTCAGGTATCGGACGGTATTCCTGATGGTTCCCAGGGTCTGAAGGAGAGGAAACTCTCCTTCAGGCCCTGGGAACCATATTAATGTGTAAAAGAAAGAATTAAAATAAAAAATATCGCTATACTCACCTGTCCGACGCAGCCGGGACCTCAGCGAGGGAACCGGCAGCGTTGTTTGTTTAAAATTTGCGCTTTTACTTGGTTACGTGAGGTCCCGGCTTGTGATTGGTCAGGGCGGCCATGTTGCCGGGACGCGGACCAATCACAGCAAGCCGTGACGAAATTACGTCACGGCTTGCTGTGATTGGTCCGCGTCCCGGCAACATGGGAAATTTAAACAAACAACGCTGCCGGTTCCCTCGCTGAGGTCCAGGCTGCGTCGGACAGGTGAGTATAGCGATATTTTTTATTTTAATTCTCTTTTTTACACATTATTACATTAATGTTGTTGCGATACCCGATACCCGATACCACAAAAGTATCGGATCTCGGTATCGGAAATTCCGATACAGCAAGTATCGGCCGATACCCGATACTTGCAGTATCGGAATGCTCAACACTAGTGGCAATTTTTCTGCGTGTGCAAGTTTTGCATGTGGCAAGTTTTCCATGAGGTGAGTTTTGCACGTGTGGCGAGTTTTGCGTGAGCCTAGTTTTGCATGTGGCGAATTTTGCGCATGGCAAGTTTTCAGTGGCGACTTCTGTGTTTCGACTTTTATGTGGCGAGGCTGGTGTATGTGTGGTGAAATGTGTGCTGAGGGTGGTTTATGTGTTCAAGCACGTGGCAGTGTGTGGCTCGTTTTGTGTGTGTGTTCATACCCCCGTATGTGGTGAGTATCCCATGTCGGGGCCCCACTTTAGCAACTGTACGGTATATACTCTTTGGTGCCATCGCTCTCATTCTTTAAGTCCCCCTTGTTCACATCTGGCAGCTGTCAATTTGCCTCCAACACTTTTTCTTTCACTTTTTTCTCATTATGTAGATAGGGGCAAAATTGTTTAGTGAATTGGAACATGCGGGGTTAAAATTTTGCCTCACAACATAGCCTATGACGCTCTCGGGGTCCAGATGTGTAACTGTGCAAAATTTTATGGCTGTAGCTGCGACGGTGCAGATGCCAATCCTGGACATACACACATACACACACAGACTCACACACACACACACACACACACACACACACACACACACACACACACACACATTCAGCTTTATATATTAGACGGGGAGTCACCTAGGAAATAGGATCAAAAGCTTCCCCTGGTGGCCTGGAGTGTGAATGTGTTGCATGTTTGTGGTACCTGGCTACAGTTATCTTTTCTTGCCTCCAAACGAAGCATCACTCTCCCCGGGAGGAAAGTGACATTACTGTGACAAACAGGACACTGGGGCACCACATCACCATCTCTCGTGGCAAACTGTTCCACTCATTGATCACCCTCACTGTCAAAATGTTTTTTCTCATATCTAATCTGTGTCTCGTATCATTCAGTTTCATTCCATTGCTTCTAGTCTTTCCTTGTGCAAATGAGAATAAAATCCTTCTACAATGTGACAGCCAATGAGATATGAAACCAAATTGAACTGAACTTCGCAACCATTGAGTGAAATAATTAATTTGTTGGTAGACATTTAGGACAAATTAACCTAGAAACTAAATAAATGAGCACTGATTCATCAGGACTGGTTGTGTTCATACCAATCTTAAAAAGGAGGCATGTTTAAGTCAGAAATGCCTAATTCACCTCTGTGCACCTTGCAAGAAATCTTTCTCCAACCAGTCAGTGGATTAAGACTTATGGCATAAGGCACACTACGGCAAAACATGAATTAGAAAAATGGGCATCTGTCATGAGTGTGTCACACCATCCTGGGAGATCTGGGGGTAGAAGATCACTGCATATTTTGAATCACAGAGCTTCCATTTAACCTGTGTGCTTGGATCAATATTACATTAATTTGGTTTCCTTTGGTGCTGAAGAGGTTAATGACCCTTTTTTTGCTGGTCAGAATCCTGCAGCTCCATTTCAGCTGCTTCTGAACTGGCCGTTAACTCTTCCTATAAAACCTGGTCAGACCCTCTCTGCCTCACCAGTGAAAGCTCTGCTTCCTTGCTCTTAGGAGATGCTTTGCTGAATAGGAGTTCATTGCTGCTATTGGAGATTCATCTTCCTATGCAATGTGCTTAAACTAAGTATTTTGGAGAAAAGTTGTTGTAGAGATGTTCTGTTGTATGTGTGTGTTTATCTCCTGGTCCCTGTTCCCGTTTAGTTTATTCCTCCCTGTTTATATCCTCCTTCCTATTGTTGGTTGGTGCTTTTGTATGATAGAGGGTTTATGTTATCCCTGTTTTGACTTGTGTGCCTTGTTCACATTACATTTCTGTCACAAAATCCATGAGGTGTGGGAGGGGGACAGACTAGGAATTAAAAGGAACATAGTGAGGTCAGAGACTCGGGCCTCTCTACTATCAAGAGCACCCCTGGAACAGAGATAGTTAGGGTACCAGTTCCAGGAACAGTTTGAGCCCCCCCCCTCCCCTACCTAAGACCATCACAGCATGACATTTTCACTGGACCCATATTTTGTATCTTGGTATGGATCCCATTGTAGTCCTTGCCAAACAATTAAAGTTCCTGTGTCAGACCTGCAATCTAGGGTCTCTATAATGTGCTCTTTTTGTTTTCAAAAGAGAAGTCTCCATAATAATGATAATTAAACACAAAAATGTTTACTTACCAAAGTATGCGCGATCTTTAAAATAATTTGATGTGCCACGTCATTGCTCTATCAGTCTAATATCAGATATATACACACGCCACCTAAATATAGTGGCTAGTCTCAAGTGCTCAATTTTGGGATATGATTCTACAAAGATTTTATGGTCCCATCCATGACCTTTTTTTCAGCTTTAACATAAAATGTCTCTTTCCTTCTATTTTTGGAATACCTGTTTTAATTGTCTACTGTTTCTTCCATGCAAACCATGACAATATTACTCAAAAATTGGGTAATCCTCCTTCCTATTGTTGGTTGGTGCTTTTGCATAATAGAGGGTTTTTGTTGTGTGGCTTGTTCACATTACATTTCTGTCCCAGACTCCATGGGGTGAGGGAGTAGACAGACCAGGGATTAACAATTTTGTCCAGCCCATTTTGAGTGAAATTATTTTCAATTTGCCTTTTTTCTTAGTTTTTTTTTGTGTTGTTCCAATATACACAAATGAATTAAACATGTCTATAACAAAACGTGTATAATTGCAATAATTTTAAGGGATAAATACTTTATTTTCTGGAACAATTTCAAGAATGCCAACTATTTTTATCACTTGCCTATTCACAGACTGAGACTATCACTTTAATTTCAATCTATATCAGAAATGGGAAGAAAAAACTGTTGTTCTGTTGAGGTATTTCCTGATGAAGGAGTCTTTTGAACTCTGAAACATGTTGAATAAAGCCACAAATATTATTACAGTATGTCTGGATTTTCAGTGATTTAGCAGCACAGAACAACAGCCACGTTTTTTCTTCCCATTTCTGAAATCTATTGCTCGGTCTTGTTGGACCCGTGGATCTACTGCAGCAAATCTCCATTATGCCTGATTTGAGCTACATCTGGTGAGTGCAATCATTTGAATGTGACCACTTACATCCCAGATAAGACCCTATTTTGCGCTATTCCCTCCTACAGCTTTCATCTAGTTTATTTTCAAATGTTTTTATTGGGATTTTAACTTTTAACCGGGAAGGATAAGTTAGTAAGGGACGGAGGGGAAGGGTGGGATATGGAGGTGGGGAAAATAAACCCCTATAGCAGTAGGGGAGACAGGTGATCGTATAGTAGATTAGTATAAACATAGTGGCTTAAAATGAAATAATGCAGTAGACTATAAAAAAGACATAAGTAATGCTTTGTGCAGATTCGCTAAGTAAACATCTAAAACTATATTAGATAACCAGTAGGTAGTAGAATATGAAGGCCTGTCGTGAGCTTTAAGCTTAATGTATGGTATTTGGTAGCTTGTCATGTCCGGGAACACCCTTGGGTGACCCTGCGACTATGTGGGCAGTGAAAATATCTGGCTCATTATCAAAGCTAATTATTGGGAAGAAATACATTTATAACTTGTAAAAGGCGTAGTAAAGATAAATGTCAGTATATGCAGAACAGAACTACAAGTCAGGTAGGACCATTGTAGGTTCTAGAAGTTTTCAGACCATGTTGCTGCAGGAATGATTAACCCTCCTTAGGGGTTGTAATATGTACAGTTCCGGACAAGAGTTTTACCAAAAGAGTAGAGCAAGGTAACCATGAATAAGCAAAATGGGACCTCCGG